>NC_092380.1:18481008-18791296 GCF_030028105.1 Mobula birostris
TGTCGAAGATTGCAGAGAGACATTGATAAGATGCAGAAGTGGACTGAGAAGTGGCAGATGGAGTTCAACCTGGAGAAGTGTGAGGTGGTACACTTTGGAAGGACAAACTCCAAGGCAGAGTACAAAGTAAATGACAGGATACTTGGAAGTGTGGAGGAGCAGAGGGATCTGGGGTACATGTCCACAGATCCCTGACAGTTGCCTCACAAGAAGATTAAGAAAGCTTATGGAGTGTTAGCTTTCATAAGTCGAGGGATAGAGTTTAAGAGTCGCGATGTAATGATGCAGCTCTATAAAACTCTGGTTAGGCCACACTTGGAGTACTGTGTCCAGTTCTGGTCGCCTCGCTATAGGAAGGATGTGGAAGCATTGGAAAGGGTACAGAGGAGATTTACCAGGATGCTGCCTGGTTTAGAGAGTATGCATTATGATCAGGGATTAAGGGAGCTAGGGCTTTACTCTTTGGAGAGGAGGAGGATGAGAGGAGACATGATAGAGGTGTACAAGATAATAAGAGGAATAGATAGAGTGGCTAGCCAGCGCCTCTTCCCCAGGGCACCACTGCTCAATACAAGAGGACATGGCTTTAAGGTAAGGGGGAAGTTCAAGGGGGATATTAGAGGAAGGTTTTTTACTCAGAGAGTGGTTGGTGTGTGGAATGCACTGCCTGAGTCAGTGGTGGAGGCAGATACACTAGTGAAATTTAAGGGACTACTGTATAGGTATATGGAGGAATTTAAGATAGGGGGTTATATGGGAGGCAGGGTTTATGGGTCAGCACAACATTGTGGGCCGAAGGGCCTGTACTGTGCTGTACTGTTCTATGTTCTATGTTCTATGTACCTGTTGTAATGTTTTATAATTTCAAAACATTAAACTAATTCAAAGAAAAACATTGCGAGTCTGAAAATAGGGGTTTGACTTCTTTAAGCGAGACACACACTATCACAGGATAGCATAATGACATATACAATTAACATATTTTTACATATAATTAATTAATTAAACAACCAAGAATGCTTAAATATATATGTATATATTTAAGATTACTTAAATATTACTTCAATATTAAATGCACAACACTTGCCTAAACATCTTTTAAATGTTGTAATTTCACTTGTTGCTCTGACAACACCGACTCCTTCTTTTGTGCATCTTTCTTAGTCTGAGGCATTGAATGAGTTGAGACGTGATTCAATCATTATATTGTACAGCATAGGTGGAGACTGGTTAAGGGGAGATTTCAGGAAGCATTTCTTCACACATGGAACAAACTACCTAGTTGTGTAGTTGAGAGTAATACCTTTCCAATCTGAACTCGATAGTTACTTCAACACACTATGTGAATAGGAATTTGGCAAGCTTTGTGGGTTGGCCAGCCTGTTCTTGTCAAAAACTTCCTAATGTTCTAATGTATCTGCTGTCTCTCTATCCTCTGGTAACTTGTTCCAAATACTCACTACACTCTGTGTGGGAAAAACTTAACCCTCAAATCTCCCTTAACTTTCTCCCCTCTCAACTTAACCCGGTGTGCACTCATTTTAGGTTCTCCTGTCCAAGGGAAAAGCTTCTGACTATATATCCTATTGGTGCCCTTCGTAATTGTGTAAACCTCTACAAAGTCACACCCTGGCCTCCAACGTTTCAGAAAGAATAAAAGCAGCTATCCAATCTCTCCTTACAGCTACATCCCTTCATTCCAGGCAACGTCCTTGAAGGTCTCTTCTGCACACTCTCCATGTGAACACATCTTTTCTACGGTGTGCTAACCGGAACTCTACATAATACTCTTAACTGTAGTTGCAACCGTGCTCAAGCAAATGGCCAAGCAGTTGAGAGATGGCAGTGTTGGGATCAGAGAGTGGGGGTGGTGGGAGGGGGGTGAAGGAGAAAGAGGGGACCCCCAAAAGTAGCAGGAAACCTACTCGATGGGAAAAATAAAACTAGGAAGCTTGCTGCATGCTTCATGATCAGCAAGTGCACGGGTGCTTCGGTGAACTGAGAGCGCAAGGGAATTATGGATGTGTGGACAAGGCATGACGGGGAAAAGTAATCTTTTATGTACATAGAACATTTGTCAAGTGAGAGGGAAAATTCATGACAATTAATTGCATGATTTAATAGGAATTCATTTAATTCACTTTGCGACCACACCTTCCAGTGGCGATAGAGGCCAGTATTCGTTGTTGGGGTGGGATGGGCAAAAAGACAGAGGAGGTTTTGTGAGAGAGGCAGCAAATGAGGAAGCAAAAGGGGTGAGCGAGGAGGGAGACAGAGTACGTGTGAAGAAAGAGTGAGCTTGTGAGCGAGGTGTGGGGAATGAAAGACAGGAAAAAAAAGAAAAGTACAGAGGGAATGAGTGGGAAGAGATTGTAAGAGAGGGGGATGGAGGGGAGAAATGAAGAGCAATTCAGTGTGCAAGAAGGTGATTGGTGATGGCAGGTGGAAAGTGTTTCTGAATCAATACTTTGCACCTTCTCACAATGAACAGATCAATGAAGAGTTTATGGTCAAGCAGGAAGAGTATCAGATATGATACGTGTAGCAGGAGAGGGAGGAGGGCTGGGGTGGTCTGAGTGGCAGAGGGAGGCCGGGACTAGGCAGGGGTTTCAGTTAAGGTGATGAGGAGATGAAGGTGGCTTGTGGATTGGACAGTGACTGTTGTCTTTCCCTCTCAGCCAACAATGTGTGTTTCTACGGCAGCTGCTCTTATTACTGCGACATGGAGCACCCTCTGTGCGGGAGGCCAGAGCTGATGGAGGGCTCCATGGCTGCCTATTTGCCTGACGTCACACTGGCCAAGCGCCTGTCCTGGAGGAATCCTTGGAAACGGTCGTACCACAAGACCAAGAAAGCCAAGTGAGTGCATCCACCCACTACAACACAGGAGCCCACAGCTGTCCACAGTAAAGCACCACCCTGAAGTATATCGCTACAGTACATCCCAATTCAAGATGCCACTGGCCCCAGCCCAGCATCGGACCAGTCACAGGAGCTGCCTGACCTGCAGGGCTCCCCGACCAGTTTGAGTGTGTTGCTCCAGATTTCCTGCATCTGCAGAATCTCTAGTGACTCCAGGAAGCACAAGACATAAGACCATAAGGCATTGGAGCAGGATTAGGCCATTCGGCTATTTGAGGCTTCTCTGCCATTCTATCACAGCTGACTTATCATCCCTCTCAACCCCACTCTCCTGGTATCCTTTTTCACCCCGACTAATCAAGAACCAAGCAACTTTCACTTCAAATATACACAACGACAGCCTCCACAGCCATCTGTGGCAGTGAATTCTATAGATTTACTACTCCCTGGCTGAAGAAATTCCCCCTCATCTCTGTTCTAAATAGATATCCCTCTATTCTGAGGTTGTGCCCTCTAATTCCCCCACTATCAGAAACATCCTCTCCATATCCACTCTATTGCTGCCTTTCAATATTCGATAGGTTTGAATGAGAACCCCCCACCGTTCTTCTAAACTCCAGTGAATGCAGGCCCAGGGCCACCAAACGCCCTTCATACATTAACCGTTTCCTCCCTGGGATCATTCTTGTGAACCTCCTCTGGACCCTCTCCAATGTCAGCGCATCTTTTCTTAACTATGGGGCCCAAAACTGCTCACAATACTCCAGGTGCAGTGTGACCAGTGCTTTATAAAGCCTCAGCATTACATCCCTGCTTTTATATTCTAGTCCTCTCGAAATGAATGCTAGCACTGCATTTGCCTTCCTCACCATCGGCTCAACCTGCAAATTAACCTTTAGAGAATGATGCATAAGGATTGCCACGTCCCTTTGTGCCTGTTTTTTCCATTTCAAAAATAGTCAACCCTTTCATTTCTTCTACCAATGCGCATGACCATACACTTCCCGACACTGTATTCCATCTGCCACTTCTTTTCCTATTCTCCTAATCTATTTAAGTCTTTCTGCAGACTCTCTGCTTCCTCAACACTACCTGCCCTTCCACCTATCTTCATATTGTTCACAGACTTCGCCATAAAGCCATCAACTCTGTCATCCAAGTCATTGGCATGCGAGGGGTGATTGATAAGTTCGTGGGCTGAAGTAGAGAAGGAGTCAATTTTAGAAAACCTAGGCACATTTATTTTTCCTACATTTACACACTTAGTCCAGCGGTCATGGAGCATACGGATCCCTTCTTTGTAGAAGTCGGTGTCTTGGACCTCCAGAAGTGGTCCGCAGCAGGGGTGATTGATAAGTTTGTGGCCTAAGGTAGAAGGAGATGAGGAGAAACTTCAAACTCGAAGAGTTGAACTCCACATGCATGTAACGAGAGCTGTATCACTCATCTCCCTCTACCTTAGGCCACGAACTTATCAATCACCCCTGCTGTGGAGCACTTCTACAAAGAAGGGATCCGTATGCTCCATGACCGCTGGACTAAGTGTTTACATGTAGGAGGGGACTATGCTGAAAAATAAATGTGCTAGGTTTTCTAAAATTGACTCCTTCTACACTAGGCCACGAACTTATCAATCACCTCTTGTATAACGTGAAAAGTAGCGATCCCAATACCGACTCCTGTGGAACACCGCTAGTCACTGGGTGGTAGGGGTGGCGGTCATGATGTGGCAAGACGGAAGATGGGGGGGCGTGAAGTGGGACTGGAGGGGTGCTGAAAGCACTAAATGAACAAGGATGTTGGTGAGGCCTAATTTGGAGTACTGTGTGCAGTTTTGGTCACCTATCTATAGGAAAAATGTAAATAAGGTTGAAAGAGTACAGAGAAAATTTACAAGGACTGGAGCACCAGAGTTATAAGGAAAGATTGAATAGGTTAGGAGTTTATTCCTTGGAATGTAGAAAATAGAGGGAAGATTTGATAGAGGTATAGAAAATTATGAGGGGTATAGATAGGGTAAATGCTAGCGGTCATTTTCCACTGGGGTTGGGTGGGACTACAACCAGAGGTTATAGGTTAAGGGTGAAAGGTGAAAAGTTTAGGGGGAACATGAAGAGAAACTTCTTCATTCAGAGTATTGAGAGTGCAGAATGAGCTGCCAGCGCTAGTGGTGGATGTGACTGCAATTTAAATGTTTAAGAGAAATTTGGGTAGGTACACGGATGGTAGAGGTATGGAGCACTATGGACTGGGTGCAGATCGATGGGAGTAGGCAGCTTAAATGGTTCGGCATGGACTAGATGGGTTGAATGGCCTGTTTCTGTGCTGTCTTTTTCTCTGACTCCAAGGAACAGGTGGGTGCCGGTTTGATGAGAAACAGAGGGGAGGAGATAACCAGCTGGAAGAGGCAGTGGAGGGTGTTGGACAGCAGGAGGTGGAAATCTGCTGTGAGGTTTTCAACTGCGGTTGGTGCTATTTGGCCTTCAGCTGTGTGAGTGTATAAACACCAAGGCAGAGACACCACAGTGTGGCTTCTCACACTGGTTCTTGCAGTGCAGCAGGGTCAGAATGTGGGCTGTGGTGAACGAGGAGACTTTGTGGACGAGCTCTTGTGGCTTTGGTGGGACAATGGGTCAACAACGCCAGTCAGTAGATGACTGTGTATTTTTACTATTTGTTATTCAAATAAACTGTAAAGAAATTGGATAACTTCTATGACCCCTTTTAAATGTAACTTACAGTCAGTGTGGCGTATAGTTTCATACAGGTGGGAACTTTAACATGCTTAAAGGGAATTACAGAGGCTTAAGAGTGGGGCAGGTCAAAGTTGATTGGAAGGGGACACTAGCAGGGATGATGGCAGAACAGCAATGACTGGAGTTTCTGGGAGCAATTCAGAAGGTGCAGGATAGATACATCCCAAAGAATTAGGGAGGATGATGTAACCATGACTGACAAAAGGAAGTCGAAGACAGCATAAAAGCTGAAGAGAGGGCATATAATATATCAAATATTAGTGGGAAAATAGAGGATTGAGAAGAGTTTTAAAAACTAAAAAACCATAAGGCAAAGCATGACATATGAAGGTAAACTATCTAGTAATATGAAAGAGGATACAAGAAGATTTTTCCAGATATATAAAGAAAAAAAGAGGCGACAGTGGGTATCAGACCACTGGAAACTTTAGTAAGTGTTTTGTATCAGTTTTCACTGTGGAGGGGGACTAGCAGGATGCCAGAAATCTGAGATTTTCTGCCATTCCCTGTCCTTTCAGTGGAACCAGCACCCCTCCAGTCCCCGTTCCGTCCCTCCAGTACCCATTCCTCCCCTCCGGAACCCTCTCCTCCCCTCCAGTCACTGGTCCTCCCCTCTGGAACCTGCCCCTCCCTCCCCTGCCTCGTCACACCATGCCACCATCAGCCCAACCTGCTGACCTTCCCAGGTCTCCTTCTCTTGCTGTTGCAGGTGGGAAGTGAACCCTAGATATTGTGATAAGGTTAAAAAAACCGTGCCCTACAACGCTGGCACCCGGCTGATCGATCTTATTGACATGATCATCCTGGACTTCCTGATGGGTAAGTACACACCAGTGTGTGCCCTGGCAGATGTGTCCATTGCAAGGGGTGTGATTGCAGAGCGCTTGGCAGGATAGACCTGAGGTCACACAGTTATAGATCACTAAGGCATAGAAGTAGGCCTTTCAGCCCATCTAGTCCATGCTAGCCCACTCTTCTGCCTAGTCCTATCTACCTGCACCCAGACCACTGTCCCCCACATCCTTTTCTTCCACAGACCTATTCTCTTAACTGTTAAAATTGATCTTGCATCTACCACTTCCACTGGCAGACCATTCCATGCTTCCAACACCTAGAGTGAAGAACTTTCCCCACAGATTTCCCTTAAGTATTTCACCTTTCACCCTTAACCCATGACCTTGAGTTCAAGTCTCACCCAGCCTGAGGGAATAAGGCTTGCATGCATTCACCCCCGCCATACCTTGCATAATTTTGCATACCTCAATAAAATCTCCCCTCACTTCTCCTGCTTCCCAGGGAATGAAGTCTTAAGCTATTCAACCTTTCTATATTAGATTAGATTAGATTAGATTAGATTCAACTTTATTGTCATTGTGCCGAGTACAGATACAAAGCCAATGAAATGCAGTTAGCATCTGACCAGAAATGCAAAGAATAGTGTTATTTACAAAATAACTGCGAATAAAAAAAGTGCTACAGCACACAAATATAGAAGTACTGAGACAGTACAATACAGATGCAATACTGCTTAGCGCTGTGATGTGAGGTTCAGCAGGGTCACAGCCTCAGGGAAGAAGCTCTTCCTGTGCCTGCTGGTGCAGGAGTGGAGGCTCCTGTAGCACCTACCGGATGGGAGGAGAGTAGAAAGTCCATGGTTAGGGTGAGATGCATCCCTGATAATGCTTTTCACCCTGCCCAGGCAGCATTTATGGTAGATGTTCTCAATGGTGGGCAATTGGGTGCCGATAATCCGCTGGGCTGTTTTCACCACCCGCTGGAGTGCTTTGCGGTCCAGTATGGGACAATTGCCATACCACACTGAGAAGCAGTTGGTGAGTATGCTCTCAATGGTACAGCAGTAAAAGTCCGTCAGTATCCTGGGACAGAGGTGAGCTTTCTTCATGCTCCGCAGGAAATAAAGGCACCGTTGTGCCTTTTTGATCAGGATGGAGGAGTTCAGGGACCAGGTGAGATCTTCAGAAATGTGGACACCAAGGAATTTGAAGCTTGATATACACTCCACTACAGCTCCATTGATGTAGATGGGGTTGTGAGTGTGGTTCCTAGCATGCCAGAAGTCCAGAATGATCTTCTTGGTCTTCTGGGTGTTAAGGGCCAGGTTGTTGTCGGCACACCATGTGGCCAGGTGCTGGACTTCGTCCCTGTAGGCCGTCTTGTCATCTCCTCTGATCAGGCTAACCACCGTGGTGTCATCTGCGAACTTGATTATGGAGTTAGAACCATGTACAGGAACTCAGTCATAGGTGAAAAGGGAGTACGGAAGAGGGCCCAGCACACAGCCTTGAGGCACACCGGTGTTCAGGGTGAGAGTGGAGGAGGAGAGGTTGTCTAACTTAACTGATTGGGGTCTGTTAGTCAGAAAGTCCAAAGTTCAATTGCAGAGGGATAAGCTGATATAATTCACATCCTCAAGTATTAGCAATGTCCTTGTAAACTTTCTCTGTGAAAATTGGCAGCACAGGGCAGATGCTGGGAATGGAGTGGGAATGGAGTGGGAATTAGAGATGTTTGAGGCAGGGACTTGTGTCGTCTGAGGGCCACTTGTATGAGGAGCGGAAGAGTTGGGAGATTGTGATGTAGGTAGGGAAGGAGATTGGTGCAGTTTGCTTAGGAGAGTGCGGGGTGACTGTCGGCAGTCACAGGGAAAGAGGGTGTGAGTGGATGGTTATGGGAGTCAACCACGCCTTTGTTGGGCTGTAGGATAGGCATGCATGAGAGTGGGGATCGGGGAATGAATGCCTGGGGGGTTTGCTTTGTGCCAGGGAAGTTGTATTTGTATGGGGTCTGCGGTGAGTATGTACACATAGCGGTGACATCTATGACAGGCTGAGGCCTAGGTTACCATGGAGGTAGGTTGTAGAAGTCCTCCGGTTAACGGATGCAGTTGGAGGGGGAAGGTACAGTCAAGAAGGACAAAAGTATTGCCCGATCCGGATGTTGAACTGCAGGCCAAGCCCATCAGATCAGGCTGTGGTCAATGGGAGAGAAAGCCTGAGCCAAAACAGCTTGAATTCACACCAGTCTCTGTGTTCTTTCTACAGGTAACATGGATCGGCACCACTATGAAACGTTCCAGAAGTTTGGAAATGACAGCTTCCTCCTTCACTTAGACAATGGTCGAGGGTGAGTGATAATAAACGGGCTCGAGTTTTCAGATCAGAGTCAGCCCATCGTGTCCGTGACAATCGTCTCCTACCCATCTATACTGATCCTATTTACGAGCACTTCATCTGCCACCTTGTATTTCACAGCAAGCGGTGGAGACTGATCAGCTCTCCTGAGGGACATGGAGCGGTACAGCACAATACAGGCCCTTCGGCCCACAATGTTGTGCTGACCTGTATAAACCTAGTCCACGATCAATTGATCCCTTCCCTCCTACACAGTCCATTACCCTCCATTAAATCCTTGTGCCTATCTAAGAGCCTTTTAAATATCCCTGTTGTATCAGCCCCAGCCACCACAGCAGCAGTGTGTTCCAAGCAGCCACTGCTCTCTGTCTATAAAACCTACCTCCCAAACGTTCGTCCATTCTCTTAAATTATTGTCCTCTGATATTTACTGTTGCCGCCCTAGGAAAAAGGTGCTGGTTGTCCATGCTATCTATGCCTTTTATAATCTTATACACTTCTTTCAAGTCCAATCTCAGCCTTCTTCGCTCCAAAGAGAAAAGCCCTAGCTCACTCAACCTTTCCTCATGTCCTTGAATTCAGGCAGTAGACTGTTAAATCTTCTCTTCACCCTCTCTGAAGCTTTCACGTCCTCTTCCTATAATGAGGTGACCAGAGTGAACACAATAGTCTAACCAGAGCCTTGTAGAGCTGCAACACGCAGCTCTTGAACTCAATCCCAGCAGGTTTGCTTGCCACAGCGTCTGACTGGCAACTGAAAGTCGAACTTGGCAAGCAACTAAACTTCCCTGACTTCATTGCATCATCATCCCTGAGGCCTGACACGGTCATTCTGTCCGAAACCTCGAAGCAGGTGGTCAAGGTAGAACTGACAGTTCCCTGGGAAGCCCGGGTTGAGAAGGCGGTTGAGCGTAAGAAAGCCAAGTACCAAGAGCTGGTAGAGCGGTGCCAGAGACAGGGGTGGAGGGCACGATGCAAGCCTACAGAGGTGGGATGTAAAGGTTATGCTGGCCACTCGCTGTGCTGAACCTACTCTCTCTTGGGCATTACGGGGACTGCAAAGAAACCATCCAGGTGGCTATGGGTCAAAAGGTGTGACCTGTGGATCAAACCTGCTAGGATACAAGCCGGGGCCTGATCAACCCTGGCTGGATCGCCCGGGCGAGAGTGTCTGACATTGAAAGACCCAAAAGTTGACCTCAGGGTACATCACAGTTGATGTGTCTCAGCGTGTCCTAGGATATGTCTCAGCATTGCTGATTAATGAAGCCCAAGCTACCATAGGACTACTTAACCACCATACCAACTCGCAGGGCAACTTTGAGGGAACGATGGACTTGGACCCCAAGATCCCCCTGTTTCTCCACACTGTTAAGAATCCTGCTATTAACCATACAGTATATTCTGCCTTTAGGTCAAATGCTAATTTCTCTTGAGCTCGCCAGTGCTATGTCTTGAGCCCCTCCTCTACTCCCTATACACACACGACTATATTGCCACACACAGCTCCAATCTGCTGATCACATTTGCAGATGACACAACATTGATCAGCCTTATTTCCACCAAATGATGAGACAGCCTTCAGAGAAGTCAATGCCCTGACACAGTAGCGCCAAGAAAACAATCTCTCCCTCAACGTCGAGAAAACAAAGGAGTTGATTGTGGATTACAGGAGGAATGGAGAATTTACTCTAGTCTAGTCCCTGTTGACATCAGAGGGGCAGTAGTTGAGAGAGTGAGTAGTTTCAAGTTCCTTGGCGTACATCTCACCTACTGGCTGTGTGGTGAAAAGAGCACAACGCTCTTTTACCTCAGACGGCTGAACAAGTTTGGCACGAGTCCCCAGATCCTCAGGACTTTCTACAGGGGCACCACCGAGAGCACCCTGACTGGCTGTGTCACCAGCTGGTACGGGAACTGTACCTCCCTCAATCGCAGGGCACTGCAGAGAGTGGTGCGGACAGCCCAGCGCATCTGTGGATGCGAACTGTCCTCTATTCAGGACATTTATAGCACCAGGTGCGTAAAAAGGGCCTGAAATATCATCAGGGACTCCAGCCACCCCAACCCGAAACTGCTTCAGCTGCTTCCGTCTGGCAAACGGTACCACAGCATTAAAGCCAGGGCCAGCAGGCTATGGGACAACTTCTTTCACCAGACCATCAGATTTATCAATACACATTGCTCTGATTGAATATCTGACTGTACATTGTATCTGACTACATACATGCACACAAAACAATTATGTATACAATCTTAGTGTTTGGGCAACATATTCCCACATTTCCCTTCCTTGTTGCTTCTACATAGCGATGGAAACGCAACATAAAGATTTTTACTCCCTCGTTGTGAGATGGATGTAAGATATAAAAATTCTAATTCTAATTCTGTCTTGACCCGTTGCCCTCCTTTATTTCTGGGTGGTGTTTTACTCTTATCGCAAACACCAAATATTTGCCCAGTTTCTCTGCCACTTCTTTATCCGCAAGTGTAATTTCTCAGTCTCCATTTGTAAGGAGTCTGCATTAATCTACTCCTTTGCGTATCTATAGAGGCTTTTACCATCTGCTTTTTAATCATTCCTGTTGCAATATTTCCATATTTCCTGTTCCTTATCAACTTACTGTTTGCTGAATTCTGATATGCCCCCAATCTCCAGGTCCACTGTGCTTTCTGGCAATCTTTTCTTTTTACGCATTTCTGTCTTTAACTTTTCTTGCTGGCCACATCTGCACTGCTTTTCCAGATGGGGTTTTGTGCCTTGATACATTATATCTATTACAAATATATTGTTCTTTAAATATCAGGCATTACTGCTCTACTGTCTTATGTTTAATATATTTTCTCAAGATCTGCCATCAACTTCTCGTTGTTTTGTTTAGAATTTAGACTCTGAGAATGAACTAAATCACCTTCAATCATATTATGATCACTCTTCCCCGAGGTGGTCAGAATCAGTACCCCACGGGGTAGGATTAGTCAATTAGGTGTCTAGATCCATTACTAAAGATTCATTGCTCTTTAAAAACAGGTTTTGTAATAAACAGATATGGCTCAGTCAGAAGGATATATTACACAGTTGTAAAAGTACACAACTCAGTCATCAAGATAAGATTAGGTCATAATAGGGACAGTGATTCCTCAATAGACAATGTCTTCCAAAATGACAAACACAGGATTTGATAATAAAAAGATATATTACATCCTTTCGCATGGCAAAAAGCAATTTATAAACCGTTCAAGGATTCTAAGCCTTCTTAAAGACCAATGTTATCTCAAAGATAAGGCTGGCAAATTTGTATTAACACTTGATCGTAATTCTATGGTCTATTGTTTGATCTGAACTGGTGTACTTACAGATAAAGGAGGGTTTGATTTGTAACTTGTATGTTTGAATCTGAATTTATTTAAATCTTACATCCACCCCACAATGTGAGGGAGTAAAAATCTTTGCGTTATGACTCCGTCACAATGTACAAACATGTGAATTTAAAAGTCTAACGGCTTGTAGAAAGAAGCTGTTGGTCCTGGCATTAATGCGTGTTAGTGTTTGCCAGATGGAAGCAGCTGGAACAGTTTATGGTTGGAGTGACTGGTGTCCCCAATGATCTTCCAGGCCTTCTTTCTGCACCTGCTGCTGTAAATGTCCTCGATGGAGGGAAGTTCACATCCACAGATGCGCTGGGCTGTCCGTACCACTCTCCGCAGTGCCCCGCTACCAAGTTTGGTGCAGTTTCCATACCAGGCAGCGATGCAGCCAGTTAGGATGCTCTTAATGCCGCCCCTGTAGGAGCTCTTGCAGATTTAGTGTCTAGAGCTTGCAAAGAACGGCAAATCCTACAAAAAGTAGTGGGTATGGCCCAGTCCATCATGGGTAAAGCCCTCCCCACCATTGAGCAAATCTACATGGAGCATTGTTGCAGGAAAGCAGCATCCATCGTCAGGGACCCCCACCACCCAGGTCATGCTCTCTTCTCGCTGCTGCCATCCGGAAGAAGGTACAGGAGCCTCAGGACTCGCACCACCAGGTTCGGGAACAGTTATTACCCCTCAACCATCAGGCTCTTGAACCAAAGAGGGTAACTCAACTTCACTTGCCCTTGAAAGGTTCCCACAACCAATGAACTTACTTTCAGGGACTCTTCATCTCATATCCTCGATATTTATTTCTTATTTATTTATATTGTTATTTCTTTATTTTTGTATTTGCACAGTTTGTTGTCTTTTGTGCACTGGTTGAACGCCCAAGTCGGTTTGGTCTTTCATTGATGCTATTATGGTTATTATTCAATTATGGATTTAATGAGTATGCCCGCAAGACAATGAATCTCGGGGTTGTATATGGTGACATACATGTACCTTGACAATAAATTTACTTTGAACTTTGAAGTGGCCTCAGAGGGAAGTTGAAAATGACAAGAGAGGGAACAGATCGCAGGGAGATAGGTGTTGAACACATTCAACAAGGGCACGAGGTGGAATGTTGAGAGAGTATGATAATTAACAGAAGGAATTTCCTGGAAAAGGGGCAGAATCCAGTTATCATAAAGAAGTTTAAATGCACCATATCCATGGCAGCAAAACATGCAGCTGCCTCAGATACCTCTGTAGCCACCTCTTGGACACAGAGTCATAGAGACATAGAAAACTACAGCACAGAAACAGGCCACTTGGCCCCTCTAGTCCATGCTGAGCCATTTAAACTGCCTGCTCCCATTGATCTGCGCCCGGGCCATTGCCCTCCCTACCCCTATCACTCATATAACCTATCCAAACTTCTCTTAAATGTTGAAGTCGAGCTCGCATGCACCACTTGAGTTGGCAGCTTGTTCCACACTCTCATGACCCTCTTAGTGAAAAAGTTTCTCCTCACGTCCTCTTCTTAAACTTTTCTCTTTTCATCCTTAACCCATGACTTCTAGTTGTAGTCTGAACCAACCTCAGTGGAAAAAGCCTGCTTCCACTCACTCTATCTGTACCACACATAATTTTGTATACCTCTATCAAATCTCCTATCAATCTTCTATGTTCCGAGAAATAAAGTCCAAACCTATTCAATCTTTCCATATAACTCAGGTCGTCCAGTCCCGCCAATATCCTTGTAAATTTTCTCTATACTCTTTCAACTTTATTTACAACTTTCCTTTAGGTAGGTGACCAAAATTTCACACAACACTCCAAATTCAACATAACATCCCATCTCCTGTACTCAATACCTGGATCTGTGAATGCCAATGTGCCAAAAGCTTTCTTTATGATTCTGTGTACCTGTGACGTCTGCTTCAATGAACAATGGACCTGTATTCCCAGATCCCTTTGTTCTACCACACTCCTCAGTGCCCTACCATTCCCTGTGTAAGACCTACCCTGGTTGGTCCTACTGAAGCGTAACGCCTCATACCCATCAGCATTAAACTGCATCTGCCATTTTTCAGCCCATTTTTCTTCGTTCTTCACATACCCATCCGGGTGTTCGGTGCTTACAATTTCTGCCCTCACACCTCATCACTCCTTCAGTCAGTAAGTTAAAGACCCCCACTAGTCTTTAGCTAGACAAAGTTTTCCTCATCTCTCCTCCACTGCTCCTGCCAATCAAATCAAGCCTACGTTCTCTGTCGATCAATCGCTTTGTCCTTGCACACAGCTCCTCCTACTCCACTCCTGCAAAATATATGACCTCTGTGGGCTCCGTCCTGTGCTCACCCAGACAAGTGAAGATCTTCCATCACACTCCTGACTTGAGCCTGTAGATGATGGACAGGTTTTGGGGAGTTAGGAGGAAAGTTACTCACCACAGGATTCCCAGTCTCTGAGCTGCTCCTGTAACCACGTTGTTGACATGGCTGCTCCATCGATGGTAACTCCCCAAGATACATAGCGCAGTGGTCAGCACAACGCTTTACAGTACAGGCCACAGGGGCTCAATTCCTGCCACCACCTGAAAGGAGTTTGTAGGTTCTCCCCGTGACCACGTGGGTTTCCTCCGGGTGCTCTGGTTTCCTCCCACAGTCCAAAGACGTACCGGCTTTGGTCAACATTATAAGCTGTCCCGTTATTAGGCCTGGATTAGATTGGGGGTTGCCGGGCTTGAAGGGCCAGAAGTATCCAACTCACGCTGTATCCCAATGAATACCTAATAAATAAATAGATAGATATGCAGACAGACAGATAGATAGATAGAAAGACAGATAAATAGACAGATAGATAGATAGACAGACAGATGGATAGATAGAGACACATAGACAGACAGACAGATAGGCAGACAGATAGATAGAAAGACAGATAGATAGATAGACAGACTGATAGGCAGACAGATAGATAGATAGAAAGACAGATAGATAGATAGACAGACAGATGGTTAGGTAGATAGATAGATAGATAGGCAGACAGATAAACAGACAGATAGATAGATAGAGATATAGATAGAAAGGCAGATAGTTAGACAGACAAATAGATAGATAGAAAGACCGACAGATAGATAGGTAGACACAGATAGACAATGATAGTTTGGGATTCAATGATGTAATGCCAGGGGATGTTAGCTGAAATTTCTTTCATTGGATATCATTCTTGCTTGATATGTGTGACATTAATGTTTCTTGCCACCTATGGGCCTGGATATTGTCTGGCCGTTGCATTTTGTTTTGGGCTGCGTCAGTAGCTGAGGAGTCATGGACGGTGCTGGATGTGGAGCTGGGGATATGCCAGTGTTGTAGCCATACTGGAACGGCTTGTCAAAGGACACGACAGACCTGGAGTGTGATCACAAGATACTCTGCAGATGCTGGGGTCAAAGCAACACTTACAACACGCTGGAGGAACTCAGCAGGTCGGGCAGCATCCGTGGAAAAGATCAGTTGACGTTTCGGGCCGGAACGAAGGGTTCAGTAATGTAATTGCCAGAATGTTGTCATCTGCAATACCCAGTGCCTTTAGCCACAGAGACTTCACTTGCCTCATCATTGAAATGGTCCTGCAACTCTCAAGGATTCCTTGTCTCATTATCTCACGTTCTCATTATTTATTGCTATTTATTCATATTTGTATTTGCAGTTTATCTTCTGTGCTCCAGTTGATATTTCATCAAACCTGTTATAGCTACTAAACTCTAGATTTGCTGAATGTGGACACAAGAAAATAAACCTCAGGGACACATTTACTTTGAACTTTGAACTTTGATTCACGGCTGATGCGTATTTGGCTTTAGGAGATGAAAGTTCAGGAACAGCTGCTTCCCTTCAACCATTTGGTTCTTGAACCAGCCCGCACGTCCCTAATCACTGGAGTTCAGCAACACCAAGGCCGTTTGATTACTTGATTTTTTAAAATCCTAATTCATTTTGTTTAAAAAAGTGTGTAATTTATGTTTACCTTTTTCTTGTGAATGCTGTTTATCTGCGATGCTGCTGCAAGTTAAGTTTGTTGTTGCACCTGTGAATATGCAGAATGCGCATGGCAGGGTGGAGGTACGTCTCTACCAAAGGAGGTGTGAGGCACTCCTTCCCTCTGCTAGCCTGCAGGTCACCCTAGGCAAGGTGTAGCACCCGGCTAGCCCCTGATCAGGGTCACATGAAGTCATGGAAGCAGGTGGTGGATGGTCATATGAGCACCTGTTTCACATCACAAGTCCTGGTTATGTGGTCACTGACGCCAGGCAGACAATCTCTGAAGGGTATTGATAATGGCTGGGGTCATCAGTCTTGTAAAGACACGGCCCAGAAGAAGACAATGGCAAAACACTTCTGTAGAAATAATTGCCAAGAACAATCATGGCATGGGACCATGTTCACCCAGGTCATATGACACAGCACATAATGATGATGTCATATGGCAATGGCATGGCACATAATGATGATGTCATACAACACGGCACATAATGATGATGATGATATATAATATGTATTTGTGCACGACAATAAACTCCGTTTTGAGCCTGGATGGAAGCCAATGCATTTGTTTACTTGTTTTCTTTCCAAGGTTCGGAAGGCACTCTCACGATGAGCTCTCAATCCTGGCCCCGCTTCAGCAATGCTGCCGGTAAGTCTCACTCTAAGGCACAGCCCCTGTGACTGAACCCGGTTTATTCCCACTGTGACGACCCCCATGACCTGTGACCCTCGCCCTGCAGTATTTGCCCCTTAAACCTTGCCTTCCTACTCACCCCAGCTCCCTCTCCCACCCGTTGACCTTTGCCTCTGACCTCTGTCTTGAAACTCAGGCTGCACAGCCACAGCTGGATCAGAAATGGTTTTACACTGTGCTGAGTTGCTGTCCGATGGCTTTTTAAAAAATTGTCATTGTGTGCAGGATACGGAGAAGCACGTTCCTTCGCCTCCAGCTTCTGGCCACAGAGCCCTACAGGCTGAGCGACGTCATGCGGGAGTCACTGCGGAGTGACCGGCTGTCCCCCATCCTCACCGAGCCTCACCTCTCCGCCCTCAACCGCAGGCTGCTCACCGTCCTGGAAACCGCCCGAAGCTGCATCAGGCAACAGGGTGAGCTCAGCGTGGTGGTGAACGACATGGGAGTCTGGTCAGCGTCCCAGCGGTGAGGGAGGGTGCGTGGGGGGGGGGGGAGTGAAAGGTGAGAGACGATGGCGGGTTGAAAGCAGGGGCCCACAGTGCCGTGTATGCTGGAACTTTGTCGATAATCTGAGGCTGGGCTCCGGTCTTAACGGTTTAATAAAGCATTTTTTTCCCGTTACCCCTTCTGCTGTTAGATTTGCGCAAAAATGTAACCTCAGTTCCTATACATAACCATACACTACCAGTAATTAATTACCCTATAATTAATTAACTAATCTACTGCACTCCATCACATCCCACCATTGTGAGACCATCAATTTCTCAAATTTTCTGTAATGCCCTCCCCTTCTCCTTCCCCATTCCCCATTCCCATTCCCTCTCTCACCTCATCTCCTTACCTGCCCATCACCTCCCTCTGGTGCTCCTCCCCTTCCCTTTTCTTCCATGACCTTCTACACTCTCCTATCAAATTCCCTCTTCTCCAGACCTTTATCTCTTTCACCTATTGACTTCCCAGCTCTTTACTTCACCCCCTCCCCTCTCCTGGTTCCACCTATCACCTACCACTTGGTACTTCTTCCTCTCCTCCCTCCACCTTCTTCCAATCTCTTATTCCAGTCCCGCTGAAGGGTCTCGGCCCGAAACGCCGACTGTACTCTTTTCCATAGATGCTGCCTGGCCTGCTGAGTTCCTCCAGCATTGTGTGTGTATTTTTGTGAGAATCTGTCAATTTTGTTTCCATTCACCTCCATAAATATTACTGTTGTAAGGTAGTATTATCAGAATCACAATACAGAGTGGCCTTTGAATAGTAGTGGCTCTACTGTCAGAATTGCAATGAAGTATTGGTTGCATGGTCAAAATCGCAATACTGAGACAGCATTTCATAAATCACAATACCGAGATATTTCATAAATTGCGATACTGAGACAGCATTTCATAAATCGCGATACTGAGACAGCATTTCATAAATCGCAATGCCGAGACATTTCATAAATCGCAATACCAAGACATTTCATAAATCGCAATGCCGAGACATTTCATAAATCGCAATACCAAGACATTTCATAAATCGCAATGCCGAGACATTTCATAAATTGCAATACTGAGACAACATTTCATAAATCGCAATACCAAGACATTTCATAAATTGCAATACCGAGACAACATTTCATAAATCGCAATACCAAGACATTTCATAAATCGCAATACCGAGACATTTCATAAATTGCAATACCGAGACAACATTTCATAAATCGCAATACCAAGACATTTCATAAATCGCAATACCGAGACATTTCATAAATTGCAATACTGAGACAACATTTCATAAATCGCAATACCAAGACATTTCATAAATTGCAATACCGAGACAACATTTCATAAATCGCGATACCAAGACATTTCATAAATCGCAATACCGAGACATTTCATAAATTGCAATACTGAGACAACATTTCATAAATCGCAATACCAAGACATTTCATAAATCGCAATACCGAGACATTTCATAAATCGCAATACCGAGATATTTCATAAATCGCAATACCGAGACATTTCATAAATCGCAATACCGAGACATTTCATAAATCGCAATACCGAGACATTTCATAAATCGCAATGCCGAGACATTTCATAAATTGCAATACTGAGACAACATTTCATAAATCGCAATACCAAGACATTTCATAAATCGCAATGCCGAGACATTTCATAAATCGCAATACCGAGATATTTCATAAATCGCAATACCAAGACAGTTCATAAATCGCGATACTGAGACAACATTTCATGTGTGAAATGGAAGAGAATGGAAGGTTGGTAGCTCGGTTTGGCTATTGTTTACCGAGCCTGGAGGTTGGGTTGCAAACATCTCGTCACCAGTCGAAGTGACATCATCAGCGTGCAATTGAGTGTTGTTTCTGCCGAGTGCTCATTTATATTGGCCTGACTCATTGTTCTGATTGGTTGGCTGTCACCAATGTTCCCTCTAAGGCGTACGCATATGCGCGCACCCGTCTTCTGCTACTAGCGCACAGATGAATTTAAACCGCGCACAAAAGGTTGTCACCCTCCACCTCGTTGGCATGTCAAGTATATTTCACGATCGTACACAATCACATTTCCTTTTTGGTTTCTGATATGGACAGTGTTGACAACGAGGAGTTTGCGATGATTTGTCTGCAGATTTTAGAACAGGCTTATTTATACTGTTTTTATTGAAGTAGTTATTCAGGGCGCGCATGTTGTTGTCACTGGGCAGAAAACTGCACAGCGCAAGACTTTTGCACACACTGGTCATTACAAATTAGAGGGAACATTGGCTGTCACGTCGGCTGCTAGTCTCCGCTGGGCCCCGGTGCAAATAACAATACACAGAGGGAATATTGCACCTTCGGAATTTCGTTACGGAAGAGGCAATACACAGTTGGAATTGCAACAATGACCAATGAGACACATCAACAGAGCTGTAGTTCTGATGGAGTATTGCCTTGTCAGAATTGTAGTGCTGGGAACACTGCATCCATGAGTATTAACCTTGAGGAGGGGTCAGACAAATTTGCTCGGGACTGTCGGCAGCGGAGGGGCCATCTGATGGAAGTAAATAACACGATCAGAGGTATCGGTAAACTATATCGTCAGAGCCTTTTCCCAGAGTGGAAATGTCAAGTCATAGAGGACAGAGACGGGGGGAAGTTTAAAGGAGATTTATGATGAAAATATATTTTTTAAACAGAGCCATAAGTACATAGAACTAGTGGATGTGGTGGAAGTAGTTACAATGGCAATGCTTAAGAAGTATCTAGACAGACTCATGAACAGATAGGAATAAAACAGAACTTTAATGTCATTGCTCAAGTCAACGAGATTGTAGTGCTACTCCAGTCTGTACAAAACAGACATTTACAGAGCATGCCATATGGCTTAATTAAAAAAGAATTTCCATATTTGTATGCAACATGTGATTTTGATGGTCCGTAACACTCAAAGGCCGTTGGCAAGCCGGGGTGTAGCATTATTCAGCTGCACAGCAACCCTCAGGAGGAAGCTGTTTTTACCTTCTTGGATAAGATGTTTCTGTATCTCCTGCCAGATGGCAGGGGATTGACCAGGCAGTGTCCGGGATGGGACGAGTCTTCAATGGTGTTACGAACGTGCCGTAGGCGTCTGTCACAGTGGCGGGGGCTTTAGGAGCAAGGGTGGGGCAAGGGAGAACAGACACATGGAACCATGGACACATACACAGAACACAGAGTCGAGACCCCCCCTTGGGCACAGGACATAGGGCCGGGATTCACACACAGAACAGAGAGCCGGGACCCCTCCTTGGGTACAGGACATAGGGCTGGGACTCATGACCCTCCGCGGGGCAACGGCAAAACGGCCTGACTTACCCCACGGAGGCGAGGACAAGACACGACAAGACATGACCCCCACGGGGCAATGGCAAGACAGTCTGACATACTCCACAGAGGCAAGGACAAGACAAGACAAGACATGACCCCCGCGGGGCAACGGCAAGACAGCCTGACTTACCCCACGGAGGCGAGGACAGGACAGGACAAGACCAACACGAATGAAAGCCAGACAGTACCTATCTAGCTCCGGTGATGGAACTAGACTGAAGTGCAGGCGGGGGCTGCAGATGAGGGCTAGAGGCGAGAGGGGCAGAGGAGGGATTCAGATAAGGGGGTAGGACAGGAATCACAGACCGCCAGGGCCAGGACTAGACTCAGAACTGGGAAGCCGCCAGGGTCAGGACTTGACATGGTACTTGGATGCCGCCGGAGCGAGGACATGGTGCTTGGGACCTCTGGGTAGTGCCGAGCTCTCGACTCGGCCCGGGAACAGTAGACAGCGGCTCTTGATTCTCTCCGGCGGGTTAACTGACGGACCCACCTTGATGAGGAAACTTTACAGGCTCGCTTCAGCGAAGTAACTGGACAGGGTTGCTCCGGTGAGGAGAGGCGAATTACCGGCACTCGTTTCGGCAGAGACAAGGCTTGCTCCGGCCAGATGACATTGGCACACCGTACCCCTTGGATAACTTTGCAGACGCTTCCGCACCGAACGGCTGAAAGCCGGAGACTATAAACTACCGGTTCAGCCGAGTGTTAATTGCCTCTAATCACCAAAGTCAAGGGACACGGGAAAACAGGGAATCAATGGTCCGGATCATAACATAAACAAGCTAAATTTCAAGGGACCCCGATCCGGACCATGACAGCATCGAGCGTTGCAGATCGTCTCCAAGTCCCAGTGATGTGCTGAGCTGTGCCAATCCCCCTTTGGAGTGCCTTGTGAAGGAGTGCTTTCTGATGGAGCAAGACATCACGTGCAAGAAGCTGGCCAACGAAATACTGGCACTCACTTCAGCCCAGGCATCATGGTCTAAAGGGCCTTTTTAAAGGCTCTTCAGTCCTGTGTTTCATATTGAAATACCCAGAATCTGATGAAGTGCACCCTAAGATTTGGAAAGGAATGGTTGTGGAGATAATGCATCCACTGGTTGCCATCTTTCTAAATTCCAGGGAATTCTGAACAATGTGAGATTGGAAGAAGGAAGCATAAGAGATACTTAAGAAAGGAGAAGAGAGAAAAGGGGGAACTGTGCTCCAATTAATCTAACAAATGTTAGAATCCTTAATTAAGAAAATGGTACCAGAACACTTGGAAAATAACGATGGGCAAAAACAATATGGAAAACTTGTTTTCAAATTTGTTAGTGCTTTACTTTTGAAGTCGCAGGTATATAAAATTATGAGGGGTATAAAGAGAGTGCATTCAAGCAGGCTTTTGCTGTTGAGATTGGACAAGACGAGAACTAGAGGTCAAGGGTGAAAGGTGAAATATTTAAGTGGAACCTGAGTGGGAACGGGGTGGTGGAACGAGCTGTCAGCAGAAGTGGTGAAAGCAGGGTTGATTTCTACACTGGGTAGGTGCTTGGATGGGGAGGGGAGGCTATGGTGGGTCTATTATCCTTTTGCCAGTCAATGAGACTGGGCAGTACAATAGTTCGGCACGACTAGGTGACCTGAATGGTCAGTTTCTGTGCTGACATGATCTCTTACTCTTGGACTGTCAGAATCAGAATTACGGAGACAATAGTGTGTTTGATTCACAGTACAGAGGGTGTGTTGTGCTATGTTAAAGGAGTACTGCATTGGTTTCTCGGCATATTGCTTCAAGTTCTGTGCTATTTTTATGCTTATAGAATGTTTTAGGAACAGATGTGTAATTTTAAAAATAGGAGAGAGACGTCAGCAGGAAAAGAAAAGCATTCCATCACAATCTATAATCCCATGATTCAGGAAGACTTGTTTTACGGACTCAGTCAGGAGTAGGTAGAAAGGCACGTGAAGGTGCTGAGTGTGACTAGGTGCTTGCTAAGAACACAGTGAAGTCCCCCAGGCTCCTGTTTTTAAAGATTGGCTTGATTTGTCACATGTGCATCGAAACATCGAAACATACCCGGACCAGGTGAACTGCACCCTAGGGTTCTGAAAGAGGGAGTGTTGGAGATTGTGGCGGCATTAGAAATGATCTTTCATAAATTATTGGACTCTGGCATGGTGCCAGAGTACTGGAAAATTGCAAATGTTTGTCCACTCTTTAAGAAAGGAGGAAGGCAGCAGAAAGGAAATTATAGACCAGCTAGCCTGACCTCAGTGGTTGGGAAGATGCTGGAGTCAATTGTTAAGAATGAGGTGATGGGGTACTTGGTGACACAGGACAAGACAGGACAAAGTCAGCATGGTTTCCTTCAAGGAAAATCCTGCCTGATAAACCTGTTGGAATTCTTTGAGGAGATTACAAGTAGGATAGATAAAGGGGATGTAGTGGATGTTGTATATTTGGACTTCCAGAAGGCCTTTGACAAAGTGTTGCACACGAGGCTGCTTAAGTTAAGAGCCCATGGTATTACAGGAAAGTTACTAACATGGTTAGAGCATTGGCTGATTGGTAGGAGGTAGTGAGTGGGAATAAAAGGATCCTTTTCTGCTTGGCTGCCAGTGACTAGGGGTGTTCCGCAGCGGTCAGTATTGGGACCACTTCTTTTTATCCTGGATTTAAATGATTTAGATGATGGAATAGGTGGCTTTGTTGCCAGGTTTGCAGATGATACAAAGATTGGTGGAGGGGCAAGTAATGTTGAGGAAACAGGTAGGATGCAGAAGGACTTAGACAGATTAGGAGAATGGACAAGAAAGTGGCAAATGAAGTACAATGTTGAAAAATGCATGGCCCTACATTTTGGTAGTAGAAACAAATGTGCGGACTATTTTCTAAATGGTGAAAAAATCCAGGAATCTGAGATGCAGAGGGACTTGGGAGCCCTTGTGCAGAACACCCTGAAGGTTAACTTGCAAGTTGAGTCAGTGGTGAGGAAGGCAAATGCAATGTTAGCATTCATTTCAAGAGGTCTAGATAAGGGCAGAGATGTGATGCTGAGGCTTTATAAGGCACTGGTGAGGCCTCACCTTGAGTATTGTGAACAGTTTTGGGCCCCTCATCTTAGAAAAGATGTGCTGTCATTGGAGAAGGTCCAGAGAAGGTTCCCAAGGATGATTCCAGGAATGAAAGGGTTATCATACGAGGAACGTTTGATGGCTCTAGGTCTGTACTCGCTGGAATTCAGAAGGATGAGGGGGATCTCATTGAAACCTTTCGAATGTTGAACGGTCTAAACAGAGTAGATGTGGAGAGGATGTTTCCTATGGTGGGAGAGTCTAGGATAAGAGGGCATAGTCTCGGATAGAAAAACAGAGGTGCAGAGGAATTTCTTTAGCCAAAGGGTGGTGAATTTCTGGAATTTGTTGCCACATGCAGCTGAGGAGGCCAGGTCATTGGGTGTATTTAAGGCAGGGATTGATAGGTTCTTGATTGGACATGGCATCAAAGGTTACAGGGGGAAGGCCAGGAACTGGGGTTGAGGAGGAGATAGAAAAAAGGATCAGCCATGATTGAATGATGGACCAGACTCGATGGCCTAATTCTGCTCCTATGTCTTATGATTTTATGCAGTGAAACGCGTCATTTGTGCCAGCGACCAACACAGTCCAAGGATGTGCTGGGGCAGCCCCAAAGCGTGGCCATGGTTACAGTATAGCACGCTCACAACTTACTAACCCGTACGACTTTGGATGGTTTGGCAGATAAATGCATGGCTGAGAAGCTGGTGCAGGGGGCAGGGCTTCAGGTTCTTGGATCATTGGGATCTGTCCTGGGGGAGGTGTTACATCTCAATGCATGGAGTATAAGAAATACGGTGAATGATCCTGTTGCACTTTTACAGATTGTCAGGAATGATGTTGTGGCCATCACTGAACCATGGCTGAAGGATGGTTGCAGTAGGGAGCTGAATGTCCAGGGTTACACATTGTATCAGAAGGATAGGAAGGTAGGTAGAGGGGGTGGTGTGGCTCTACTGGTAAAGAATGGCATCAAATCATTTGAAAGATGTGACAGAGGATCAGAAGATGTTGAATCCTTGTGGGTTGAGTTAAGAAACTGCAAGTGTAAAAGGACCCGGATGGCAGATATATACTGGCTCCAAATAGTAGCTAGGTTGTGGACTACAAATTACAACAGGAAATAGAAAAGCTGTGTCAAAAGGGTAATGTTATGTTAGCACCCAGACAGAATATAAGGTGTTGTTCCTCCAACCTGAGTGTGGCCTCATTGGGACACTAGGGGAGGCCATGGATTGACATATCGGAATGGGAATGGGAAGTGCAATTAAAATGCGTGGGCACTGGGAGATCCCCCTTCTTCTGGCAGTTGGAGCATAGGTACTCGATGAAACTGTCTACTATGTCCAGTGATCCTGGCGAGGCCTCCTGTATCTCGGTGAGACCCAACGTAGATTGGGAGACTGTTACACTGAGCACCTACGCTCCGTCTGCCAGAAGAAGTGAGATCTCCCAGTGGCCATCAAACACCTATTGACACTAAGTCTACATCAGTCCCATTTCTAATTTCCGCCCACATCCTCATCAACTCCCAGAAATTCTAACACTCACCAGGGGCAATTAAACTCTGGCCCCACTTCAACCCTCACCACGGGCAATTTAAACTCAGCGGCCACTTCAACCCTCACCATGGGTAATTTAACACTCAGCACCCACCAACCCTCACCAGGGGCAACTTAAGCTCACTGGTGACTTCAACACACACAAAATGCTGGAGGAACTCAGCAGGTCAGGCAGCGTCTATGGAAATGAATAAACAGTCAAGGTTTTGGGCTGAGACCACTTTAAAAATGGCCACTTCAGTGGTCACTTTATTACGTACCTCCTGTGCTTTACAAAGGCTGGGGTATTCTTAGAATCAGAGATTAAGAATTACATGCAATAGTTTGGAAAATCAGACAGTTCAGCAGCAAAATGCCAAATATTTCCCCAAGTTCTTCCCAAACTATATCACCTCAGGTTTAAGGCATCCATTAGTCTTGCGAGACCATGGATCTGCGCCTGGAAAGTCTTCACACTCCAGGGCGCAGGCCTGGGCAAGGTTGTATGGAAGACCGGCAGTTGCCCATGCTGCAAGTCTCCCCCCTCCATGACACCAATGTTGTCCAAGGGAAGGGCATTAGGACCCATACAGCTTGGCACCAGTGTCGTCGCAGAGCAATGTGTGGTTAAGTGCCTTGCTCAAGGACGCAACACGTTCCCTCGGCTGGGGCTCGAACTCACGACCTTCAGCTTGCTAGTCGAACACCTTAACCACTTGGCCACGTGCCCACATCAGGTTTGGCCACATTGAATTCCATCTCTACCATTAATCAACCAGTTAATATCCCACTGAGGAATGTAAATATCGTCATGATAATGTGCTCTCCCTCCACTTTTCTGGTGTTATCAGCAAACTTCGATATTTTACTGATCAGCTGGTAAGCTGGGAAACACAATGGCAAATGGAATTTATTCCTGATAAGTGGGATGTGATGCATTTTGGGAGTCTGTCTACCATCAGCGGTCGGTCGGGCCTAGGGGGACTTTGGTTTACACATTTAAAGATCCTGCAGGGAGCAGCACAGTTGGAGTGGTGAAAGAAAGCACACGGAATGCTTGTCTTCGTTAGCAGGAACGTAAGGTACAGGAGCGCGTAGGTCTTGGCGCAACATATTAAGATAACGGATAGGCCACAGTTGGAATACCACTTGCACTTCAGATCACCACACTGTAGGAAGAACATGATAACGCTGCATTGGGGATGGGCAGAGGCAATGCCTGAGATATAATGCTTCCGTTATAAGGAGACACTCCACACACAAAATACAGTAGATAGTAAGAAATCTTTCTCCATGGCTGAGACCAGAGGGCATAATTTTAAGGCGAGGAGCAGGAGGCTCAGAGGGGACTTGAGGAAGAATCTTTTTCACCCAGAGAATGGCTGCAGTCTGCATGAGATGATGGTGAAGGCTGGTATCGTCACGTTTAGGAGGCATCTGGGCACTCATGTGAATAGAGGGCTAAGTGCTGGTCAGTTGGATGGAAACAGATGGATATTTGACGGTCAGTGTAGACATGGTGAGGGGGAGGGGTGGTTTTTCTCTGCTTCATGACGTTACAATTCACTGTTAACATAGATAGTAAATAGCTGAGGGCTAAAATCTGATCCTGGATGACCCCAATCTGAAAAAGAACTGTTCTGAGTCATTGTGTCTATATGACCCCAATCCATTACAACACCCTTCTCCCAACACCATGTACATCAGCCTTTGGTGTAGCACTTTGTCAAACGTTTTCTGAAAATCCAAATGTGTTACATCTACAAATTCCCCTTCTATCAACTCTGCTTATTACATGCTCAAAGATTTATCGACCATTTTCATTAAGCCAGTTTGGCCTTGTTTGATTCCATTAGGTTTCTCTAAATGACTAGCCATGTCTCCCTTGAGTATAGACACCAGCACCTTGCCACAAAAGTGTTAAACTAACAAGTCTCCAGTTACAACCATTGCTGCTGCCCTCACCCACATCTCCTCCACTTCCTGAACATCTGCGGTCACCACCTCAGTAGTGATAGAGTTCCTCCTGTCCTTACCTATCACCTCATGAGCCTCCACATCCAACAGATCATTCTCCTCTACTTCCCTCATCTCCAAAGGGAATGCACCACCAAACGTATCTTTACCTCACCCAGTCTCCACTTTCCATAAGAATCACTCCCTCCGGGATTCTCTTGCCCACTCGTCCCTCTCCGCTAATCCCTGCAAGTGACCTAATGCCTCACCTGATTAACCTCCATTCAGGGCCCCAAACAGTCTTTCCAGGTGAGGCCACACTTCACCTGAGAACCTGACATCTATTGTGTCTGGTGCTTCCCGATGCGGCCTCCTCTACATTGGTGAGATCCGTTGTAAATCGGGGGGGGGGGGGAGGCACCTCCGCTCCATCCGCCAAAGGCCTCCACGGTGGCCAGGCGTGTTAACTTTCAGTCCCAATCCTGTTGCGACATGTCGGTCCTCTTGCCAAGATGAGGCCGCCTTCAGAGCGGAGAAGCAGCACCTTACATTCCACCTGCGTTGTGAGGAGTTTCTACATTCTCCCCGTGGGTCCGTGGGTATCCCCCGGGTGCTCCGATTTTCACCCATGGTTCAAAGACGTACTGGTTAGTAGGTTAATTGGTCATTGTAAGTTGTCCTGTGATTAGGCTAGGGTTAAATGGGTGGGTTTCTGGGTGCTGCGGGGCACTGGGGCGGAAGGGCCTTTTCCATGCTGTATCTCTAAATAAATATTGAAGATGGGGTTCATATTTGCTGTTTTTACAATCCACTGGTGCCTCCACAAACCCTATGAGTTTTGAAAAACTTCAGCCAATAGGTCCCCTGTCTGTTGTCATAGAAACATAGAAAATCTACAGCACAATACAGGCCCTTCGGCCCACAAAGCTGTGCCGAACATGCCCCTACCTCAGAACTACCTGGGCTTACCCATAGCCCTCTATTTTTCTAAGCTCCATGTAGCCATCCAGGAGTCTCTTAAAAGACCCTACCGTTTCCGCCTCCACCACTGCCGCCGGCAGCCTATTCCACGCACTCACCCGCTTCCTATGAAAACTCCATGTCCAGGTTATTGGGCCCTGGCAATTTGCCTGCCTTCAGGTCCAATAATCTTCCAGTGACTATATCGTCTGCAGCACACAACAGGCGGAGAGGGCTAATTAATGTCACAAGCAACAGCTTAGATGAAAGCTCTGCAGTCGTGCCACACCAGCTCATGAATGGTCATGGAGAATTAAGCAGATAATTGGTGGGGGCAACCACCAGGAATATCCCAAGCAACACATACACAAAATGCTGGAGGAAGTCAACAGGACAGGCAGCATCTGTGGAAATGAATAAACAGTTGACGTTTCAGGCGAGACCCTTCTTCAGGACTGGAAAAGGAAAAGGGGAAGATGCCAGAATAAAAAGGTGGGGGGGAGAGGATGGAGGATCGGTCGAAGGTGATAGGCGAAGCCAGGCGGGTAGAGAAGAAGGACTCTGATAGGAGAGGAGAGAGGACCACAGGAGAAAGGGAAAGAGGCTGAGGTGAAGCATTTGCAATCACATTCAACTGGAAGTCTCCAGTTGATCATCTGCCTTGGCTTTCTCCTTGGGACGACCACAAAGTGCAGCCTTCAGTCAACTCCATTCACATGTGGAACTAAGAAATAGTCCTAGCCCTGGATATGGCAAAGGCGTCAGCGCTGAGGACTTCTGCTTCACGAGTGACCACTCTCCAGTCAAGCCGTTCTAGTGCAGTTCCACCATTACAACCCGAAAATTGTCCAGCTCTGATCTATTCACAATACGTAAGGTAAGTGGAGGCCAGGTAGTTATAACACTGCTGTCTACCTGACATCACGGAAAGCTGCCAGGCTGTTTGGCCAAAGTAGGACAACTGCTTTCCATCTAGTTATTGGCCAATCAGTAAACCCTCAATCATCTGGAATGCAATGGAAAGTGTTGATAATGGTGCAATCAAAAGGCACTTACTCACCTATAACCTGTCCACCCAGGCATAGTTTGGTACTATTTGACTAAGACATCGCAGCCCAAGAACATGGACCAACGGGTTTGCGGATGATACAACCTGGATGATAGGAGGGAGACGTAATGGTGGATGGGTGTTTGACTGGAAATAAGTAATGCACTAAAGGGGTTGATGCTCAGACCTTTGTTGTAATTATTTAATCAGAATGAGGTAAGTTTACAGATGTCATGAAAATTGGTAGAGTTTTCGATGAAAAAGGAGGTTGTCTGACAGTACAGTGGAATAGAAATCTGTTAAAGTTGTCCAGAATTGGTGGCAGATGGAATTTACACCACAGAAATGTGAGGTGATGCACTTTGGGATTCAAATTCTGGCTTGAATACATGGCCCCAGTGGCCTAATGGATAAGGCACTGGCCTCCTAAGCCAGGGATTGTGGGTTCGAGTCCCATCTGGGGTGATAGATTTTTGGGCACCACAGTAAACCACAGGGGTTAACGAGATGCTATTACAGCTTGGGGCATTCTGGAGTTCAGAGTTAAATTCTTGCGCCACCCCCCCCCCCCCCACCCCTGTAAGGTACGCCCTCCTGGTGGGATGCGTGGGGTTTCTCAGGTCTCCTCCCACAACCCAAAGACATTCCAGGTAGGTTAACTGGTCCTGTAAATTGTCCTGTGGTTAGGTTAGGGTTAACTGGGTTTGTTGGAGGTTGTCGGGGGGGGGGGTGCGGCTCAAAGGGCCAGAATGGCCTACTCCACACTGGATCACCAAATAAAATGAAATAAAAAGAGACTCAGTGACAGGGACTTTAGGAGACTTTAAAGAGACCTGAGGGATAAGCAGGATTAACATTGATAAGCACAAGAGGTTCTGGAAATCCAGAGCAACACACACAAAATGCTGGAGGAACTTGGCAGGTCAGGCAGCAGCTACGGAAATGAATAAGCAGTCGACGTTTTGGGTCAAGACCCTTCATCGGGACTGAAAAGGACGGGGGGAGGATTCTGGAAAGGAAAGGTGGAGGACACCTAGAAGGTGTTAGGTGAAACCAAGCAGGTGATGTAAGAAGCTGTGACCTGATTGGTGGAAAACATGAAGGGCTGGAGAAGAAGGAATCTGATAGGAGAGGAGAGAGCACCATGGGAGTAAGGGAAGGAGGAGGGGCACCTGGGTAGGGTGAAGAGGTAGGAGATCAGAGTTGAGGACTGAAGAAGAGGGAAGGGCATTGGGGGGGGGGGAAGATAAAATTACTGGAAGTTGGAGAAATCATTGCTCATGCCATCAGGTTGGAGTCTACCTGGACGGAATCTGAGGTGTTGTTCCTCCAACTGGAGAGTGGTCATGGGCAAAGAGACCGAGTGCTTTCAGTGCACTAGATTCATGCTCTACTGGTATCGTGACGTTGCCACCCGGTGCTGTGGAGCCAAACGGCAGCCTGTGGAAGGACTGCATGGCTCCTTAAGCGGGCCCATCCCTCGCCAGCACAGGGGGAGAGTGGCTTTCAAGGAGCAGGTCAGATTGACAACAAGGCGAGGCTGGTGATGGTTGGTAAAAGTGATCAGTGGTCAAGACAATTGATATGCGGAGGGGGGAGGGTTATCTTGACCCCAGGACATCGTTGCAGGATCTCCTTAGGACACACCTAACTACAAGCTACTGCATCATTAAGGGCAGGAATTGGGATATTCATTAAGGACTGCCAGGGCCACTTGGAGGGTCAGTCAGCGCGGGACCCAGACCCTATTCACCGGTCTTCACCCTGTCAGTAAGACATCTCATTGGAAATGGAAAATGAAAGCACATAATTTTTTGTGCAGTAGGATCTTTTAAGAGACTCTTAGATAGGTACCTGGAGCTTAGAAAAATAGAGGGCTACGCGATAGGGAAATTCTAGGCAGCTTCTAGAGTAGGTTACGTGGTCAGCACAACATTGTGGGTTGAAGGGCCTGTAATGTGCTGTAGATTTTCTATGTTGCTCTCTCTCGGGGGTCCTGCGGCATTCTGCAAGGTGGGAGACAGCTAGCGTCCCTTCAGTGAATCTGGAGAAACGTGAAATCAAGTGTGTTCTCGCTTGCAGAGAAGGGGGAGAGACGGTGAGAAGGGCGGGGGGAATGTCTCTGATAGGCTGCAGGCGAAGTCTGTCCAAGTGAAATGCTGGATTGATAACGTGTAGTCAGTAAATGAACCAGGGCGATGGAGGTAGGGGGAAGGAGAAAATACAGAATATAGAGTCATAGAGAACATTGAAATGCTCTGGAACTGAGAGGCAGAATGCAACAGTTATAAAATTGAAACAAAATAGGACACTGGGATTACTCAGCAGATGAGGCAGCATCTGTGCAGAGGGTTAAGGTGGTTAACTTTGCATTAGGGCTGGCCAGCTCTGACACAGACAGGAAAGGCTGGTTATCTGAAATTGTAGAACCCAATATTGGGCAACGTTTTGGGATGGAAGTTGCGATGCTGGTCGCTGGAGCTTAGACTGCATCTCGTTTCCATCAGTGCAAGGATTGCGGAGAATGGATATGGAGGTTGTTGTAGGCGACAGGAGGCGGGAAGTTTGGCTTCACTCCTTAAAGATTAAAATGAAATAAAAGCAGAACATGGAGCAATATCCTTCTGGTTAAAATTAAACTGACGGGTATTGTCATCCCACTGGGGCTACCAAATTGATACAGAGAGAGAGAGAGAGAGAAGAGTGAATGTGCTGAAGGAAGCAAAAGAGAAGACAGCCGTTCAGACCCTAGTGCTTGTTCAGCCGTTCAGTGACATCGGCACCACTTCCCACACTAATCCCATATTCCCAAGAAAACTTCAGGATGGCTTACAGGTATGAGTGACAGTTCTAGTGGCTTATTGTCAAAGGGGAGAAAGGAAAGGGATGAGCACGATGTGGCCAGGCCTTTCTGTTTCATTTTTCTCCTCTGCCTCCATCTGCTGGTTTTCAAAGGACCTGATAACAGAGACATTCCCTTTGTTCTCTCTACCACTCTCTGCAGCTGAAAATAGGCTGGTTTTCTCACCTTCCAGATCCGAGGAAGCATCTTTGACCCTAAGAAATGACTTTGTTTCCTTACCCCAGATTCACCTGATACCCCCGAAGGGCTCCACAACGTCTACAGTTCTAAAGTGAGGATGAGTGCCATCCGACAACACAAGAAGTTCGACATGATGCTGGCCAACGCAATGTGCTCGACTGGCACTCACTTCATCTCCAGCACAGAGCGGCTGGAGGACACGGTGCAATTAGTCACCCTACTGCATGAACAAGTTCAAGTCCACGAGAACTCAACCATCTACTGGTGCACGTCCAAATCACACACCAGCCCGGCTTGGAAGTACATTGCTTTGTCCTCACCTTCAATGGATCAAAACCCTAAAATTCCCTTCCTGACATCCTCGGCAAATGGGAAAGGAAACGCCAGGGCGGTCTGTGACTGAATGTGTACCAGAAGCCCAAGCAAGGCTGAAGTAGTTAAAGGGAAAGCACCCCAGCACACAAGCTAGAGTTGTACTTCATGCACTCCTGGAGGAGTTGCTTTTTTGGTAACACCAATGGCCGAGAATGGAAAAGCCCAGGAAAGGTAGTCGATACGGCCCAGTCCATCACGGGTAAAGCCCTCCCCACCATTAAGCACATCTACATGGCGTGTTGTCGCAAGAAAGCAGCACCCATCATCACCCCCACCATCCAGGCCATGCTCTCTTCTCACTGCTGCCATTAGGGAGGAGGTACAGGAGCCTCAGGACCCACACTAACAGGATCAGGGGCAATTATCACCCCTCAATCATCAGGCTCTTGAACCAAAGGAGGTAACTTCGCTCACCCCATCACTGAACTGTCCCCACAATCTATAGACTCACTTTCAGGGAATCTTCACCTCCTGTTCTCAATATTTATTGCTTATTTATTTATTACTATTTTGTTCTTTTTTCTTTTTGTATTTGCAGTTTGTTGCCTTTTGCACACTGGTTGTCTTGTTGGGTGTGGTTTTTTAATTGATTCTATCGGCTTCTTCGTACTTACTTTGAATGCTCTCAAGACAACGAACCTCAGGGTTTTATATGGTGATGGTAATGTACTTTGATAAACTTACTTTGAACTGTAAATTTTGGACTAAATTACTCCAAATTGGGAGACTTACTTTCAGTTGCCAGGTCCAAAGCTGTGGCATTTTCTCTCTAAACCTCTTGCCCCTTTACTCCACCTTTGTCTTCTGTAAGATATTCCTCTAAATCCAGCTGTTATAACACATTTTCATAGCAATTTCCTAGGTGGCAAATGATGTTTGATGGTGCCCCTATGAAGCATCTTGGGGAACTTTATTACAGTAAAAACACTTCCTAAGTAAAGTTATCAATAAATCATCTGCCATAAAACCATAGGATTATAAGATATAGGAACAGAGTGAGGCCATTCAGCCCATTGAGTCTGTTCTGCCATTTGATCATGGCTGATTTATTATCGCAGTCAACTCCATTCTCCTGCCTTCTCACCATAACTTTTGATGCCTAGCTAATTAAGTGCCTGTCAACCTCTGCTTTACATATGCCCAATGACTTCACCTCCACGACTATCTGTAGTAAGGAATTCCACACATTTACCGCCCTCTGGCTGAAGAAATTCCTCCTCGTCTCATTCTGGGAGTCACTAACTGAGCAAAAGCCTGTCCGGGGTTTTGTAAAACATCACTTACAGTTGGGGAGGCACAGTAGCATAGTGGTTAGCACAAGGCTTTACAGTACAGGAGACCCGGGTTCAATTCCCGCCGCTGCTGTAAGGAGTTTGTACGTTCTCCCCGTGACCGCATGGGTTTCCTCCGGGTGCTCTGGTTTCCTCCCACAGTCCAAAGACGTCGGTTGATTGGTCATGGTAAAGTGTCCTGTGATTGGGCTAGGATTAAATCAGGGGATTGCTGGGTGGTGCAATTCGAAGGGCTGGAAGGGCCTATTTTGCACTGTTAAATGCTATAAGCTGAATCATCTGCAGCTCAACATCAGTAAGACAAAGGAGATGGTGATGGACTTTAGGAAGACTAAGCCTGCACCGCTCCCGGTTACTATTGATGGTGAGGACCCACAAGTACCTGGAGGTGCACCTGGATGACAGACTTGAGTGGGGCACCAACGCAGAGACTGTGTACAAGGAGGGCCAGAGTCACCTCTACTTCCCAAGGAAACTGAGGTCATTTGAAGTATGCAGCCCTCTCCTTTACATGAACTACCAGTCTGTTGTTGCCAGTACAATCTTCTATTTGTGTTCTGGGGCAATGTCATCAGCATGGGTGATGCCAACAGGCTCAATAAACTGATTAGAAAGGCTGGCTCTGTTATAGGAGTCAAACTGGACACACTGGAGGCTGTTGTAGGACAAAGGACACTATGGAGAATCCTGGCAATTCTGGACAATGCTTCTCACCCTCTGAATGCCACCTTGGCTGAACAGAGGAGCACTTGCAGTAATAGACTAAGACAACTGTGAATACGATAAATACCAATCACTGAAATCTCACCTTTACAAACTTCTGGACTGTCAGAGTCTGAGCATACCAAACAGTCGCTATCCTTGCCTGGCCTTCCGATCTAATGGACCACGTGCTGTCTCTCCTAGGAAATCACCATTCTTTTTTTTTAATTTTTGAAGAACTCTTCATGCAGCAAATGCCTGATCAAGCTCACATAGCCCATAAAGAACTATAGCGAGCTTGTTAAAATGGCTGATAGTCTACACTTGGCCAGGCAGTGGTGCATCATTCCCCATCCTTTCTGTACCTCAATAAGCCTGGTCAGCAAGGCCCAGACATAAACACACCCGCTGTATGGCTGGTAGACTCCGTACTAACAGACTTAGATTTTCTTTTGGTTTACCTGGATGACATACTTGTCACCAGTGCATCCAAATCCAAGCACGTATCCCATCTCCGCAAATTTTTCGAGAACTTAAGCCAACACAGATTGATTATTAACCCTGCTAAAGGAAGTACAGCACGTTTGACCGCGAGCATCTTGGTCTTTATCTGGCTGACCGCCATTTTCGTTTTCTTTCAGAGTGTTGCCGTTTCACAGCGTTCATTGAACACAAACCCCTCATTGCACTCAATGGCCAAAATATCAGACCCTTGGTCTGCACGGCAGCATCACCACCTGGCCTACATATCTGAGTTCACAATGGATATAGAGTATATCGGGGGAATAATAATGTTGAGGCTGTACGCATAAGGGTTGGCTATGCCAGCATGGCAGCTGACCAAACTACCGACCCAGAGGTCTAGGCTTATAGAACAGCAGTACAGGCCTGCTGTTGGCTGACATTAAGCTTGGGGAAGCTGGGGTTTCTCTCCTGTGCGATGTCGCAACTGGTCGCTCTCACCGCATCATGCCCACAAACTGGAGGTGGGCTGTTTCCCACTCCATACATGGCCTTTTGCATCTGGACCGGAAGGCTTTACAGAAACTGACTGCTCTAAAGTTTGGGTGGCATGGCCTTAGAAAGGACGTGCTTGATTGGACTGCAGCCTGCGTTGAGTGCCGGTGGGAAGATATTAGCCATCAGGCCCAGGCACCATTGGCACCTTTTGAGGTCCCTGAGAGGCAGTTTGACGATGTCAATGTGGACTTTTTTGGTCCTCGTTCCCCCTCCCCCAGCACCTGTGGCTTCACGTACTTTTTTACCACAGTGGACTATAGCACCGGGTGGCCAGCGGTCATCCCTCTAGCATCGATGAAGGCTGCCAACGTGGCTTTGGCGTTTATCAGCACCATCTCCTGGGTTGCTCAGTTAGGCACCCCATCTGGTATTTCCAATTCATATCAGACCTCCGGGCTGCGATGGCCGAGATCCTCAGCGTTAGGCTACGTCACACCACGGCGAGTCACCTGCAGTCCAATGGCTTGTGCGAGCAGCTTCACTGCTCCTTAAAGTCTACTTTGAGGGTCCCCCCTGACCGATGGGTGTCCTGTGGGTCCTGCTGGGGCTCGAAACAGTTCCAGAAGAAGACCTGTACTCGCCCGTGGCTGAGCTGGTGTATGGACAGGTGTTACGAGTGTCAGGTGATCTCATTCCTGATGCTACGACTACCCAGTCGGCCTTTCAACAGTGTGCAGTGAATTAGATTAGATTATGAGAACACTCAGTCCTTGTTTATTGTCATTTAGAAATGCATACATGCATTAAGAAATGATGCAATGTTTCTCCAGAACGATATCACAGAAAAACAGGACAAACCAAAGACTAACACTGACAGAACCATATAATTGTAACATATAGTTACAGCAGTGCAAAACAATACCATAATTTGATAAAGAGCAGACCATGGGCACAATAAAAAAAAGTCTCAAAGTCCCGAGTCAATCGACTCCTGAGTCCCCGATAGCAAGCGGCAAAAGGGAGAAACTCCCTGCCATAAACCTCCAGGCACCGTCAACTTGCCGATGCCTTGGAAGCACCCGAGCACAGCCGACACTGAGTCTGTCCGTCCGAAAACTTCAAGCTTCCGACCAGCCCCTCCGATACAGCCTCCTGAGCGCCATCCTCTGCCGAGCGCCTTCGACCCCACCCCGGCCGCTGAAACACCCAAAGCCGAGGATTTGGAGTCTTCTCCTCCGGAGATTCCAGACCAGACAGTAACAGCGACAGCAAAGCGAGCATTTCAGAAGTCTCTCCAGATGTTCCTCCGTACTCTCACGTCTGTCTCCATCAAATCAGAATTGTGCACGGTCCCCTACTTGACAAATAACAGACATCACCACCGAAGTGGCTGCGCGCGCTGCGTCGCGCCGCCATCTTCTCCTCCTCCTTTGCTTTGCATTCAATTCCTTTGCACCTATTCCTACCTCTCATCATGGCATACAGCACTCTTCGGTTCCTGCTAATCTACATTCCGCCTCGTTTGTTTTTGTCCGCCATCATGCACAACAACATCTCCATAGGCCCCCTTACAATGGCCTGTTCCGTGTTTTGGAACAGAGAGGAAAGACTTTTATCATAGGTGAGAGGGGTAAACCTGAAGGTATTTCAGTAGATCGCCTTAAACTGGCCCACCAAGATTTGGAGGATTCTGCTACCATGCCCCTGCCATCACGACTTGACCATGAATGTGTCAACATACCTCTGGACGAGCCAGAGGCACCTTGCTGTACCTCTACCCAAGAAACACAGGACCTGAGCTGGGCGAATCATTCAAACTCCAAACAGGCTCACAATGCCAGTTTCAGTGAATTCTGGGGGTGTGTAGGGTAACGTAACTGGTGGAAATTACATAATTCACAACCATCAACATTGATTTGGGGATCCATTTTAAGAGACTGGTCTGACGTGATGAAGTATTTACATAAGGAGTTTTTAGCATGCCTTTGAGTTCAATTTTTTGGTGCTCAATGAGTGAGTTGCTACAGCTTTTCTGAAACATAAAACATCTGGCCCTGTGACTCACCCAGAAGGGTAGGGACAGGAAGAGGATGGCAGCAGTGATAGGGTAGTTTATAGTTAGGGGGTCAGACAGGCAATTCTGTGGATGCAGGAAAGAAACACAGATGGTAGTTTGCCTCCCAGGTACCAGGGTCCAGGATGTTTCTGATCACGTCCACAATATCCTGAAGTGGGAAGAAGAACAGCCAGAGGTCGTGGTACACATTGGTACCAATGACATAGGTAGGAAAAAGGAGGAGGTCCTGAAAACAGACTACAGGGAGTTAAGAAGGAAGCTGAGAAGTAGGACCACAAAGGTAGTAATCTCAGGATTACTGCCTGTGCCACGTGACAGTGAGTACAGGAATAGAATGAGGTGGAGGATAAATGCATGGCTGAGGGATTGGAGTAGAGGGCAGGGATTCAGATTTCTGGATCATTGGGACCTCTTTTGGGGCAGGTGTGACCTGTACAGAGAGGAAAGGTTGCATTTGAATCCCAAGGGGACCAATATCCTGGCTTTTGGGGAGAGTTTAAACTAGGATTGCTGGGGGGTGGGAACCAAACTGAAGAGATGGAGGAGGAGGCGGTTGGCTCACAAATAGAGCAAGCTTGGAGACAGTGCGAGAGGGAGGATAGGCAGGTGATAGAGAAGGGACGCGCTCAGACCGATGGTTTGAGGTGTGTCTATTTTAATGCAAGGAGTATTATGAACAAAGTGGATGAGCTTAGAGCATGGATCAATACTTGCAGCTATGATGTTGTGGCCATTACAGAAACTTGGATGGCTCAGGGACAGGACTGGTTGGTTACTTCGAGTGCCAGGTTTTAGATGTTTCAAAAAGGACAGGGAGAGAGGCAAAAGAGGTGGGGCGTGGCACTGTTGATCAGAGATAGTGTCACGGCCGTAGAAAAGGAGGAAGACATGGAGGGATTGTCTATAGAGTCTCTGTGGGTTGAAGTTAGGATCAATAGCTCTACTGGGTGTTTTTTATAGACCACCCAATAGTAACAGGGACATGGAGGAACAGATAGAAAGACAGATTCTGGAAAGGAGTTATAATAACAGGGTTGTTGTGGAAGGAGATTTTAATTTCCCAAATATCGATTGGCATCTCCTGGAGTGAGGGGTTTAGATGGGGTGGAGTTTGTTAGATGTGTTCAGGAAGATTTCTTGACACAATATGTAGATAAGCCTGCAAGAGGAGAGGCTGTACTTGATCTGGTATTAGGAAATGAACCTGGTCAGGTGTCAGATTTCTCAGTGGGAGATCATTTTGGAGATAGTGATCACAATTCTATCTCCTTTACCATAGCATTGGAGAGGGATAGGAACAGACAAGTTAGGAAAGTGTTTAATTGGAGTAAGGGGAAATATGAGGCTATCAGGCAGGGACTTTGAAGCATAAACTGGAAACAGATGTTCTCAGGGAAACATATGGAAGAAATGTGGCAAATGTTCAGGGGATATTTGCGTGAGGTTCTACATAGGTACGTTCCAATGAGTCAGGGAAAAGATGATAGGGTACAGGAACCATGGTGTACAAAGGCTGTTGTAAATCTAGTCAAGAAGAAGAGTAGAGCTTACAAACGGTTCAAAAAACTAGGTAATGACAGAGATCTAGAAGATTATAAGGCTAGCAGGAAGGAGCTTTAGAATGAAATTAGGAGAGCCAGAAGGGGCCATGAGAAGGCCTTGGCAGACAGGATTAAGGAAAACCCCAAGGCATTCTACAAATATGTGAAGAGCAAGAGGATAAGACATGAGAGAATAGGACCAATCAAGTGTGACAGTGGAAAAGTGTGTATGGAACCGGAGGAGATAGCAGAGGTACTTAATGAATACTTTGCTTCAGTATTCACTATGGAAAAGGATCTTGGCAATTGTAGGGATGACTTACAATGACTGAAAAGTTTGAGCACGTAGATATTAAGAAAGAGGATGTGCTGGAGCTTCTGGAAAGCATCAAGTTGGATAAGTCACTGGGACCAGATGAGATGTACCCCAGGCTACTGTGGGAGGTGAGGGAGGAGATTGTTGAGCCCCTGGCGATGATCTTTGCACCATCAATGGGAACAGGAGAGGTTCCGGGGGATTGGAGGGTTGCAGATGTTGTTCCCTTATTCAAGGAAGGGCATAGAGATAGCCCAGGAAATTATAGACCAGTGAGTCTTACTTCAGTAGTTGGTACATTGATGGAGAAGATCCTGAGAGACAGGATTTATGAACATTTGGAGAGGCATAATATGATTAAGAATAGTCAGCATGACTTTGTGAAAGGTAGGTCATGCCTTACGAGCATGATTGAATTTTTTAAGGATGTGACTAATATGATGGCAGGATATAGTATTAATGGTAAGACTCTTGGCAGTGTGGAGGATCAGAGGGATCTTGGGGTCCAAGTCCATAGGACACTCAAACCTGCTATGCAGGTTGACTCTGTGGTTAAGAAGGCATATGAAGTGCCTTGGCCTTCATCAACTGTGGGATTGAGTTTAAGAGCCGAGAGGTAATGTTGCAATTCTATAGGACCCTGGTCAGACTCCACTTGGAGTACTGTGCTCAGTTCTGGTCACCTCACTACAGGAAGGATGTGGAAACCATAGAAAGGGTGCAGAGGAGATTTACAAGGATGTTGCCTGGATTGGGGGAGCATGTCTTATGAGAATAGGTTAAGTGAACTTGGCCTTTTCTCCTTGGAGTGATCGAAGATGAGAGGTGACCTGACAGAGGTGTACAAGATGATGAAAGGCATTGATCGTGTGGATAGTCAAAGGCTTTTCCCCATGGCTGAAATGGCTAGCACGAGAGGGCACAGTTTTAAGGTGCTTGGAAGTAGGTACAGAGGATTCTGGGGAACTTAGCAGTTTTGAAAGTTAACCTCCCCAGGAATAAATCCAAATTTATTAAAACTGCGTTGTCAGTGGCCAGGAAATGCATAGCGGTAACATGGAAATCCAATTCCCTTGTACATATTGATCGCTGGAATAAAGCAATGCAAAGTTGAGAAGATTACCCCTTGAGAAGATTACTTATACCCTTAGGAATGGATACACTATGTTCACTGAGATTTGGCAACCATATTTGGATTACTTAAATGCCCAGATTGTTTAATCTATTTATTTTAATTTTTAAAAAATTAATATATCCCTTATTATAAGCTAGTTTCTATAATTTGTATTTTAAACTGACTCTGAGAGCTGGATGTCTATTCCTCTTTTTCTTTTTTCTTCTCTCCTTTCTTTCCTCTAGCTTTTATGCTTTTTTTTCTCCCTCCTTTTTTCTAAATGCGGGGCGATGGCGTGGGGACAGGTGTTCTTTTTCTTTCTCTCGGACTTATTACTGTATTTGAATTAATTTTTTTCAATGTATTAATTGTTGTATTAATTGAGTCCTTATATTTCTTCTTTAAAAAAATTAAATAAAATATTTTAAAAAAGTAGGTACAGAGGAGATGTCAAGGGTAAGTTTTTTGCGCAAAGGGTGGTGAGTGCGTGGAATGGGCTGCTGGCAACAGTGGTGGAGGCAGATACATTAGGGTCTTTTAAGAGACTCCCAGTTAGGTACATGGAGCTCAGAAAAATAGAGGTCTATGGGTAACCCTAGGTAATTTCTAAGGTAAGGACATGTTCGGCACAGCTTTGTGGGCCGAAGGGCTTGTATTGTGCTGTAGGTTTTCTATGTTTCTATGTTTCTATCTGCCTTTCCTTCCTCACAAGCTCCCTACAAGCTGTCTCTACGTGTGCTCCAACCTCCCCAGTCTGCCTCTTTACTTTGGTTCCCAGCCCCCTGCAAACCTAGTTTAACCCCCCCCCCCCCCACCCAATGGCATTAGCAAACCTCCCTGCCAGGATATTGGTCCCCCTTGAATTCAAGTGCAACCCATCCTTTTTGTACAGGTCACACCTGCCCCGGAAGAGGTCCCAATGATCCAAAAATCTGAATCCCTGCCCCCTGCTCCAATCCCTCAGCCACGCATTTATCCTCCACCTCACTCCATTCCTATCCTCACTGTTGCGTGGCACAGGCAGCAATGCCATCCCGAGATTACTACCTGCTTCTCAGCTTCCCTCCTAACTCCCTGTATTCTGCTTTCAGGAGCTCCACTCTTTTTCTACCTATGTCGTTGGTACCAATATGTACCATGACCTCTGGCTGCTCACCCTCCCATTTCAGGGTATTGTGGACGCGTACAGAAACATCCCAGACCCTGGCACCTGGGAAGCAAACTACCATCTTTTTTTCTTTCTCGTGCCCACAGAATCGCCTATAGAGTCCCCTATTACTGCTGCTTTCCTCTTCCATTCCCTACCCTTCTGAGCCACCGGGCCAGACTCAGTGCCACTGTTGCTTCCCACAGGTGGGTCATCCACTCCCCCATCAGCCCTCAAAATGGAGTACTTATTGTTAAGGGGACAGCCCCAGGGTGACTACCTGCCTGTGGTTCCTGTCTATCACCTCCTCACTCTCCCTAACAAGCTCAAGGTCATCGAGCTGCAGCTCCAGTTCCCTAACTCGGTCTCTAAGGAGCTGCAGCTCGATGCACTTGGTGCAGATGTGGCCATCAGGGAGGCTGGAACTCTCCTGGACATCCCACATCTGACTCGCAGAACAGAAAACTGGCCTTGCAGTCATACCCACTATTCTAACGTGCTGAGTCCCGCAAGACACTCCTTTTTTAGACTCTGCTCCCCAACCTGTGCAAAGCTCTCTCTCTCTCTCTCTCTCTCTCTCTCTCCCTCTCTCCCTCTCCCTCTCCCTCTCCCTCTCCCTCTCCCTCTCCCTCTCCCTCTCCAAATTGATTAGTCCACCGCTAATGCACCGAGCCCCGGGAAATGCTCCCTTTTTTAAGCTTTTCTCCCTGACCTATGCGAAGCTCTCTTGCTCTCTCGTCAAATCGATTGGTCCGCCGCTAATGCCTCTTGCCTCTTTCAATAACCTGGGATCCTCATCTCTTGCCTCTTTCGATAACGTGGGGTACATCCCATCAGGACCTGACCTCATTACACAAAAGTAAAATACTGCCTGACCTGGTGTATTCCTCTGTCATTCGATCACTATTTATAGACATTGACTGACAGCAGTGTTAGGCTCACAGGTCTAGCATTCCATCCTTCTCCTCTCTCCTCCGTTAAATGCAACATTCCGTTCTGAGGAAACAGTCTCCAACTTGAATTTGTGGCTGGCGGTGTTCTGAGTTGTTCTGTGAACGCGGTGGGGACGTTGTGTTGCTGCTGGAATGTGTGGCCACACGTACAGGCTGCCCCACCACGTGAGACAATAGGCCGTAAGGCAGAGAGCAGAATCAGAGACAGGTTTAATATCACTGGCCTACATCATGAAATTTGTTAATGTGGCAGCAATACAATGCAATGCATGATACAGTAAATATAGAAAAAAAACTGAATCACAGTGAGTTTACATATGTATATTAAATAGTCAAGTTAAAATTAGTAGTGCAAAAATGGAGATTAAAAAAGTAGTGAGGTAGTCCATGTAGAATGGCGGAGGGGAAGAAGCTGTTCCTGAATCCCTGAGTGTGTCTTTCAGGTCTCTGTACCTCCTCCCTGATGGCAGCAATGAGAAGAGGGCATGTCCTTTGGTCATTCGGCCCTGTTGTAGCGTGGATGAAATCACTGGAGAGACAGAGTCACTGGTAGATACAAAGCAGCTTCTTTATTCGACACAACACAAGGTACAGCAGGCATCATACGGATGGAGACGCTTTCCGAAGAAAGGTCTGCTAGCCCAATGTGGGCTCAATATTTATATGCTAAACACAAAGGCAATCGCTACATAAAAAGTTTTAGACAATGCATAGACAATGCTTCCTATTGAAGCTACATACAAAATATCACACCATCCTTTCCTTCCGACGCCAACATGTTGGGGTTGGTATCCACAGCCTTTAGGATTTACACAGCATTTGACGTGCTAACATAGAAGACAATTAATATTTATAATGTATAGATAATACTGTCTTCGAAACTACAGCATCAGGTCAAACTACAGCACCAGAAGCATCTGGTATTCACACCTTTTTAGGAAGCGCATTGTTGTGGACTCAATCCACAGTACTTTGTCAAACAGAAGTCTGGTGGCCAAAGTCATTTAAGTGTAAACAAATCATCTACCCAAAAAAACTCACTCTAACAGGCCCATTGAATCTGCTGCACCAGTCCATCATGGCTGATTCATCACCCCTTTCAACCCCATTCTCCTGTCTTCTCCCCGTAAACACTGATGCCCTGACTAATCAAGTACCTATCAACCTCCGCTTTAAGTACATCCATTGACCTGGCCTCGATGGCCGTCTGTGGCAATGAACTTCTTAGGTTGTGTCAGTTGTTAATGCAAACACGCGTTTTCACTGTTCATGTGATTAAAAAAAAAGGATCTCAAAATAAAACGGGTCTTTCTAACTGGCTGCGCCACTGTCCGGTATGGGGGCGGGGTGCTACTGCATGGGAGTGAAGTAAGCACAGAGAGCTGTAAACTTATCCAGCTCCATCATGGGCACCTGCCTCTGCAGTATCCAGGACATCTTCAAGGAGCAATGCCTCAAAAAGGCAGCACCCATCAATAAGGACCCCATCACCCAGGTCATGCCCTGTTCTCACTGTTACCATCATGTACGAGGTACAGAAGTCTGAAGCCACACACTCAACGATTCAGGAACAACGTCTTCCCCTCTGCCGTCTGATTTCTGAATGGACGTTGAACCCATGAACACTCCCTTTTTATACTTTTTATACATGAATACTTTTTATTTCTATTTTTGCAGTACTTATTTAGTGTAACTATTTAATACATACAGAGCCTACAAAAAGTATTCACCTCCCTTGGAAGTTTTCATGTTTTATTGTTTTACAACTTTGAATCACAGTGGATTTAATTTGGCTTTTTTGACACTGATCAACAGAAAAAGACTTTTTCATGTGAAAGTGAAAACAGATCTCTACAAAGTGATCTAAATTAATTTTGAATCTAAAACACAAAATAATTGATTGCACAAGTATTTGCCCCCTTCAAGTCAGTATTTAATAGATGTACCTTTGGCAGCAATTACAGCCTTGAGTCTGTGTGGATAGGTCTCTATCAGCTTTGCACATCAGGACATGCAATTTTTTTCCCCATTCTTTGTTATGAAGCTGTTCAAGCTCTATCAGATTGCATGGGGATCGTGAATGAACAGCCCTTTTCAAGTCCAGCCACAAATTCTCAGTTGGATTGAGGTCTGGACTCTCCATTTGGTCACTCCAGGACATTACCTTTGTTGTTTTTAAGCCATTCTTGCGTAGCTTTGGCTTTATGCTTGGCGTGACTGACTTGCTGGAAAACAAATCTTCTTCCAAGTTGCAGTTCTCTTGCAGACTGCACCAGGTTTTCCTCCAGGATTTCCCTGTATTTTGCTGCATTCATTTTACCCTCCACCTTCACAAGCCTTCCAGGGTCTGCTGCAGTGAAGCATCCCCACAGCATGATGCAGCCACCACCATGCTTCACGGTAGGGATGTTGTGTTTTTGATGATGTGCGGTGTTTGTCTTAGGCCAAACATAGCGTTAAGTCTGATGGTGGTTTCATCAGACCGTATAACCTTCTTTCAGCTGACATCAGAGTCTCCCACATGCCTTCTGGCAAACTCTATCTGAGATTTCATGTGATTTTTTTCAACAGTGGCTTTCTCTTTGCCACTCTCCCATAAAGCTGCGACTGGTGAAGAACCCGGGCAACAGTTGTTGTATGTACAGTCTCTCCCTTCTCAGGCATTGAAGCTTGTAACTCCTCCAGAATTGTCACAGGTCTCTTGGCGGGCTCCCTCACTAGTCCCAGTCACTGTTTCTGAGGACGGCCTGCTCTAGGCAGATTCACAGCTCTGCCATATTCTTTCCATTTCTTGATGATTGATTTAACTGTACTCCAGGGGATATTCAGTGACTTTGAAATTTTCTTGTATCCATCTCCTGACTTGTGCTTTTCAATAACCTTTCCACGGAGTTGCTTGGAGTGTTCGCTTGTCTTCATGGTGTAGTTTTTGCCAGGATACTGACTCTCCAGCAATTGAACTTTTCAGATACAGGTGTATTTTTACTACAATCAATTGAAACAACCTCATTGCACATGGTGACCTCCATCTAACTAATTATGTGACTTCTAGAACAAACTGGCTGCACCAGTGATGATTTGGTGTGTCATATTAAAGGGGGCGAATACTTAATGCAATCAATTATTTTGTGTTTTATATCTGTAATCAATTTAGATCACTTTGTAGAGATGTTTTCACTTTGACACAAAAGTCTTTTTCTGTTGATCAATGTCAAAAAAGCCTAATTAAATCCAATGTTGTAAAACAATAAAACATGAAAACTTCCAAGGAGAGGGGGTGAATACTTTTTATAGGCATTGTATATATATAATTAGTGTAATTAACATTTTTCCTTTATTACCATGTATTGCATTGTACTGCTGCCGCAAAGTTAACAAATTTCACGACATATGCCAGTGTTATTAAACTTGATTCTGAACATGTAGGTTCTGAACTGACACAGACTAAGTTATTAGCGCGTTGGAGCCCAGTCCAAAGATGTTGATCTTAAATGCTATCCAATGCACGAGGCTAGAGAGTCAGGCTATAAATAGCTCAGTGGGAAGGAATGTAATAGTGGTGTTTGGTTGGAACTCAGCCATCTCATTGTTGTTTGTTACTTAACTGTGGCATTTTTGACAGGGTGAATCAGAGTGTCAGGGATTCTGCTAATTTGTGTGTGGCTGTCAAGGTGGCTGTGTTGGCTATGTAATTATGAGGCTGCCTGGCAATATTGCTGCGAATGGCAGTGCCTGTGTGTTTTAGTACAAGTGTGAAAGGGAGAGTAAATTTAAAGAGACAATGTGTGAGCCGTCCGCGTTTCATCCAGGAGCTCAGTTAAAGAGACAAGATTCCATCAATCATGGCATTTTAATTGAAGAATCTCACTCTTAACTTTCTTCCTGTCTGGTTGCTGTGTTTCCTATCTCTCAGAGCCTCTAGGAATATATTGGAGATAGCATAATCCCATTTTCCTGAGGTAAATGGCCATCTTTAAGACCTACAATGTTCTCCAAGAATGTGGGATACCAGAACGAACACCTGCTCTGAGAACGGAAAGGCGGTCAACTGCAAATTCAAAGAGAGGAGAGTTTGGAAATGAAGGAGTAAGGGTTCCTAATGCCAGTTGTGCATTGGGTGGGGAATTCTGGGATCCAGACCAACAATCGTCCCTTAGTTTGGCTGGGACCGTGACTAGTACCACATGCATTTATTGTCTCGTCGCATTGTTTGTACAACTGGATGTAAAGATAGATGCAATTAGCATTTAATTGTTTCTAGACTGGCTGATAGTCTTCTGGCCGGGCTGAGGACAAGATACAGCATATTGGCCAGTAGACGAGCTGCTGGGTGGGCTGCAGTTGCCGCGGGATTTCTGAACGGATATTCCTTTTGCAACACACACAGGATGCAGGAGGAGCTCAGCAGGTCAGGCAGCATCTACGGAGAGGAATAAGCAGTCGACGTCTCAGCTTGAAGCACGACAATTTATCCCTCTGGATAGATGCTTTCTGACCCACTGAGCTCCCCCCCCCTCCCCCCAGCATTTGGCCTGTGTTGCTTTGGATTTTCAGCATCTGCAATTCTTGTGCTTTATGGATAGGTGACTAGATGAGGCTGCTGGAATGTAGTTAGGCAGATCTGTTAAGGTCTGATGATCTGCAGAAAGTCTGGTTGTCATTTTTGTTTCAAATCCAGGCTCATGAGGTGCAGGCAGCAGCTTCTGAACTGGCTGTGTATATGCATTTGGTTGTCTTGTCAAATACTGCAGGAGATTAAAGTCACGCCTGCAACAATCAGCACCCTGTGATCTAGAGGGGAAAACAACATCTAAATACAGAACAATAGGATTGTTCAAATCAAAGCAAATGACACAAAGAGGCCATTGGAGCAACGCTGATCTGGGAAGCTGGGAGCCGGCTGACAGATTTGACATTCAAACCTCTCCCATTTTAGGAGTGGAATTCCTGGAACCTGTAGGAAGTTTATTGTTACTGTGTCCTGAAGGATTAAGACCATGAGAAGTGTTGCAGGGCTATAAAACCTTGGTTAGAATATTGTGTTCAGTTCTGGTCGCCTCATTGAAGGAAAGATGTGGAAGCTTTAGAGAGGTTGCAGAGGAGATTTGCCAGGATGCTGCCTGAACTAGAGGATTGGTCACCTGGATTAGAGAGCATGTATTATGAGGAAAGAGTGAGTGAGAAGGCTTTTCTCTTTGGAGGAATTGAGAATGGGAGGTGTACAAGAAATGATAAGGGGCGTGGATCGATTGGATAGCCAGAGACTTTTCCCAGGGGGGAAATGACTAACTTTAAGGTGACTGAAGGAAGGTATAGTGGGGGTTGTCAGAGGTAAGTTCTTTAAACAGAGAGTTGTGGGTGTTTGGAAATTCCCTGCCAAGGGTGGTGGTAGAGGCAGATACATTGGGGACTTTTAAGAAATGGTACGTGGATGATGGAGGGCAATGTAGGAGGGAAGGGTTGGATTGATCTTAGAGTAGGTTAAGAGGCCGGCAAAACATCGTAGTCTTCTACGTTCTATGTTCTAAATAGGAGCCATCTTGGCCTTCAAGCATGTTCTGTCATTCAACATGTCCCCCTACTCAATACCATATTTCCACATCTACCATAACCTATCTCGCTTTGATCTTGCACCTTATTGTTTACCTGCACAGGATTTTCTTTGTAGCTGTTACACTTTATTCTGCATCATAATTGTTTTACCTTGTTCTACCTCAATGTATTGATTTGATCTGTATGAACAGTCTGCAAGACAAGTTTTTCACTATAACTCGGTACTTGGGACAATAATAAACCAGTACCAGTTCCCAAAATATCTCTCCCCATACATCCCTTGATGCTTTCTGTGCCTGGACATCTCGATCTTTTTTAAATATAATCCATGAGACTATAAGACATGGGAGCAGGTTTAGGCTATTTGGTCCATCAAATTTGCTCCGCCATTCCCTCATGGCTAATTTATTATCCTTCTCGTCCTCGATCTCCTTGAAGAAGTTTGGTATGGGCCCCCATATCCTAAGAACTTTCTACAGGGGCACAATTGAGAGCACCCTGACTGACTGCATCACTGCCTGGTACGGGAACTGTACCTCCCTCAATCGCAGGACTCTGAAGAGAGTGGTGCGGACAGCCCAGCACATCCGTAGGTGTGAACTTCCCACTATTCAGGACTTTTACAGAGACAGGTGTGTGAAAAGGGCCCGAAGGATCATTGGGGACCCGAGTCACCCCAACTACAAACTGTTCCAGCTGCTACCATCCAGGAAACGGTACCACAGCATTAAAGCCAGGACCAACAGGCTCTGGGACAGCTTCTTCCACCAGGCCATCAGACTGATTAATTCATGCTGACACAATTGTATTTCTATGTTATATTGACTGTCCTGTTGTACATACTATTTATTATAAATTACTATAAATTGAACATTGCACATTTATACAGTGACGTAACGTAAAGATTTTTACTCCTCATGTTTATGAAGGATGTAAGTAACAAAGTCAATTCAATTCAACTTATTTCCTCTTTTCTCCTCTTAACCTTTGACACTCTTATGAATCAAGAACCTATCAACATCTGTTTAAAACATACTCAATGAATTGGCTTCCACAACTGTCTGTGGCAATGAATTCCATACATATCACCTTCTGGCTAAAGAAATTTTACCTCATCTCTGTTCCAAAGGTTTGCCCTCATTCTGAGGCTGTGCCCTCTGGTCCTAGACTCCCCCACTACAGGAAACAAACTTTCCACATCCACTCTATCTAGGCTTGTCAATATTCCCTCCACCCTCCCCCCCCCATTTGCTAAAGCCCATTGAGTACAGACCCAGACAGACCCATCACATGTTCCTCATGTGTTAACCCTTTCACTCCCAGGATCTTTGTCTTGAACCTCCACTGAACCCTCTCCAATGTAAGCACATTCTTTTTCAGATAAGGCACCACAAACTGCTCACAATACTCCAACTGTGGTCTGACCAATGCCTTATAAAGCCTCAGCATTACACCCTTGCTTTTATGTTCTAGTACTATCGAAATGAATACTAACATTGCATTTGCATTCCTCACCACTGACTCAACAGGGAATGAATTCTGTTCAATTTAGGGAATTCTGCTCAAGGTCTCACAAGTCCCTTTGCATAACCTATTTCTGAATATGCTTCCTGTTTTAGAAAATAGTCTACACTTTTATTGCTTCAAAGCACATAACCATGCACTTCCCTATACTATATTTCATCTGCCACTTCTTTGCCTGTTCTCCCAATCTGTCTAAGTCCTTCTACAGACTCACTGCTTCCTCAACATATCTCCATATCATCTGCACACTTAGCCACAAAGCCATCAATTCTGCTATCCAAGTCATTGACATATAACATAAAAAAAAGCAGCCCCAATACCTACCCCTATGGAACACCACTAGACACTGGCAACTAGCCAGAAAAGGCTCCCTTTATTCCCACCCTTTGCCTTCTGCCAATCAGCCACTGGTTTACCCATGCTAGAATGTTTCCTGTAACAGCTCATAGCTTGTTAAGCAGCCTCATGTGTGGCTGTCAAAGGCCTTATGGAAACCTAAGTACACAACATCCACAGGTCATCCTTTGCCTATCCTGCTTCATCAAGAACCAAATAAGGTGGAGCGGTCATGTTGTTCGGATGAAAGACGAACGTCTGCCGAAACAAATCTTCTACTCCCAGCTTAAAGAATGCAAACGTAAAAGAGGCGGACAACAGAAGAGGTTCAAACACGTCTTAAAAGCCAACATGAAGAAATGTAACATCAACACCAACAATTAGGAAACCAGTGCCAAGGACAGGAAACTCTGGCAAGCCATCATTCGAGAAGGGACAGCAACTTTCGAAGCCAATAGATGTGCAGAATTAGAAGAAAAGAGAAGAAAATGGAAAGAGAGGCAGCAACAACCAAAGCCCGATCTGCCATCTGGAACTACCTGTCCTGAATGCGGAAGAACTTTCAAAGCCAAGATTGGACTTATAAGCCACTTGAGAGACCATAAGTAGATCTACAGAACGAAGACCATCATCCTCGACCTCGAGGGATAGCCACGACGTTATTTGTCCAACAGATTTGACAGGCAAGATTTCTCCTTAAGGAAACCATGCTAAGTTCAGCATATTTTATCATGTGCCACTAAATACCTCAAAACCTCATCCTTGATAATAGACTCCAACATCGTCCCAACACATAAATCAGGCTAACTGGTTTATAACTTTCTGTCTTTTGCCTCCCTCCCTTCTTAAAGAGTGGAGTGATATTTGCATGTCATTGGAACCATTCCAGATCTAGTGACTCTTGAAAGATCACTACTGAAGCCTCCACAATCTCTTCAGCCGCCTTTTTCAACATCCTAGAGTGTAGCCCACCTGGTCCAGGTGACTTACTTACTATTTGGAGTATTGTGTTCACTTCTGATCGCCTCATTATAGGAAGGATATGGTGCAGAGGAGATTTACCAGGATGCTGCCTAGATTAGAGACCATGTTTTATAAGGAAAGATTGAACAAGCTGGGGCTATTCTCTTTGGAGCGACTGAAAATGAGAGGTGACCTGACTGAGGAGTACTAAGTCATAAGAGGCTTAGATTCAGTAGATAGCCACAGACTTTTTCCAAGGGTCGAAGTGGCTAACATAATTTTCAGGTGATTGGAGGAAAGTATAGAGGGGATGTCGTAGTTAGGGTTTTTTACACGGAGATTGGTGGGCGTGTGGAATGTCCTGCCAGGGGTCAGCAACTTTAAATTCCTTGGCATTGTCGTTTCAGAGGACCTGGCCTGAGTCCAGCCTGTAACCGTCATTGCAAAGAAAGCATGGCAGTGCCTCTACTTTCTTGGAAGTTTGTGAGGATTTGTCGCATCATCTAAAACTTTGACAAACTTGTATAGATGTGCGGTGAAATGTACACTGACAGGTTGCGTCACATTCTGGTACGGAAACTCCATATAACCATAAGAGGGAAGGAGGAGAAGATAGCGCGATGCAGCGCGTGCGGCCGTTCCGAATGAATATCGATATGTGTAACTAGGGCTGCCGTGCACAATCCGGATTTGATGGAGACAGCCGTGAAGCACAGAGGAACATCTGGAGAAACTTCTGAAATGCCTGCTTCGCTGCCGCTGCTACTGTGTGATCGAGAATCTCCGGAGACGAAGGCCCCAAATCCTCAGCTTTGCCTATCGCCTGTTGCCGGGGCCGGGGTCAAAACGCTCGACAGAGATGGTGCTCGTTGCATCGGTGTCGAAGAGGTGGTCGGAGGCGCGGATGTTTTTCGGACGGACTCGGAGTCGGACTGTGGTTGGATGCTTTCGGGATGCTGCATCGGCAAGTTGGCGGTGCTGGAGGTTCACCGTCTGTGTGAGATGATGGGATTTTCGAGAGGCTCTGAGACTTTTACTGTGCCATGGTCTGTTCTTATCAAATTACGGTATTGCTTTGCACTGTTATAACTATGTGGTTTTTGTTAGTTTTTAAGTCAGTTTGTCATGTGTTTTCGTGATATCATTCTGGAAAAACATTTTTATCATTTCTTAATGCATGCATTACTAAATGACGATAAAAGGAGACTGCGTGTCCTCATAACCATAAGACGTAGGAGTAGAATTAGGCCATCTGGCCCATTGAGTCTGCCCCACCATGTCATCATGGCTGATCCATTTTCCCTCTCAACCCCAATCTCCTGTCTTTTCCCTGTATCCTTTCATGCCTGTCAAGAATCTAGCAACCTCTGCCTTAAATAAACCCAATGACTTGGCCTCCACAACTACCTGCAGCAATGAATTCCACAGATTCACCACTCTCTGCCTAAAGAAATTCCTCCTCATCTCCGTTCTAAAAGGACACCCCTCTATTCAGAGGCTGTGTCCTCTGGTCTCAGACTCTCCCGCCATAGAAAACATCCTTTCCACACCCACTCTATCGAGACCCTTCAACATTTGATAGATTTCAATAAGTTCACCCCTCGTTCTTCTGAATTCCAGAGAGCAGAGGCCCAGAGGCATCAAATCCATCAAAACGCCCAGAAAAAGTTGTGGATATGGCCCAATCCATCATGGGTAAGTCTCTCCCCATCACTGAGCACATCTACAAGGAGCACTACCACAGGAAATCATCATCAAAAACCCCCACCATCGAGGCCATTCTCCCTTCTCGTTGCTGCCATCAGGAAGGAGGTACAGGAACCTCAGGACCCACACCACCAGGTTGAGGAATAGTTATTATTCCTCACCTATCGGGCTATTGAACCAGAGGGGATAACTTAACTCAGCCCAACGCTGAACTGTGCCCACAACCTATGGACTCACTTTCAAGGACTCTTCATCTCATGTTCTTAGTATTTATTGCTTATTAATTATTATTATTAATAATTAATAAGCAATTAGTATTATTATTTATTGCTTATTAATTATTGTTTTACACATGGGTTTTCACATGTATTTGCACATTGGTTGTTTGTCCATCTTGTTGTGTGTGGTCTTTCATTGATACTATGGCGTTTCTTTGTATCTGCTGTGAATGCCTGCAAGAAAATGAATCTCAGGGTTGTATATGGTGACACTTTGATAACAGAATTATGTTGAAGTTTGACTTTGGCATTTTGGTAGAGGCTGATACATTAGGGACATTTGAGAAACTCTTCAATGGATGACACATGCATGATAGGAAAATGGAGGACTACGTTGAAGGAAAGGGTTAGATTGATCAGAGTAGGTTAAAAGGGCCGAAGGGCCCATATTGTGCTGTCATGTTCTATGTTTTATGTTGATTATTACAACCACATCCACTTACAGGAAAGGGTGACCAAAGCCCTTGTTGATGGAAATGAAATCAAAAATACTTCCTAAACTGAGACAGAGGGAGCCAACAAATGGGAAGTTCCGAGATGAATCAGGAACACATCATGTTGTAGAACTCATGGAAAGTATGCCCAACGCAGAGAATGCCGAGAACACGTTGCTGTTGTATTTGGCACAGACATGTAAAGGATCAGGCAGAACTGTACAAAGTTCACAGTGATGGAAATGAACATTTTATCAGGATGTCACTTGAATTTTTTCCAATATACTATTAATGTCCCTCTGTATATTCTGATTTTTTCAAAATAGTGGGAGAAGTCAGGGTGGGCCCATGAAGGTTTAGGATCACCCGTGCCCAACAGAGACAAAAACTATCTGCTCCCAGATAACAACTTCCAGGTGTGGGAAGAGGGCTAAACTAGAGTTGCAGGGGGATGGGAACCAGAACGCCAGAATAGACGGTGGAGTGGTTGTGGTTGTGTTGAAAGATGTTGATAAGCCTACACAGAAAGGAAAGGTACGTCGCGTCTGGAGTTTCTCCGGTTAGCGGACGATTTCCCTCCGGTACACCTCTCTGACGTAGTGGGGATTCGTGTACAAGGCAAGTTACAGCGGTGGTTTGCCATTGCCTTCTGCCGGGTGAGCTTCCAAAGAGATCACCAGCTCGTAACCCAGCATGGATGGAAAGCGTGCAGGGAGCCAGCTGGATTCGAACCCGGGACCTTTCGTCCCGAAGTCCGGCACTGGTGCCACTACGCCACCAGCTGGGTCTAAGCCTACATACAACTCAGTAATCAAAGGGTTGAGCATACTGGGAATAATGTTCTGAATTGTGTATATTTCAATGGAAGGAGTATTGTAGGAAAGATGGATGAGCTTAGGGCATGGATCAGCACCTGGAGTTATGGCATTGTAGCCATTAGTGAGACTTGGTTGCAGGAGGGGCAGGACTGGCAGCTCAGTATTCCAGAATTCCATTGTTTTAGACCCAACAGCGTGGGAGGGATTAAAGGGAGAGGGTTGGCAATACCAGTCAGGGAAAATATCACGGCAGTGCTCAGGTAGAAAGCAGGCTAGAGAGCTCGTCTAGTGAGGCCTTATGGGTAGAACTGAGGAATAAGAACGGTATGACCACATTAATGGGATTATATTACAGTCCACCCAACTGTCTGCAGGATTTAGAGGAGCAAATTGGTAGAGGGATTGCAGACTGTTGCAAGAAACATGAGGTTGTTATAGTAGGTGATTTTAATCTTCCACATAATGACTGGGACTCCCAATCTGTAGAAGGGCTGGATGGAAAAGAGTGTCAAATGTGTTCAGAAAAGTTTCCTTAATCAGTACATAGAAGTCCCAATAAGAGAGAGTGTGCTAATAGAAATGAGACAGGGCAGGTGACAGAAGTTTATGTAGGGGAACAATTTCCATCAAGTGATCGTAATGACATTAGTTTCAAGGTAATTATGAAAAAAGGATAGGTCTGGTCCTCAGGTTGAGATTCTAAATTGGAGAAAGGCCCAATATTGATGGTGTCAGAAAGGATCTGGCAAGCGTGGATTGGGACAGGTTGTTTTCTGGCAAAGGTGTACTCGGTAGGTGGGAGGCCTTCAAAAGTGGAATTTTGAGAGTACGGAGTTTGTATGTTCCTGTCAGAATAAAAGGCAAGACCAACAGGTTCAGGGCACCTTAGTTGTTTAAGGAAGGCTCTAAGAATAAGCCAGAAGTTATAGGCCTGACATCAGTAATGGGAAAGTCATTGGAAGGTATCCGAAGGGACTGCATAGATAAGTGATAGGACGGGCAGGGACTGATTCGGGACCGTCAAAATGGCTTTGTGTGTGGTAGGTCATGTCTAGCCAATTTTATAGAGTTTTGCGAGGAAGTTACCAGGAAAGTGGATGAAAGCAAGGCAGTTGATGCTGTCTACATGGACTTTAGCAAGGCCTTTGACAAGGTCCCACATGGGAGTTTGGTGAAGACAGTTCAGTCGCTCGGCATTCAAGAAGAGGTAGTAAATTGGATTAGACACTGGGTTTGCAGAGAGTGGTAGTAGATGGTTGCTTCTCTGACTGGAGGCCTGAGACTAGTGGAGTGCTACAGGGATCGGTGCTGAGTCCATTGTTGTTTGTCATCTATATCAATGATCCAGATGATAACGTGGTTAACTGGGGTTAATGTAGTTAACTGTGGTTAAATGCAGACAAGTACGAGCTTTTGCACTTCAGTAGGACCAACCAGGGTAGATCTTACTCAGTGAATGGTCGGGCACTGAGGAGAGTGGTAGAACAAGGGGATCTGGGAATACAGATCCATAATTCCTAAAAACTGGCGACGTAGGTAGATAGTGCCATAAAGAAAACTTTTGACACATTGGCCTTCATAAATCAAAGTACTGAGTACAGGAGAATGGGATGTTATTTTGTATGTGAAGTTGGTGAGGCCTAATTTGGAGTATTGTGTGCAGTTTTGGTCACCTACCTACAGGAAGGATGTCAATAATATTGAAAGAGAGCAGAGAAAATTTAGAAAGATGTTGCCAAGATTTGAGGACCTGAGTTATAGGGAAAGGTTGAACAGGTTAGGACTTTATTTTCTAGAATGTAGAAGGATGAGAGGAGATTTGGTAGAGGTATACAATATTATGAGGGCTGTAGATAGGGTAAATGCAAGCAGGCCTTTTTCACTGGGGTTGGGTGAAACTACAACTAGAGGTCACGGATTAAAGTTGAAAGGTGAACTGTTTAAGGGGATCATGAGGGGGAACCTCTTCGTTCGGAGGGTGGTGAGAGTGAGGAACGAGCTGCCAGCACAAGTGGTGGATGCGGGGTCGATTCTAACATTTAAGGGAAATCTGGACAGGTCCATGGATGTGAGGGGTATGGAGGGCTATGGTCCAGGAGCTGGGTGATGGGAGTAGGCAGATTAATGCTTTGGCACAGACTGGATGGGACAAAGGTGCTGCTAATGAGCCGCAGTGTCCTATGCCGCTCCGACTCTATAACAAAGAGGCTCACCTTGGCTACAAGCACTGTTCAATTAGATATAAAATCTGGATGATAATTTAACATTCACTGTGTACAAGAAGAGACAGTCATCTATGACAGGCTTTCCCGCTCACGAGAGCTTGGTGCCAAAAACGTGATTTTCCAGTTTTTGAGTGCAAGCATTGTTTCAGGAACAAAATACCATTCCTATAATAAAGAGCATTGAAAATAGAAGGAAGGGATGGGCTGAGTAAAAATACTCATGTCAGTACTGTGTTGATGTTGGCTGGATTAAAGCACATCGTTGGGCTCAACAGTAGGCATATTGCAATCAACCATTAGTTCATAAAGGACGTTCAAAATGTTTGTTAAAGGTACTAACCGCCTTCATGAACATTTAATGGAAGTGAGTAGGAAGACATTGCTGTTGCCACTTGGGTCTACAGTGGCCACTTTCTTAGATACATCCTGTACCTAATAAAGTCACCATTGAGTGTATATTCATGTTCTTCGGATACTGGAGCCTATCTCGAGATGCTCTTCTGCACACCACTCTTGTAACTTGTGGTTATTTGAGTTACTGTCATCTTCCTGTCAGCGTGAACCACTCTGGCCATTTTTCTCTGATCTCTCTCATTAACATGACATTTTCATCCACAGAACTGCCACCTGCTGGGTGCTTTCTTTGTTTCTTGCATCATTCTCTGTAAACTCTAGGGACCGCCGTGCGCAAAAATACCAGGAGATCAGCAGTTTCTGAGATACTCAGACCTCCCTATCTGGCACTAATAATCATCCCACAGTCAGAGTCACTTCCCCATGTTCCCCACACTGTTGTTTGGTCTGACCAACAACTGAACCTCTTGACCATGTCTGCATGCTTTTATGAATTGAGTTGCCGCCACCTGATTGGCTGATTAGATATTTGGATTAATGAGCAGGTGTACTTAATAAAGTGGCCACTGAGTGAACACGCAAGGCATCTATCAAAGTTACACATAGAACTTTTATAGAGAAATTATGAAGATATCGAAGGCTAGGAGCAGAATGATGTTGAATAGGGCACCGTTTTGACATCAGAAAGTTAAGAGCAATGCTGAAAGCTGGTTTGATTGCCCCTGGTGTTTTGACACAGACATTATGAGAAAAGGCGCTTGTCAGAAGTAGATTTTGTTGTCTGCTGGGGCTCCACGCGCAGAACTTCCTTCTGTGTATCCAGTGACACAAAAGGAAAATTGTTGCGAAAACTTGCCACAATCATTGGAATGGCCATCGTACCGCTAAGACCCAGCACCATCGTCTGTTGATTAAGGTAGCAGCCCATTCACCTCTGAATTGTTAGATGGGGAAAGGTGTTGGTGAGAGATATACATAATGAAAACGCCAATGACCAGAAAGCTGCAGTGCATGGGTAGGCAAACAGGGGAGTTAGTACATAGAACACAGAACAAACAGTACAGCACCTCAGCTCATGATGTTTGCACAAAACGCAATATTGAATTACACTAAACCTCTTCTGCTTGTACATGATCCATATTGTCCCATTCCCTGTAAAACCATGTACCTAACAGCTTCTTAAATGCCACTGTCATAACTATTCCAGCACTACCCCTAGAAATCTTTCAGGGACCTATCACTCTCTGTATAAAAGAAACTTGCTCTGTACACCTACTCTAAACATTCCCCTTCTTACCTTAATTCAATTCAAGTTCAGTTGTCATTCAATCATTCATGAATACCCATGAATACAGCTCTGGGGCCAAGGTACAAAACACAGTACCAAAGTCACACACAGCACAAAGTACACATCGCATGTACAAGATAGCAAGCACATAAAAATACCAGTAAGATAGAGCCATGCAATAAAGCCCAGACCTGAGCCATGAGTGCCGCAGGAATCTTTGGTCAAGCACAATAGAGCTTGTCTTTTGCTGAGCAGCACTGTCTCCAGCCCAGACGCCACAACACACGGTCTCCGGCGGAGCGCACTGGCTCCAACACCTCTCTCCTAGCGGCTGTAAACAGATGGCACCGTAGCTTGAGGCCCAGTCCTTGCACATATAAGATAGCAAGCTCATATAGGCTATCAGTAAAGTACAACCTCTCAAAAAAATGTATATGTATATAGTCCAGAACCTGAATCTATCAATGCTGCAGAAACCTTCAATCAATAGAGCTTATCTTCTGCCAAGTGAATACTGGGGGAATGGTTAGTACCAACTCCAGTCCAGACGCTACACCACGGCGCCCCCCGGTGGAGCACACTGACTCCAACGCCTCTCTCCTGGCAGCTGTAAACAGGCGACGCCACGGCTTGAGGCCCCAAGTCTATGAATGCTGAAGAAATCTGAATGTCGAGCCCAATAAAGCTTAAATCCATGTCCTCTTGTACTTGACCTTTCTACCCTGGGATAAAGATTCTGAATGTCTACCTAAGTGTGCCTCTCATTATTTAATAAACATCTCTCAGCCTCCAGTGCTGCAGAGAAAACAACCCAAGTTTGTCCAACTTCTCCTTATCCAGGCAGCCTCCTGGTGAACCTCTTCTGCACTCTTTCCATACCCCTTCTGGGCAACCAGAATTACACACAATACTCCAAGTGCACCCTAACCAAAGTTTTATGTAGCTACAACATGATTTCCTGAGCCCTATAACTCAATGCCCCAACCAATGAAGGCAAGCTTGCCATTTACTTTCTTTACCACCCTATCTTCTTGCATGGATACTTTCAGGAAGGCTATGGACTTGGATCTTCTGTACATCAATGCTCAAGTACCTGGGGGTGCACCTGCACGACAGACTTGAGTGGAGCACCATCACAGAGGCTGTGTACAAGGAGGGCCAGAGTCGCCTCTACTTCTGGAGAAGACCGAGGACCTTTGGAGTATGCAGGCCTCTCCTTCACATGTTCTACCAGCCTGTTGTTGCCAGTGCAATCTCCTCTGCGGTGGTGTGCTGGGGCAATGGCATCAACATGGGTGATGCCAACAGGCTCAATTAACTGATTAGAAAATCTGGCTCTGTTATAGGAGTCAAACTGGACACACTAGAGGCTGTGGTAGAACAAAGGGAAATCCTGACAATTCTGGACAATGTTCCTCACCCTCTACATGGCACTTTGGCTGAACAGAGGAGCACTTTTACTAATAGACTAAGACAACTGTGCTGCTCCAAGGAGCGCTATATGAGGTCATTCTTACCCTCGGCCATTAGGCTCTATAATGAATCAACCTATAGCCGGGGAAGTGATAACCCCCCCCGGCTCCTGTTAGACTGTTTGAGGTAACTTATTTTTTATTCTTTCTTACTTCTCTTCTAATATTTGTTTATCTGTGCACTTGTAATGCTACTGTGACACTGTAATTTCCTTTGGGATCAATAAAGTATCTACCTATTTATTTATCTATTAATGATCCTGTCCATATCTGCAACAGATCTATATCCCATTGTATCTACAGCCCTCTACACCGTACACAACTCCACCTACTTTTGTATCATCTTCAAACCCACTAACCCAGCTATCCGAATCATTTATATGTATCACAAACACAGAGATCCCAGCACCGATCCTGGCTGAGCATGACTGGTCACGGACCCCCAGCTCAGAGTAAATCCTGTTGACCACTACCCTCTGTCTTCAATGGCAGCCTCTTCTGGGTCCACGCTACCAAGTCATCACAGATCCCATACATCTTAATCTTCTGGATTGGCCTATCATGTGGGATAAATGCCTTACCAAAATCCATGTAGACCGCATCCACTGCCCTACTCTCAGCACCTTTGCCACCTACTCAATTAAGTTGTAAGACGTGACCTGTTCCACATAATGCTACAGTTTATTCAATGTGAGTAAATCCTATCCCTAAAAAACGTCTCCAACAGCTTCCCTACCATTGATGTGAAGCTGGCTGGCCTATAGTTTCCTGGATTATCTCTATTTCCCTTCCTGAACAAAGGAATAACACTGGCTGCTCTCCAAACCTCTGGGAGTTCTGTTGCTAGTGAGGATACAAGGATCTTCATCAAGGCCTGAATAACTTCCCTTCTTGTCTGCTTCAATGACCTGAGACATATCCTGTCGGGCCCTGGAGGCTTATTCACGTTGATGCTCTTCAAAGGACCCAGAAGCACCTCCTCCTCCTTAACCTCAAGATGCCCAAGTACATGACCCTGGCCCGCAATAAACCCAGTATCCTTCGTGTACTTCTCCTTGGTGAAATCAATGCAAAGCACTCGTTTGGTACCTCTCCCACGTCCTTGGAGTGGCCCTACCCCCTCTCTAATTATCCTCTTGTTTGTAATGTAAGTATGAGAATCCTTGGATTCTCTTTAATCCTACTTGTCAAGGGCATTTCATGGCCGTTTTGGCCTTCCTAAGACCTTGCCCAAGTTCCCTGCTGCTATCTTTATATTACTCGAGGAACTTGTCTGTTTTTGTGCTTCCTAAACCTTATATTTGCTTCCTGTCTCTTTTCAACTTAACTCATCACCCCCTTGTCATCCAACGCTCCCTTACCTTGCCCATCCTTGTCCTTCCTCCTTACTGGAACGCACCGGCCCTGAGCTCCGATCAGCTGGTCGTGTCCTACAGGAGATGGTGGTCACAGCAAGTGGAATCACCAGTGATCAGAAAGACATGGTTCAGGGTAATAGAATCAAAATTCTGAGGTCTGTTATGGGAGGAGTCTACCAGATGGACAGAAGGAAAGAAAGTTCATCTCCTGGAAGTTTATCTCTGTGACCGAGCAGCTTGAGTTCTAAACACTCACCGTGTAAGTACATATTCCCCATTTCAGCTTGCATCCTCTTACCTACCAACTTCATTTCATATCCCTAATTCTAGACCCCTCCACCAACAGTAAAGGTTCTCAAACCATATCCTTCGCACTTTTTAACCTAGCAATATCGGTTTTCCTAGCAGAACCTATTCCTGGAAGAATTGAGAAGAGCGATTATGGCATCGAACACAGATCCGTACAGCACAGTACTGGTGTCCAGCCCACGATGTTGTGCCAACCCTTTAACCTACTCCAAGATCAATCTGCCCCTTCCCTCCCACATAGCCCCCCATTTTTCTTTCATCCATGTGCCTATCTACGAGTCTCCTAAATGTCCCTGATCTATCTGCCTCTACCAACACCCCGGCAGTGTGTTCCATGCAACCAACCCTCCCTGTGTGAAAAAAGCTCAACTCTGACATCCCCCTTATACTTTCCTCCCAATTCCTTAAAGTTATGCTCCCTGGGGAAAAAGTCTTTGGTTGTCCACGCTATTTAATGCCTCTTATCATCTCATATACCTTTATCAAATCATCTCTCATCCTCCCTCTCTCGAAAGATAAACCCCTAGCTTGCTCAAACTTTCCTCATATGACCTGTTCCCTAACCCAGGCAGCATCATCCTCTGCACCCTCTCTAAAGCCTCCACATCCTTCCTGCAATGAGATGATCAGAACTGAATACAATACTCCAAGTGGTCTAACCAGAGTTTTATGCAGCTGCAAAATTTCCTTGCAGCTTCTTGAACTCATTCACCCAACTATTGAAAGCCAAGACACCATACACCTTCTTAGCCACCTGGTGATCTGCGCTGCAACTTTGAGCGATCTATAGACGCGGACCTCTGTTTCTCCACACTGTTAAGAATCCTGACATTAGCTCTGTACTCTGCCTTCAGTTTCGACCTTCCAAAATGAATCACTTCACACATTTCCAGGTTGGACTCCATCTGCCTCTCCTCCTCCCGGCTCTGTATCCAGTCAATGTCCCGTTGTAACCGACGACAACCTTCTACCCTGTCCACAACTCCACCAATCTTCATGTCATCGGTTTCATTAAACTGGGAGGCGAGTTAATTTAATCTGAAACAAAGAATGCAACAAAGCCTGGAGAAAATTCAAGTACAGGTTTACTTTACTTTACTTTATCGTCGCCAAACAATTGATACTAGAGCGTACAATCATCACAGCGATATTTGATTCTGTGCTTCACGCTCCCTGGAGTACAAATCATAGTAAATATAATAAAAATTTTAATTATAAATCATAAATAGAAAAGGGAAAGTAAGGTAGTGCAAAAAAACCGAGAGGCAAGTCCAGATATTTGGAGGGTATGGCCCAGATCTGGATCAGGATCCATTCAGCAGTCTTATCACAGTTGGAAAGACGCTGTTCCCAAATCTGGCCGTACGAATCTTCAAGCTCCTGAGCCTTCTCCCGGAGGGAAGAGGGATGAAAAGTGTGTTGGCTGGGTGGGCCGTATCCTTGATTATCCTGGCAGCACTGCTCTGACAGCGTGCGGTGCAAAGTGAGTCCAAGGATGGAAGATTGGTTTGTGTGATGTGCTGGGTTGTGTTCACAATCTTCTGCAGCTTCTTCCAGTCTTGGACAGAACAACTTCCATACCAGGTTGTGATGCACCCTAGAAGAATGCTTTCTACGGTGCACCTATAAAAATTAGTGAGAGTTTTAGGGGACAGGCCAAATTTCTTTAGCTTTCTCAGGAAGTAAAGGCGCTGGTGGACCTTCTTGGCTGTGGACTCTGCTTGGTTGGACCAAGTCAGGTCATTTGTGATATTGACCCTGAGGAACTTAAAGCTTTTGACCTGTTCCATCTGTGCACCACCGATGTAGATGGGGTCATGAGGTCCGCTACTCCTTCTGAAGTCAACAACCAATTCCTTCGTCTTGCTGACGTCGAGGGATAGGTTATTATCTTCGCACCATGCCACCAGGTTCTTAATTTTCTCTCTGTACTCAAACTCATCATTACCCGAGATACGGCCTGCAATTGTGGCGTCATCAGCAAACTTATATATTGAGTTCGATGGAAACTTGGCTACACAATCATGGGTGTACAGTGAGTGCAGCAGGGGGTGGGGGTTGAAAGGTGAAAGCTGTTGGATGGATTTTTGCACAGCAGGGGAAATTTAGGGTTAAGGGGGAAAAGGCAGGTAGGTAGAGACGAGTCCATGGCCAGGTCAGCCATGATCTTATTGAATGCTGGAGCAGGCTTGACAGGCCAAATGGCCGACTCCTGCTCCTATTTCTTATCAGCAACACACATCAAAGTTACTGGTGAACGCAGCAGGCCAGGCAGCATCTCTAGGAAGACGAAGGGTCTCGGCCTGAAACGTCGACTCTACCTCTTCCTAGAGATGCTGCCTGGCCTGCTACGTTCACCAGCAACTTTGATGTGTGTTGCTTGAATCTCCAGCATCTGCAGAATTTCTGTTGTTTCCTATTTCTTATGTTCTTATCTACACATGTACTGTAATAGAGAGCCACATGATCTGAACCTTGTCTCAAAAACATTCTTCTTGCCATCCAACACAACACTAAGCAATTTTCTTCATCAGCTGCTCTTGTATGACCTCCACTTCCTTCCCCTCAGTCGGGCACACCATGCTGGTCTATTCTGCCATCTCGCAGCAAGTAGGGCTTGGGGTGGGGTGTCTAGTGTTCCATCCTTTTTACACCGGAGACCAGGGGTGGATGCTGTTGCACTGGGCAGCTTCCACACAGACCCTTGTTCACAGACTCTGACACCCGCTTCCCATCTCTGCAGTCCATTAGAAGTGCATGAGATAGCGGAGCCTTCGTGCGACTCTCTGAAAGGGGGCTGCTCCTCAAGTTCTCGATACACTTGATCTTTGAGGACCCGTGCCGAGGGAAGTGAGTCAGTCAGGGAGTCTTGGGCCTGGCCCAGGAAGCCATTCCTATGTCCAAGAAGCACACAGTCGAAGGGCCCATGAGAGCCAACTGCCGGCTGGGCCCACTTCCAAAGAACCCAGTTTCCACCACTCACTGAGTTCTCGGAACTGGTGGATGCCACAGACTCCGCGAAATGAAATTTGGTGTTACGTTTGTAACCTCAAAACATAAAAAAACCTAATTGCAATAAAAAGACTGGAGTCCAAACTGATGCGAGTCTTTAGCTTAAGCACGGTGTGCACGTATCGCGTGGTAGCATCATGACGTATAAAATGTACCTATGTTTACAGAGAACCCGTAATGAGTCATTTAAACGAAGAATGCTTAATCAACAACATAGTTACAAGATGACTCAAATATCACTGAAATATTAAATACACAACAGTACTTTATTTCTCTTGAGCCTGCTCTCAGCTCCTCTCCCCCAGGACAGAGCAAAGATAGAGTTTCTCCTGGTGATCACCTTCCACCCCTTCCCCCACCCCCCACAGACTTTTGTGTTCAGTACATTGTCCTTTGCTGTTTCTGCCAGCTCCAAAGTGATCCACCGGTCACATCCTCCCGTTGTGCAGGGGCCGTTCGCTTGGTGACTATTCCGACCCCACCCATCTCGCCAACACTCAGGGCACTTTCCCAGACAACCAGGGGAGCCGCTGTGCCTGCTGATCCACCTTTTCCCTTCCCACCACCCAGGTGTTGATGCAGCTCACCTGAACATCCTCACAGAGTGACCTCCTCCACACTGGGAAAACCAGAGGTGCACAAGGAGATCGCTTCGCAGAGCACCCATGCCCAGTCCCTGGGGGGGGGGGTGCTGACCTGAGCTTCGTATTGCCCCCACCTCGATTCCCAATCCCACATTGGCTGGTGCACATCACAAGTCCTGGTTATACGACCGCTGACGCCAGGCAGACACTCTCTGAGGAGTGTCACCCATCTTGCCCAGAAGAAGGCAAACCACTTTGGTAGAAATTTTTTCCAAGAACATGCAAGGCCATGGAAGGACCATGATTGTCCATGTCATACATAACGAACGATCAACATCTGCTCCAACTTATGCAGTTTCCTCCCCTTCCATAGTCAGGCATAAAGTAAGCAACATCGTCTCATCTTTCGTCAGGCCTGAAGGTTCCCAACCTGGTGACCATGGACTCCTTGCTTAATGGTATTGGTCCATGGCATACAGAAGATTGGGAGACCCTGCTCTAGCACTTTGCAGCCTTCTGCAATGAAGTTTGCATTTTCTAACTTGAGGTAAATATCTCTCTTATCATTTCCCATTTTCTTGCTTATATTGGGAGGGAGGAGAAGATGGCGGCGTGATGCAGCGCACGCGGCTGTTCTGAATGATATCGTATCTGTGAAGTAGGATGCCGTGCACAATCCTGATTTGATGGAGACAGATGTGAGAAGCACGGAGGAACATCTGGAGAAACTTCTGAAATGCCTGCTTCGCTGCCGCTGCTACTGTGCGATCGAGAATCTCTGGAGGGGAAGGCCCCAAATCCTCGGCCTTGCCTATTGCCTGTGGCCGGGGCCGGGGTCGAAGCACTCGGCAGAGATGGTGCTCGTTGCATCGGTGTCGGAGAGCTGGTCGGAGGCTTGGAGTTTTCGGACGGACTTGGAGTCGGACTGTGGTTGGATGCTTCCGGGATGCTGCATCAGCAAGTTTGCGGCGCTGGAGGTTCACCGTCTGCGTGAGATGATGGGACTTTCGAGAGACTTTGGGATTTTACCGTGCCATGGTCTGTTCTTAATCAAATTACGGTATTGCTTTGCACTGTTGTAACTATATGTTATAATTATGTGGTTTTTGTCAGTTTTTCAGTCTTGGTTTGTCATGTGTTTCTGTGATATCATTCTGGAAAAACATTGTATCATTTCTTAATGCATGCATTACTAAATGACAATAAAAGAGGACTGCGTGTCCTCATAATCTAATCTAATCTACGGTTATAATCTTTCCCTATTTGCTTTTTTTTCTACGTGCCTCACCAACTGTCAGTACACGTGCTCCCTATCACTGGATCTGTCTTTACAATTTACTTACTTTTGCAATATAATCACACAGCACAGAAGCAGGCACTTCAGCCCATCTTCTCTCATACTATCTCTTTGTCCATCTTCCCTAATCCTATTTACCTGCATTAGAACCAGAAAGTTGAGGGGGATCCCATTGAAATCTACTGGATACTGGAAGGGCTGGTTAGGGTGGACATGAAGAGGATATTTCCATTAGTATGAGTGTTGAAGATCTCAGGGCCCAGGCTCAGAATAAAGGGGCAAGGGGCGTTCCATTAACACTGAAGTGAGGAGGAATTTCTTCTGCCAGAGGTTATCAATACTCTTCAGAAATTGTCTGCCTGGCGTCAACCAGGACTTGAGATATACACCAGCTACTCATACGACCATCCACCACCAGCTCCCATGGTTTCACGTGACCCTGATCGGGGGACGGGGCAAGGAGGGGGGAGCTTAGCAAGTGCTACACCTTGCCCAAGGATGACCTGCGGGCTAGCAGAAGGAAGCAGCACTTTACACCTCCTTTGGCAGCAATGTATCTCCACCCCACCACCCTTTATTTATGGTAATATTTTCTTTCATGGGCTGTGTGTGATGTATGCTTTGTGGGTGTACCATGGTCCGGAGGAACATAGTTTCATTTGGTTCTATAAATGTACAATCAGATGACAAAAAGATGAACTTTGAACAGAGTTAAATTTTTTGATGATGTTTTTTACCACAATTGGGAAGATTTGAAAAGAAAGCATGTTTTAACACATAGAACGGTTGGCAGGAACCAAAGGGACAGCTGTAATTGGGCAGAGACCAGGAGAGGTTGCATGACTTCTGCCCGTGGTGAAGAAGGGTGTGGAAGAGGATGAAAAATACTCAGCTGGTCAGTCAGGAGGCGTGAAGGTAGAGGGAGGATGGAGAAGAGGAACTGAACCCATTGGAACTGTGGAATGAAGGAGAATGTTGGGGAAAATCCCTCAGGTCAGGCAGCTTCTGTGGAAAGAGGATATCTTATGCCAGACGTAGGCCAGGACTAAATGGTGCAGGTGCAGAAAACCTGAAGCAAAACCGATTCCAGGGAGATAGTTTAGAGTGAGAAAGGCCAGTGGAAGAGTGAAGACACAAGAGTCTACAGACCCTGGAATCGGGATCAACAAACAAAACAGGGCAGGAGCTCAGCAGCTCATGGATCATCTGTGGAGGGGAATGAAGGGGGAAATGCATGAAGCAGCAAACTGGGTAAAGAGGGAGAGACATAGTCAACACCCTTACACAATGACACTTGCTGAGAGAGGTCATCAATTTGAGAGCCAGCCCTGCACTCCTCTCCATGGACACAGCTCAAAACTCACTGGACACCCCCAGCGTTCTGTCGGAGACTGGAGGCAGGGAGACACCAGCCTGTCCTGGGCTTAGAAGACTGTACGTGGCTGGGTTCATCGGAGCGAGGAATGGGGCTAGTTTTGCTGTTGTTGCTTTATCGCTTGGCATGTTCTGTGTGGTATGTATGTATGTATGTCCATACATGGCCTCCTCTACTGCCATGATGAGGCTAAATTCAGGTTGGAGGAGCAACACCTCATATACCATCTAGGTAGTCTCCAGCCCCTTGGTATGAACATAGAATTCTCCAACTTCCGGTAATTCCCTCCCCCTCCCTTCCTCTGTCCCTATTTCACTCTACTCCCTCCCCCCGCTGCCTCTCACCTCCCTCATGGTTCCGCCTCCTTCTTCTACTACCCATTGTTTTCAGGGCTATGACGTCAATGCTTCCCTTCCCTCACCCCTTTGTCTTTCAAATTACTGGTCTTTCAACTGAAGCTACAAGCATTCTTCAAATCCTTCCCCATCTTTCATTCTTCAGTCCTGACGAAGAGTTCCAGCTCAAAACGACGACTCATTGTTTCTAACTGATGCTGCCCGACCTGCTGAATTCATCCAGCGTACTGAAAGTGTTGCTTTGATCACAGCATCTGCAGATTATTTTGTGTTTATGTTATGTGTGGTTCTGACGACCACTGCGGGTGCACTATACTGTCACTGGAACGAGTGGCGACTCTTTTGGCCTGCCCCTCGCACATCCTTGGGTGTGCTGGCTGTTGACACAAACGACATGTTTCACCATATGTTTCAATGTATATGTGATACATAAATCTGAACCTAAATCTGAGAAATTTATGTTGGGTTTCTGTGAAGCAATACAATCCCACACACAACAGGGGTGGGAGTATGTTGGCACATGGTATCTCAGTGTTACCCCTACAGACTGAACGGTCAACTAATCTTCTCTGACGTAGAGGAGATTACCAAAAATAAAACATTAAATCAGAAGTGCAGGTGAACCATTGCTTTACCTGGAAGGATTATTTGGGCCCTTGAGTGTTGAGAAATAAAGAGTTAATCGGAAAGGTGGTCCATCTCCTCTGGTTATGTGGGACAGTACCATGAGGTGAAGGTAGAGATAATAACCAAACCATGGAGACATGGAGAGAGGAATGAAGATGAGTCTGAGAGCTGATGTGGGGGGGTGGGGGTGGGGGGTCAGGTCACCTGATCACAAGAGCACTGTCCTGGTTGGTTAGATTGTGATGTCAGAGGTTGGGCCTTGTTAAGCAGGTTTCTGCAGATTTAGGGAGACGGGTCAGAGTGAGAAAGGCTAGTGGAAAAGTGAAGACACGAGAGTCTGCAGATCCTGGAATCTGGAGCAACGAACAAATATGGCAGGAACTCAGCAGGTCAGGCAGCATCTGTGGAGGGGAATGGAGGGGGGAAGCTCAGAATGCAGCAACAGATGGAATTCTCCATCCGTCTCCCACTCTGACATCTCTCGCTTTAATCTCCTTTACCCTTCTAATGGAGCCCATCCCGAGCTCAGGCAACAGCACCCCACCTTCCGTCTCAGCTTGCAGGACACAATATTGGACTCAGCAGTCTCAGATAACCAGCCTTTCCAGTTTGTGTCAGGACTGGCTCGCCCTGACTTTGGTGCTCAGTGAGCTGGGGGCAATGCTCTTTCATGGTGGGGATATTGATGCTCTTTCTCCTTCGAGAGATGCTGACCAGCCTGCTGACTACTTGGGGTCACAGACTCCACAGCACAGAAATAGGCTCTTCGGCCCATCTAGTCCATGCTGAACTATTACTTTGCCTGGTCCCATCAACCAGCACCTGGACCATAGCCCTCCCATACCCCTCCCATCCATGTACTTATCCAAACGTCTCTTAAATATTGAAATCGAACCCACACCCATCATTTCCACCGGCAACTCATTCCACACTCTCACCACCCTTTGAGTGAAGAAGATTCCCCTCATATTCCCCCTTGAACATTTCACCTTTCACCCTTAATCCACAACCTCTAGTTCTAATCTCACTCAACCTCAGTGGAAAAAGCCTGCTTTCATTTGCTCTATCTATATCCCTCATAACTGTGTTTTTACTTCTGGCATTTTCCAGTTTTGCTTCATATTTCCAGAACCTGCAGCTGTTTCCCGTTTGAACAGGATAAAGCTCAGCAGTCTCAAGTTCAACTTTACGTTGTCTCTCAGACATTCATGAATGGTAACGTCGGTAAGACCAACGAGCTGATTGTGGACTTCAGAAAGGGTAAGATGAGAAAACACACACCAGCCCTCATAGAAGTGGAAAGAATGAGTAATTTCAAGTTCCCAGGTATCAATATCTCTGAGGATCTAACCTGGTCCCAACGTATCAATGCAGCTACAAAGAAGGCACAACAGCGGCTGTATTTCATTAGGAGTCTGAGGAGATTTAGTATGTCACCAAAAACACTCGAAAACTCCTACAGATGTACCATGGAGAGTATCCTGATTGTCTGTATCACTGTCTGGGGTGGGGGGCTACTGCACAGGATCGAAGTAAACTGCAGAAAGTTGTAAAATTATTCACCTCCATTATGGGCACTAGCCTCCGTAGTATCCAGGATATCTTCAAGGAGCCGTACCTCAGGAAGGCAGCATCCATCATTAAGGACCCCCACCACCCAGGACGTGCCCTCTTCTCATTGATTCCGTCAGGAAGGAGGTACAGGAGCCTGAAGACACACACACAATAATTCAGGAACAGCTTCTTCCCCTCTGCCATCCGATTCCTGAATGGACATTGAACCAATGAACAGTACCTCATTACAGATTATTAAGGGATGGGACACGCTGAGGCAGGAAGCATGTTCCCGCCGATGGGTGAGTCCAGAACCAGAGGCCACAGTTTAAGAATTAGGGGTAGGCCATTTAGAACGGAGTTGAGGAAAAACTTTTTCACCCAGAGAGTGGTGGATATATGGAATGCTCTGCCCCAGAAGGCTGTGGAGGCCAAGTCTCTGGATGCTTTCAAAAAAGAGATGCATAGAGCTCTTAAAGATAGCGGAATCAAAGGTTACGGGGATAAGGCAGGAACTGGATACTGATAGTGGATGATCAGCCATGATCACAGTGAATGGCGGTGCTGGCTCGAAGGGCCGAATGGCCTACTCCTGCACCTATTGGCTATTGTCTATTTATTTTAATTTCTGTTTCTGCACTACTCACTTTAACTATTTTGTATATATATATATATTTACTGTATTTCAGTTTTTTAATGTATTTATCATGTATTATATTGTACTGCTGTCGCAAAGTTAGGAAATTTCGTGACATATGCCGGTGGTACTAAACCTGATCTGATCACCCAAATGAAAGAGCATTCCTCTGGGACCAGGATGCACCTCTTCACCAAGTTGCCTCTCCATCAATATCCTGGAGGTCCCTTCTGATTAAAGTTTCAGACATCTCGACGTGTCTTCAAGAGCTGCGTTGGCAGTGTACCCTGTTCATCGTCTGATCCATCCTACATGGCTCAGGTGTGAGGGGAGGGCACTCACCACACACCTGGACAGGTATACTCACAACACCAGTCACCTTCCATGACCTTCTCTGCAAATGGATCCCTGCACGCTCTGGCTACCCTGCATGCCACCCCTAGGCGCCTCTAGAATGGCACCTTTGTACCAGGTCATGCCAAGGGTCACTCGCGGGCCAGTAAAGTGGGGAATTTCTGCGCAATCATCAGCACTTGGTGAACCTCCCTGAATCTGCGTACGGTCAGCACCTCAGCAGCACAGGCAACACCTACGGACAGGAATAAAGAGTCGACTTTTCATGCCGAGACCCTGCTCTTGGATCAAAGAAAGATGGACCAATGTGCAAGAGAGGACAAATAAATAAAAAAGATAGATAGATAGCCAGCTGGTGGTGTGGTGGCATCACCACTGGATTTCGAGGTGAATTGTCCTGGGTTCAAATCTGGCAAGCTCCTTGCATGCTTTCCATCCATGATGGGTTGAGTGTCAAGTTAGAAACTTTTCCTCATAAAAAGCCAGACAAATGCTAAGGAAATGGCAAAAAAGTGGCACCCGATGTACCACAAGGCCCGAAAAGGAATAACAACAAGATAGATAGATAATTAGATGATAGATAGATAGAGTCAAGATTCAAGATTCAAAAAACTTTATTGTCATTCTAACCGTACATCAGCTCTGCAGGCAGAATGAGACAATGTTTCCCAGAAGCAGTGCAATCACAAGATAGATAGATAGACAGACGGATAGACAGATAGATCATACAGAGACCTTGAAAATGAGTCCATAGGTTGACGATTCAGTTCAGGGTTGGGGTGAGTGAAGTTGTCCACACTTCAGGAGCCTGATGGTTGGTGGAAGGAGAAACTAGGTTAAAATTTGAAGCTGATGACAAATTGGGAAGAGATGAGAAACAAGCGTGTTTAAACTTGTAGAACAGATGGCAGAAACCAAAGGGATGGCTGTGATTGGGCAGAGACCAGGAGAAGTTGGATGACTCCTGCCCGTGGTGAAGAAGGGTGTGGACTAGAAGGGGATGAAAAATACTCAGCTGGTCAGTCAGGAAGGGCAGAGGGAGGATGGAGAAGAGGAACTTAAACTACTGCGACTGTGGAATGAAGGAGAATGTTGGGGAAAATCCCTCCGGTCAGGCAGCTCCTGTGGAAAGACACAGACCAGGATTGAAAGGTGGGGACACTGCAGATGCAGAAAACCTGAAACTAAACCAGCTAGTGCTGGGTAAAGAGAGAGAGCGAGACACCCACACAGTCAACCCCCTTACACAATGACACTTGTCGAGAGAGGTCGTCAGTTTGAGCGCACCTCCTCCTCACCCCGCACACCCCTCTCCATGGACACTCCACTGGACACCCCCAGCTCTTACATCAGAACCAGCCAGATTTGACACAAGCAGATAAAGGCTGGTTACTCAACTGGATCAAATCAATACCGACTCTGGAAGGTTGTTGAGAACCTAGGTGGAAGGAGAGTCCATTGGAGGCTGAAGGCCAAAGATGACAGCCTGTCCTGGGGTTAGAGGGTTGAGTGTGAGTGTGAGTGTGTGTGTGAGTGGGAGGGTGGGATCGTCAGAGGGAGGAACAGGGCTTGTCTTGCCCTTGTTGCTTTGTCATTTAGTATGCTCTGTGTTGCTGTGCCAACCATTGTGGGCACACGACGCTGATGCCAGAATGTGTGGTGACTCTTTCGGGGTGCCCCTTGCACCTCCTTGCGTGCATTGGTTGTGAACACAAATGAGGCATTTCACCAGTGAGAGAAAATCTGCAGACGCTGGAAATCCGAGCATCACACACAAAATGCTGGAGGAACTCAGCAGGCCAGGCCGCATCCATGGAAAAGAGCACAGTCGGCACTTTGGCCCAAAACGTCGACTGTTTACTTTTTTCCATGGATGCTGCCTGGCCTACTGAGTTCCTCCAGCATTTTGTGTGTGTTGCAGAGGCAAGTCACTGTACGTTTTTGATGTGTATGTGGTATATAAATCTGAATCTGAAATGTCCTCCCTTAAACTCATGTTGGGGTTGCTATGAAACCGTACGGGCCTACACACAGTGGGGTCGGAGTAAGCTGATGCTGGAGACTCCAACTGATAGGCATTTGGTAGACCAGGGTTTCCCCTACAGACTGAACGGTCAACTAATCTTCTCTGATGTAGAGGAAATGACCAAAGGTAAAACTCAAATTAAAAGTGAACACACTGCTTTACCCGGAAGGGGCGTTTGGATCTGTGTGTATTGAGAAATGAAGATTTAATAGGAAAGGTGGATACGTGGGGCAATGCCTTGAGGAGGCACAGACTGAGATGGAAAACCAATCCATGGAGGCACGGAGAGAGGAATGAAGATGAGACTGAGAGCTGGTGTGGGGGGGGGGGTCAGGTCACCTGATCATGAGAGCACAGCCCTGATTGGCAGGCTCGATGATGATGTCAGAGGTTGGGCCTTGCTGAGCAGGCTTCTGCGGGTTCTGAGAGAAAAGTGAAGACACAAGAGACTGCAGACCCTGGAACCTGGAACAACAAACAAAATGCCGCAGGAACTCAGCAGGTCAGACGGTATCTGTGGAGTGGCATGGACAGTCGACCTTTTGGGCCAAGACCCTTCATTGGGACAAAGGTAGGGAGCAGGTAACTAGTATTAAGGGGAGGGGGGTAGGGGTGGAGCAAGAGCCGGCAGGCAAATGGTGGATCCAGGCGGAGAGGGTAATAGGCAGATGGGGCAGGGAGGAGAGGGAGAATGGCTCAGAAGCTGGGGAGGGGTGGTGTTGATAGGCCTGGTCCATTTCCCTCCACAGATGCTGCCTAACCTGCTGAGCTCCTCCAGAGCTAGTGTGTTGTTTCTGTGATGATCAAAATGCATCAGCAGTCGCGGTGTGTGGAACCCAGAGAGAGTGGTCCAGGAGGATTGGAATACTGAAGACCAAAGGTGGGGTCCACCATGATCTGGAATGAAGTCTCCTGGCACAGAGGCCGGGTGGCAGGAGAAGAGAATGACATCATGTAGGGCTCAGGATCCTTTAAGATGGGTTGGGGACTGAAGCAGAGGCCTTCACACGAGGTTCATTCATTCAAATCAAGAGTTGGTGGGAGGAGGGAGTCATGGTGAATTGGAAGAGTGAGGGGGTGGTGCGAAGAGTCATGACAGAGGAGGGAAGTTGGTGATGTGACATTAAGGTTGTTGATCTGCAATGCCTCTAAAGAAAGAAATGTTTATATTGAAACACGAAATGCAGTGGCGGATGGAATTCTCTATCTATCTCGCACCGTGACCTTTCTTGCTTTCATCTCCTTTATCCAATCCTAATCTCAAGCAATGGCACCTCATCTTCCTTTTCAGCCTGCAGGTCTCAATATTGATTCGGCAATTTCAGATAACCAAACTTTCCAGATTGTGTTAGGACTGGCCAGTGCTGGTGTTAGGGAATACTAGGGACACTCGGTGAGTTGGGGCCAAAGCTCGTTCGTGGACAGGATTTGATGACCTGGGATATTGATTCTGTGTCTCTTTCAGGTGAAGTCTGGCCGGCTGAGTATTTTTGACATTTTCCAATTTTGTTTCATATTTCCAGAATCTGCAGCTGTTTGCCTTTGAAACACGATAAAGCTCAGCAGCCTCCTTGTCATCAAATTTCTCCTCCATTAAAATCCTGGAGGTCCCTTCTGATTAAAGATTTAGGCATATTGACTTGTCTACAACAGCTGGATTGGAGTGTGTCTATTTATCTTCTGGTCCACCTACATGGCTCAGGTGTGAAGGAGGGCCTCTCACCACTCACCTGGACAGCTGTGATTACGGCGCCATTCACCTTCCATTGCGCTCTCACCACAACCTGCACACTCTGACTGGAGTACACGCCAGACCCGGGATTCCCCACAACTGCTCTGTTGCACAGGGCTTCAGCCACCGCCATTCACACGCAGTGAATTGGGGAGATCCTGCGCAGTCACCCGCACTTGCTGAAACTCCCTGGATCTGCGTACAGTCAAATCCAGGCCTCTCCCCATGGACACCGTTGCTGCTGAGGAAGAGGGTGAAGATTAAGAAGATGGTGTCCTCGCTGAATCCGGGAGGAAGCGATCAACAGTGACCATAGGCATTAGTAATGAGCGTAGAAATTAAGATGGAACCTATTAGATGCCAGGAGCTCTACGTTCCATGTACTTTCTGTTGACGCACTCCCCACTCTCCAAAACACATCTGCCTTCATCCTGTCAACATTAGTCCTCTGAGATGAATCACTTTCGAAATGCTGTTCCAGTAGACTTTCTGTGATGGTGGAATGTGTAGCTATTGTCTTCTGATAGCTGGGCTTTTATGTTTTGAAAGAATAGTTGTCCTGATCTGGCACTGGGACAGGACAAGTCTTCAGACTGCGTGGACCAAAAGGAATCAACAAACACATGCACGGGGAGGAAATATTGCAGAAGGATTATTGTATGTCTGGAATGTGGAGGACCTCTGGCTCACGGCCAGACTTTGATAGTCAATATAGATCTTTTGTAATCAGACAATAGCCTTCTCCACTGACTTCCTGTGTTTGCTTCAAGTCAAAGCCTAGTTGCTAGGCCGCATTTCCTGTCCTGAGCTCGGGCAACAATAGCTTGTGTAACAGAGCTGAAGAGAGTGCCTGCCGCTGACTTACGTCATTCTGTTTTTAAGGAAGAATTTGTTCCTTGGCCTTGACTCTCAACATACCAAAGGAAAATTTAAAAAAAAGAGAGAGAATAAACTCTGACAAACACCCTGATCATTGGACATCTGACAGCAGGATTTCAGCAGATTGAATTAACACAAACATGTTGTTTCCACAGCTCATGTTGTTTGGAGTGGCCAGATCCTGTCTGATGCTCTGGTCTACACAACATCCAGCGAACACGGGAGCACGAGGCTGAGACTGTCCACATCATCAGGTTAAACCAGGCCGGCTCCGTCCCGGTCTGCTTCTCACCGCCCACCCGAATCCGGATGGTCTCCCGCCCTCTGCTTCCTACCCATGCAAATCAAAAAACACTACTCACACCCCCGCATCTGGGTGAGTGATTTCCCTCTCCTGCAATGCCGAAATCCAGATGTTCACCTTTCCTCTCCGCTTTTGGCCTCTCTTTTCATCGTCCTCCATCTTCTCAAACTGCCCTCTGTGGCCTCCTTATTAGGTACCTCGTACCTAATAAAGTGGCCACTGAGTGTATGTTCATGGTCTTCTGCTGCCGTAGCCCATCCACCTCAACGTTCGACGTGTTGTGCGTTCAGAGATGCTCTTCTGCACACCACTGTTGTAACGTGTGGTTATTTGAGTTACTGTCGCCTTCCTGTCAGCTTGAGCCAGTCTGGCCATTCTCCTCCGATCTCTCTCATTAACAAGGCCTTTACACTTGCAGAAATGCCGCTCACTGGATGCTTTTGTTTTGTTTCTTGTGCCATTCTCTGTAGGGAATGTTGTGCGCGACAATCCCAGGAGATCAGCAGTTTCTGAGATACTCAAACCACCCCATCTGGCACCAGCAATCAGTCCATGGGTCAAAGCCACCTAGATCATGTCTCTTCCTGGATCTGATGTTAGGTCTGAACAACTGAACCTCTTGACCACATCTGTATGCTTTTATGAATTGAGTTGCAGCCACCTGATTGGCTGATTAGATATTTGCGTTAATGAGCAGGTGTACCTCACGAAGTGGCCACAGAGTGTAAGTGTTCTCTTCTCCACACCTTCCTGACTCCTCACTTTGTCACTTCCTAAACTCAGAATCTACCTCGTTATGACCTCACAGTGCACTTCCTCTGTAATTAACACTAGATTCTGTGTTCTGTTATTGTTTTTCCTGGTGGTACCTCAGTGCACTGTTGTAATGAAGTGTTGGAATACCAAACAAAGTTCTTCCCTCTCTATAAGCCACCATAATAAACCACCTTACCAAGAGAAAGTGCTCTGTTTAGACGCACCATGGCTTGGTTTGACAACTGTCCTGCCAGATATATCCAGAAACTGCAGAGGAGTGAACACTGCTCAACACATCATAGAAAACCAGACTCAAGAAGATCTGCAGGTGCTGGAAGTCCGAGGCAACACACACAAAACGCTGGAGGAATTCAGCGGGCCAGGCAGCATCTGTGGAAAAGAGTAATCTGTCAACGTCCTGGGCCGCGACCATCAAGAGTGGAAAGGAAGGGGGAAGGAGTCAGAGGAAGAAGGTGAGGGGAGGGGAGGAATATGTACAAGGTGGCAGGTGGTAGGAGAAACCGCGAGATGGGGAGGGGGTGAAGTAAAGAGCTGGGAAGTTGATTGGTGAAGGAGATACAGGGCTGGAAAAGGGGGGATCTGATAGAGGACAGAAGACCATGGAAGAAAGGGAAGGTGAGGAACACCAGGGGGAGGTGATGAGGTGAGAGAGGGAAATGGGAATGGGGAATGGTGAAGGAGAGGGTGGGGGGACAATTAACGGAAGTTTGAGAAATTGATGTTCATACCATCAGGTTGGAGGCTATCCAGATGGGCTATGAGGTGTCGCTCCTCCAACCTGAGTGTGGCCTCATCGTGACTGTAGAGGAGGCCGTGGACAGATGTGTCAGAATGGGAACCGGAAACAGAAAGTAGACTCCTCTGCACGGACTTTGTCCACACTTCCCTCTGCCTTGGTAAAGCAGCCAACAGAATCACCCAGGGCATTGTCTCCTATCAGGCTCAAGGTCAGCTTCTAGCTGACTGTTATAAAACTATTGGACGGACATAGCATAAGAAATAAGAGCACAAGTTGGCCACCTGGCCCGTCGAGCCAGTTCTGCCATTCAATAGTAGGTGGAGAGGTAGGTGGTGTTGAGGAAGCAGGGAGTCTGCAGAAGAACTTGGACAGACTGGGAAAATGGACAAAGAAGTGGCAGATGGAACACCGCGCTGGGAAGTGTGGTCAGGCTCTATGGCAGCAGGTCTAAAAGCACAGACTCTTTTCTAAATGGGGAGAACATTACAAAATCTAAGGTGCAAAGGGACTCATGCAGAATTCCCGAAAGGTTAACTCGGAGGGTGAGTCACTAAAGAAGACAAATGCGATGTCAGCATTTATTTCGAGTGACCAGAATATAAAAGCAAAGATGCTGAGGCTTTATAAGGCACGGGTGAGGCCTCACTTGGAGTATTATGAGCAGTTTTGGGCCCCTTATCTAAGAAAGGATGTGCTGACAGTGGTAAGAGTTCAGGGGAGGTTCACGAGAATGATTCCGGGAAAGAAAGGCTTATCGTATGAAAAGCAATTGATGCCTCTGGGCCTCTACTCACTGGAACTCAGAAGAACGAGGGGGGGATCTCAGTCAAGCCTATTGTATGTTGAAAGGACTAGATAGAGGAGATGTGGAGAGGATGTTTCCTGTGGCGGGGGGATCTAAGACCAGCAAGCACAGCCTCAGAATAGAGGGACCTCCATTCAGAATGGAGATGAGGCAGAATTTATTTCACCAGAGGGTGGTGAATCTGTGGAGTTCACTGCCAAAGGCAGCTGTGAAGGCCAAGTCATTGAGTATATTTAAGGAAGAGGTTGATTAGTCAGGGCTTGAAAGGTTTATGGAGAGAAGGCAGGAAACTGGGGTTGAGAGGAAAATGGATCAGCCGTGATAAAATAGTGGAGGAGACTCGAAGGGGTGAATGGCGTAATTCTGCTAAAAAAAAATCCTGGCTGATGTGGCTGTGGGCTCATTTCCACCTACCTGCCGTTCCCCCATAACCTTTAATTCCCCTACTAAACAAAATTCTAACTGTGTGTCTTAATTGCTTAACGAGGAACTGTAGCATCTACTGCTTCCCTGGGGGGAAACCCCTAGTTTAATAAAGTAGACTCTTCACCCCTGTATTCATCTTGCACCTTATTGTTTACCTGCACAGCACTTTCTCTGTAACTGTTACACGTTATTCTGCAGCCTGTTATTCTTTTCCCTTGTACCACCTCGATGCATTGCTGTAATGTGGTGATCAGTAGGGATAGCGTGCAAAACCAAGTTTTTCACTACACCAGGCTGTGGTAAACCAATGTACCAATTTACCAGTATCTGCTCTTCGCCTACCAGTCTAACTGCCTCCACTCCTTCCTTCTGCTCAAATCCGGGAGCTTTGCTTCTTGTCTTTCACAGCCACCCACGTCCAGCTCTTTTTTATCACTCTGCTCCTTTTGAACCTCACTGTACCTAAGCTGTTCCAATCTGCCTTCCCAAACCTTTCCACTTCCTAAACCCAAATTGCCTCCCTTGCCTGCCTGCCCACCCTAAGGCGGTTTGACCATTGAGAGGCTGTGCTCTCTTCTTGCTGCTGCCATCACGAAGAAGGTGCAGGAGCTTCAGATCTCGCACTACCAGGTTCAGGAACGGTTACTACCCCTCAACCATCAGGCTCTTGAACTAAAAGGGATAACTTCACTCAACTTCACTTGCCCCATCATTGAAATGTTCCCACAACCTATGGATTCAAGGAATCTTCATCTCATGTCCTCGGTATTTATTGCTTATTTATTTATATTATTGTTTCTTCTTTGTGTATTTGCACAGTCTGTTGTCTTCTGGTTGAACGTCCTAGTTGTATGGTTGTTCATTGATTCTGTTACAGTTACTATTGCTGACTATGCCTACTGGAAAATGAATCTCAGGGCTGTATATGGTGACATATGTAACCGGGTGACCGTCGGATCTTATTCAGTATTGTTAAAAGTATACTTAGGCATCCATATGGGTAATGCTAGAATAGTTGTCTGTCCATTTAAGGGAGTCAGTGATGTCATTATGCACGCGCGGGATAGTGGGGAGACCATTTTGCTTTCTACTGAAGACGTGGTAGGGTGTTGGAATTGGGTTCCTCCCAGAGTGTGCTGGGCATGGTGAGGAAAGGTGAGCATCAGTTGACAATATCCATGTGAATGCGTTTATGCTTGTTGGAGGATCAAGAATATTGGTAATTTGACACGTTTTACACGTGGATGCTTTAGATTTTCTCGAGTAAGTGACTCAACGCTGGATCGCGTGGCTTGGGCAAAGTTCCTCACCAGCCAATTAGGTCAGTCGTCCTGTAATTTAACTACCAGGCAATACCTTGTGAAAGTTGTGCCAAAGTGTACCTTTTGTCTAACTTTATTGTATCAGGACTGATTGTGCACGTAACCGCGTAACGTGAATGTTTAGTCTCTGTTCGGAAGTTCAGCACCTGTGTACGTCTGAGATGAGATGTAGTCGCTTATATTTTTCACTGTTACGTATAAGATGCAGGGTGGGTGGGATTCTAATGTTGTTTGTATTGTGTTCCTTCAGGATTGCCACTACCACATTAGTTCTGGTATTTTTCATACTGCATACATAATTCTGTCCATACACAAGGGTGTGGATCAAAAGTTAAACTGAGATTGAAACGGAAAGAACTGGCTGTAAATTCTTTCATTTTGATTCGCGACACTCTTCTGGCACTTAAACATCTAAAACAGCTAAAGGAATTAAAACCTGAAAAAAGTCTTTGTTGTCCTGAGCGTGTGCTTTTCCCCAGGATACACATATATGAACTTTAATAATAAAATTTAATTAGAACTTTGACGTTAGTGCACTACTTTTTGCTCTCTATGTGGACCTGCTCACTGATAATTCAATAATTTTGTCAGCAGCTCTGCCCATTGGTCAATTACTGAACTTCAAAATGCAGAATGAAGTGTTGCAGTTACAGAAAAAGAGCTGTGCAAGTAGATAAATAACGTGGAAAGGCAGACTGAGAGATCACGAGTCCACCTTCAAACAAATTTATTATCCAAGAATGTACATGTTACCACATACTACTTGAGATTCATTTCCTTGTCGGCATCTACGGGGATAAAGGAAATGCAATAGAATTTATGAAGATTTATACATAGAGACAAACAATGCAAGTAAAACTAGTAACACTGAGAAAATGACTCCTTGAAGTGAGTCAACACCCAGTTGAACAGATGCCAGCCCTGTTCAGTCACTGACACACAGTCGAACAGATACTGGCCCTGTTCAGTCACAGACACACAGTCGGACAGAACAGACCCTGTTCAGTCACTGACACTCAGTTGAACAGAACAGACCTTGTTCAGTCACTGACACACAGTCGGACAGACACCGGCCCTGTTCAGTCACTGACACACAGTTGAACAGATACTGGCCCTGTTCAGTCATTGACACACAGTCGGACAGAACAGACCCTGTTCAGTCATTGACACACAGTCGGACAGAACAGACCCTGTTCAGTCACTGACACACAGTCGGACAGACACCGGCCCTGTTCAGTCACTGACACACAGTCAGACAGACACCGGCCCTGTTCAGTCACTGACACACAGTCGGATAGACACCGGCCCTGTTCTAGGTTTTACAACATACAGGACTGAAAATCATTTGGACAGGAACAGAGAAGATGGGTAGAAGCCTACAACAGGTGAATGGGATCTGTGCGGAAAGGCGTCGCGGTCAGCATGGACATGTTGAGCTGAGCGGCACGTTTCTGTGCTGAACACTCACCAGTTTATGAACCTATGTCGCTGGCCCTCTTCAGCTTCCTGACCACAAGCCCTGTCCATAACCTCTTAAACCGTGAAACCACGCAGCACAGGCAACAACAGGGCTTCGCTTCCAGATGAGCTCAATGCCTTCTGTGCTGACTTTGTTAAAACACAGAGGAACCTTCCCAAACTCCAACAGCCCCAGATGAAGCTGTGATTTCAGTCTGCGAGGCTGCTATGAGAGCATCCTTCAGGAAGGTGAACCCATAGAAAGCATCTGGCCCAGATGGGGTTCCCAACCGAGTGCTGAAAACCCGTGGTGATCAGCTGGCTGGAATGTTCACGGAGATCTTTAAAGATCCTCTCCCTTTGGCACCCACCTGCTTCAAGCAGGCCTCAGTTGTACCCATGCCTAAGAAGAACATGGTAATCTACCTCAGTGACTGTCATCCATTAACACTACATCCACAGTGATGAAGTGCTTTGAGAGGTTGGTGATGAAACATATCAACTCCTGCGTGAGAAGCGACTTCAATCCGCTCTAGTTTACCTACTGTCACAACAGGTCCACAGCAGATGCCATTTCATTGGCCCTTCACCCAACCTTGGAACAGCTGGACAGAAAAGATGCTCTTTTTATCGATTTCGCTTGCTATCCTCTCAAAACAAATCAATAAGCTTCGAGACCTTGACCTCAATACTCCTCGATTTCCTCACTTGCAGACCCCAGTCAGATCGGATAGGGAACAGCATCTCCTCCGTGATCTCCACCAGCACAGGTGCACCACAAGGCGGTGTGCTTAGCCCCCTGCTCTACTCACTTTACTCTTATGACTGTGTGGCTAAGCATAGCTCCAATGCCACATTCAAGTTTGCTGACGACACCACTGTCTTAGGCCGAATCAAAAATGGTGATGAATCAGCATCTAGGAGGGAGATTGAAGATCTGGCTGAGTGGTGCCACAACAACAACCTCTCACTCAGTGTCAGCGAGACTAGGGAACTGATTATTGACTTCCAGGAGGATGAACTTAGAGGTCTAAGAGCCAGTCCTCATCCAGGGGATCAAAGGTGGGGAGGGTCAGTAATTTTAAATTCCTCGGTGTTATCATTTCAGAAGGTCTGTTCTGGGCTCAGCACATAAGTGCAATTACGAATGGAGCACAGCAGTGCCCCTACTTTCCCAGAATCTTGCAAAGTTTTGGCATGTCATCTAAAACTTTGACAAATTTCTACAGCTTCTTCCTCTCTGCCATCCGTTTTCTAAATGGTCATTGAACCCATGAATACTACCTCACTACTATTTTTAAATTTGTTTCTTTTTCTATATTTATCATGCATTGCATTGTACTGCGGCTGCATACTGAACAAATTTCACAACATATGCTGGTGATATTAAACCTGATCCTGTGTGGTGGAGAGTGTAATGACTGGTTGCATCGCAGCCTGGTATGGAAACACCAATGCCCTTGAATAGAAAATCCAACAAAAAGTAGTGGATACGGCCCAGTCCATCACGGGTAATTCCCTCCCCACCACTGACTACATCTACATCGCGTGCTGTCGCAGGAAAGCAGCATCCATCAACAGGGTCCCCACCGCCCCGGTCATGCTCTCTTCTCAAACACCAAATACTCTGCAGATGCTGGGGTCAAAGCAACGCTCACAACCCGACGCAGACTGGGGGACCGCTTTGTCGAGCACCTCCACTCCGTCCGCCACAACAGACAGGATCTCCCGGTTGCCACCCACTTCAACTCTGCTTCACACTCCCGTTCGGATATGTCCATACATGGCCTCCTCTACTGCCATGATGAGGCTAAACTCAGGTTGGAGGAGCAACACCTCATATACAGACATCCCACCTCTCCTGGAAGTTCCAGGAGTCTCCCACATATTAATAGTGGCTCCATGATGCCTGCAATTTATATACAATGTCCCAGAAACCAATTTTTTTTTGAGAGAGAGAGAGAGCGAGCACAAGAGAGGGAGAGAGAGAGCATGAGAGAACGAGAGCGACCACGAGAGGAGAGAGAGAGAGAGCGAGCACACCATGGCAGAGTGTTCCAAACAAAGAAAATATAAAACGTACGTCACCCCAGACTACCCTAAAGTGTACCCCTGCCTAATAGGGGTCAAAAATAATGACAGTGTTGCTCGCTGCGCTGTTTGCAACAGTGACTTTTCTATTGCCCATGGTGGGTTAAGACAGTAAAACACATGTTGAGGTGAGTTTAACAGATGTCATTCGTTCATTAGCATAGCTAACGTTATTTAAACTAGCTGGCCAGCTGCTAAGGAGCTACTCTATTGCAGACATCCCACCTCTCCCGGAAGTTCCGGGAGTCTCCCGCAAATTGATGGTGCTCCCTCCATGAAATGAGTTTTTGGAGGGTGGGATGTCTGCATATACCATCTAGGTAGTCTCCAGCCCCTTGGTATGAAAATAGAATTCTCCAACTTCCGGTAATTCCCTCCCCCTCCCTCCCCTATCCCTATTTCACTCTGCCCCCTCTCCCAGCTGCCTATCACCTCCCTCATGGTTCCGCCTCCTTTTACTACCCATTGTGTTTTCCCCTATTCCTTCTTCACCTTTCCTGCCTATCACCTCCCTGCTTTCCTTCCCCACCCCTTTATCTTTCCCCTTACTGGTTTTTCACCTGGAACCTACCAGCCTTCTCCTTCCCACCCTCCCCCACCTTCTTTATAGGGCCTCTGCCCCTTCCCTCTTCAGTCCTGACGAAGGGTTCCGGCCCGAAACATTGACTGAGCGTTTCCACGGATGCTGCCTGACCTGCTGAGTTCCTCCAGCGTGTTGTGAGTCATGCTCTCTTCTCGCTGCTGCCATCAGGAAGAAAGGACGGGAGCTTCAAGACTCGCAGCACCAGGTTCAGGAACATATTGCCCCTCAACCATCAGGCTCCTGAACCAGACGGAATAAATGCACTCAACTTCAATCACTCCATCACTGAACTGTTCCCACAACCTATGGACTCACTTTCAATGACTGTTCATCTCATGTTCTTGATATTTATTGCTTATTTATTTATTATTATTACTTTAGAATTTTTGCCTTTTTGTATTAGCACAGCTTGCTGTCTTTTTGCGCAATGGTTGGATGTGGTCTTTTGATGATTGTATTGTGTTTTGTGGATCGGAGTTGGATGTTTTAAGGAGACGAGCTGTTTACTGGGAGTTGGGTGTTTTATGGAGACAAGGTGTTTTCTGGGAGTTGGATGTTTTGTGGAGACGAAGTGTTTACTGGGAATTGGATGTTTTACATAGATGAAGTGTTTACCAACGCTACAGGATATGTTCATGTCAGTTCATTATTGCAATTGTTTCCTCAGTCTGACCATGAGTTATTCCCATTCTGGGGGTTTCATTCCGCTGATGTTTCCCCAGCTCTACTTTTCGAAACTGAATAACCACAAGTTGTATTTTTTGCTACAATTACTCAGAAAACTCGTGTTCTGTGGGATCATTTCCTGTGCTTTTCCTGTGAAGTTGCTAACAACACACAACTGACCAACAACCAACACAACAGCAAGGAGAGTTCATCACAACCTTCGTCAAAGGGGCACTGAGATCCCAGAGACACACAATCCCAGTGACACAGAATCCCAGTGACACTGAACCCCAGTGACACTGAATCCCAGAGACACTGAATCCCAGAGACACAGAATCCCAGTGACGCTGAATCCTAGAGACACACAATCCTAGTGATGCTGAATCCTAGAGACACTGAATCCAGAGACACTGAATCCAGACACACTGAATCCCAGAGACACACAATCCCAGTGACACTGAATCCCAGTGACACTGAATCCCAGAGACACACAATCCCAGTGACACTGAATCCCAGAGACACAGAATTCCAGTGACGCTGAATCCTAGAGACACTGAATCCAGACACACTGAATCCAGACACACTGAATCCCAGAGACACTGAATCCCAGAGACGCTGAATCCCAGAGACACACAATCCCAGTGATGCTGAATCCTAGAGACACTGAATCCAGAGACACTGAATCCCAGAGACACACAATCCCAGTGACACTGAGTCCCAGAGACACTGAATCCCAGAGACACACAATCCCAGTGACACTGAATCCAGACACACTGAATCCCAGAGACACAGAATCTCAGTGACACTGAATCCCAGAGACACTGAATCCAGTCACACTGAATCCAGACACACTGAATCCCAGAGACACACAATCCCAGTGACACTGAATACCAGACACACTGAATCCCAGACACACTGAATCCCAGTGACACTGAATCCAGACACACTGAATCCCAGAGACACTGAATCCCAGACACACTGAATCCCAGAGACACTGAACCCCAGAGACACTGAATCCCAGCGACACTGAATCCCAGACACACTGGATCCAGACACACTAGATCCAGACACACTGAATCCAGACACACTGAATCCCAGAGACACTGGATGTCGGGACATTGAATCCCAGTGACACTGAATCCCAGAGACACAGAATCCAGATACACTGAATCCAGAGACTCTGGACCCAGAGACACTGGATCTCAGAGACACTGAATCCCAGACACACTGGATCCCAGACAAACTGAATCCAGACACACTGAATCCCAGAGACACACAATCCCAGTGACATTGAATCCCAGAGACACTGAATCCAGGCACACTGAATCCCAGAGACACTGAATCCCAGAGACACTGAATCCCAGAGACACTGAATCCAGACACACTGAATCCCAGAGACACTGGATGCAGAGACACTGAATCCCAGAGACACAGAATCCCAGTGACACTGAATCCAGGCACACTGAATCCAGAGACACTGAATCCCAGACACACTGGATCCCAGACACACTGGATCCAGACGCACTAGATCCAGACACACTGAATCCAGACACACTGAATCCCAGAGACACTGGATGCCGGGATACTGGATCCCAGAGACACTAATCCCCAGAGACACTGAATCCCAGAGACATTGAATCCCAGAGACATTGAATCCAGAGACACTGGATCCAGAGACACTGAATCCCAGAGACACAGAATCCCAGAGACACTGCAGCCCCAAGAAACAGTGCAGTTTTAGATTATACACACAGGTTGGGAAACACTGTGCAGTGTTTAACCTGCACACAACAAAGGCAGCACTGTGCAAGATACATACTGTAGAGTACCTGACCAGGAAGGCATTGGTGCTGTCCTAGATGATATGCACATCTGTGGGGTGTGTTCCACAACAGGGACAGCTCTGCACATTTTCAGAACATTTGCCTGACTAGATACCCAAATTCAAATACAACTTCACCAATCCTGCAACTGTATTCAGGGCACATGACAGCCATCCCATGGTGTTTCAGCCCTGCCCCAATCCCATGTACAATGTTTGAAGTTTAGACTCATTTGAGAAGAAATTTTCAATCAGTAGTGTGAAACTGGAACAAGTGAAATGCTGAACAGGTTAAGTTTTGTAATTGCTGACCATCCAGTCGTCACACGGAAGTAGGAACAGCTCTGACAAGGCAGGCTGAGAGAGCCTTGCAAACATTGCATTTAGTGAAGTCCCTGAGGGGTCACAGGGACAGAGCAGTGATCAGGCCGATGGCGTCAGGGCTTCCCTATCCTTGACAAGGGTGGAGCGCGAATTCAACACAATAACACCGAGTTACAATGAAGTGATGTTGCCGACCCCAGTGCTGAAATTTTCCATTTAGTATCTGACTGCTTGCTGAAGCACACAGACCTTGGGCTCATAGTGGTGGGGGTCGAAGGCAGTGGCGGAGGGAGTAGCTCGGGGTTTTCCCCCAGTCCATGCGCGACCACGGCCTAACGGAGCCGTGTGCCTTCCCCGGCATTGCCCATGCTTACCAGCTGAAGGTTTGTCAGCAGACCTTCTTAACTAACGGATGGGCGCCTGGACTTGCCAAAAGTGTCCCGGCACAAACTGATCCCCCATTTCGGGGGAGCGGCACGGTAGTGTAGTGGTTAGCACAACGCTTTACAATACCAGTGACCGGGGTTCAATTCCAACTGCTGCCTGTAAGTAGTTTTTACGTTCTCCCCGTGACCGAGTGGGTTTCCTCCCGGTGCTCCCGTTTCCTCCCACAGTCCAAACACCTACCGGTTGGTGTGTTAATTGGTCATTGTAAATTATCCTGTGATTAGGCTAGGATTATCCCTTGTTCATCAGTCACTGAAAGTAAGCATGCAGGTACAGCAGGCAGTGAAGAAAGCTAATGGCATGTCGACCTTCATAATAAGGGGAATTGAGTATAGGAGCAAAGAGGTCCTTCTGCAGTTGTACAGAGCCCTGGTGAGACCACACCTGGAGTATTGTGTACACTTATTAAGATTATTAAGGGATTGGACACGTTAGAGGCAGGAAACATGTTTCTGATGTTGGGGGAGTCCAGAACCAGAGGCCACAGTTTAAGAATAAGGAGTAGACCATTTAGAACGGAGTTGAGGAAAAACTTTTTCACACAGAGGGTTGTGGTTCTGTGGAATGCTCTGCCTCAGAAGGCAGTGGAGGCCAATTCTCTGGATTCTTTCAAAAAGGAGTTAGATAGAGCTCTTAAAGATAGCGGAGTGAAGGGATATGGGGAGAAGGCAGGAAGGGAGTACTGATTGTGGATGATCAGCCATGATCACAGTGAATGGCGGTGCTGGCTCGAAGGGCTGAATGGCCTACTCCTGCACCTATTGTCTATTGTCTATGAAATGAGGGATTGCTCAGTGGTGTGCCTCGAAAGGTCGGAAGGGCCTATTCCACACTGATTCTCAGTAAATAAATAAAATTATTTCTATATATATATATATATATCTTTAGGGTATTCTAACGTCCTTCACTGCTGCCTCTGTAAGATTTCAGACAGAACTTCACATGTACAGACTGTTTGCCCCAGTGGTCAATAACTGTTTATACACTACACTTGCCCCTTGCTCCCTTCCGTTCCCTCTCATGGGCTTCTCAACGCTCGCAGCATTAATCTCACATCCAGCCATGTCCACACGCTGCTCCCTCTCTGGGTTTATTAGGATCTCCTCTTTACTTCATTGGAACATTCTCTACAGAGGGAGGCCATGTTGCCTCTATACAGGCCAGCCTAGCCAGTCCCTTTTTCCCTGTTCTAACCCCCTGGTTTCACAACTCCTCCCGTCCCCCATGCTGATCCAACATTCTTCTGAACATCTGATGACTCTGAAACATAGGGACATAGAAAATAGGTGCAGGAGTAGGCCATTCGGCCCTTCAAGCCTGCACTACCATTCAGTATGATCATGGCTGTTCATCCAACTCAGAACCCTGTACCAGCCTTCCCTCCATACCCCCTGATTCCTTTAGCCACAAGGGCCATATCTAACTCCCTCTTAAATTTAGCCAATGAACTGGCCTCGATTGTTTCCTTTGGCAGAGAATTCCACAGATTCACCACTCTCTGTGTGAAGAAGTTTTTCCTAATCTCAGTCCTAAAATACTTCCCCTTTATCCTCAAAATGTGACCCCTCATTCTGGACTTCCCCAACATCGGGAACAATCTTCCTGCATCTAGCCTGTCCAATCCCTTTCGGATTTTATACTCTGGGCCTCTACTCACTGGAATTTGGAAGCACGAGGGGTGACCTTAATGAAACCTATCGAATGGTGAAAGACCTCAATGGAGTGGATGTGGCGAGGATGCTTCCTATGGTGGGAGAGTTATAAGACCAGAGGACGCAGCCTCAGAATAGAGGGGCGTCCTTTTAGAACGGAGATGAGGAGGAATTTCTTCAGCCAGGGAGTAATGAATCTGTGGAATTCATTGCCACAGGTGGCTGTGGAGGCCAAGTCTTTATGTACATTTAAGACAGCGATTGATAGATCTTTGGTTGGTCAGGGCATGAAGGGATACGAGGAGAAGGCAGGAGATTGGGGAGAGAGGGAATAGCCTCATTCTGCTCCTATATCTTATGGTCTAATCTTATCTAACGTAACTAATTTCTTTCACTTTTACCACCTTCATGGGGATGTAATTACAGAGTCCTTACCAGCCACTTTGTACGATAGCTCTTCCTCCTCACGTCTTCTCTTCCTTGTGCCCAGGTTCGGAGGTCTGTGTCCCCGTACCATTAGCCAACGGGAGCAGTGTTTCTTTGTGATATCTAAACTAGACACAACCTCTTAGTCTCCTCTTTCAACATCTGTCGGCCAAGGAGAACAATCTCAGCTTCTCCAACCTGATCTTGCAGCTGAAACCCCTCATTCCTAGAATTGGTTCCTCTGCACCTTCTCAAGGACATTTGACCTCTTCGTGAAGTGCAGTGACCAGAGGCAGGGCTTTCTACAAGTTCTCAATAATGCCCATGCCTTTATACCATCCGCATAATTCCACATGCTTTTCTATCTCAATACTTACTGCCATATTTTGTCAACAGATCCTCCTCTGTTTCTCCACCTTCTGGCAGTGAAGGGGTTGGAACTCACTGGAATTTAGGAGAATGCGGTGGGGGGGGGTGGTGTTCTCATTGAAACCTACAGAAAGGATGAGATAGGGTGGATGTGGAGAGGATGTTTCCCACGGTGGGGGTACCAAGAACTAGAGGGCACAACCTCAAAATTGAGGGGCTACCCTTTAGAACCGAAGGAGGAATTATTTTAGCCAGAGAGCAGTAAATCTATGGGATGCTCTGCCACAGACTGCGGTGGAGGCCAAGTCCGTGGGTATACTTAAGGCAGAAGTTGATAATTTCCTGATCGGTCAGGGCATCAAAAGATATGGCGAGAAAGCGGGTGTAGGGTTGAGTGAGATCCGGAATCAGCCATGATGGAATGGCGGAGCTGACTCGATGGGCTGAATGGCCTAATTTTGCTTGTATGCCCCATGATCTTATATTAGCATGGTGCTGTTGTCTATACTGTCTCTCCCAACTCTTTTGCCAAGATGCATCATCTAGTTCTCTGTATTAAATTCCATCTGCCCATTTCACCAACCTACCCATGCCCTACAGTTATAAAACACCCGTCAAACCTCTCTGTGTCAGACAACCCACCTGTTCCAAGGATTAGTCTAGTAAACCTTTTGTCATAAGCATCCTTTAAAAAGGAGACCTACCCTTCTTAGCTCCAAGCTGTACAACTGCTCACCTTTTGGATAATTGTTCTTTTTATTCTACCTGCAGAAATGAACATTATGAAATTTTCCCACATTACACCCCATTTGTCATACCTTTGCCCTCTGACCTAGCCTATCCATATCCATCCATGACCTCTTTATGTCCTGCCTACAACTTACCTTTGTGTCTACAGAAAATTTAACAACTATACCTATGGTACTTTCATCCAAGTCATTTATATAAATTCTTCAAAGATCTCCACTAATTTGGTCAAAAAATTGTTTCCCTATCATAAAACTGCATTGACTTTGCTGATTTCCTTGCATTTTTCTCAGTATCCTGCTGCAACATCTCTAATTATAACTTTCAGTGTGTTCTTTTTGATAGATGATAAGCCTGTGGTTTCCTGCTTTCTGTCTCCCTGCTTAAGTAAAGGGGTTACATTTGCTAATTTCTAATCTAATGCAACCTTCCCAATTCTAGGGAATTAGAAATGTAAATTCAAAGTATCAAATATCTCACTAAGTCATTTGTATATGTAGGAGAAGAAAAAGATCCCAGCATTGATCTGAGAACCCTCTCAATACTATAACCAACCACTCTTCAATGTTCAAAGTAAATTTATTATCAAAGTACATCTACATCACCATATACAACCCTGAGATTCATTTTTTCCAGAATCCAAGAACCATAATAGAATCAACGAAAGACTGCATCCAACAAAGCGGACAAGCATTCAAGGTGCCTAAGACAGCAAACTGTGCAAATACAAAAATAAAAAAAATAATAATAATGATAAATAAATATTGAGAGCATGAGACAAAGAGTCCTTGCAAGTGAGAACAGTTCAGTGATGGGGAAAGTGAAGTTATCCTCACTGGCTCAAGAGCCTGATGGTTGAGGGGTAATAACTGTTCCTGAACCTGGTGGTATGAGTCCAGAGGCTCCTGTACCTTCTCCCTGATGGCAGCAGCGAGAAGAGAGCATGACCTGGGTGGTGGGGGTCCCTGGTGATGGATGCTGCTTTCCTGCACTGCATGTATACTGTATGTCCTTGATGGTGGGGAGGGCTTTACCCATGATGGTCTGCTCCATATCCATTACCTTTGTTGGATTTTCTGTTCAAGGGCATTGGTGTTTCCATACCAGGCCGTGATGCAACCAGTCAATACACTCTCCACCACACACAGGACGCTTGCCAAAGTTTTAGATGACATACCAAATCTTCGTAAACGTCTAAGAAGTAGAGGCACTTCCGTGCTTTCTTATTTGCACTTGCGTGCGGGGCCCAGACTGCTTGGGTTTCAGCCTTGAAGAATTTGCAAAATTTAATAATCCAACACTGACACTGATCTTCCAGTTCCACACACCTTAATTTTGATAGCAGACTTCTGTCTGCTTTGTCAGATATGTTCTTAAAATTGATTTAGACAACACACGCTGCCTTTTCTTTGTCACCTCTGTTACTTCACTGGAAATTTCAATTAGGTTTGTCCAGATGCGCTTTTTACAAATCTGTGCTGCCTCTCCTCAGTTAATGAAGTTCTTGATTTCCCTGCTAATTTGTTCCTTGGTTTTGTTACTCATGTACCCTCAGTGGCCACTTCATTAGTGACACCTGCTTGTTAATGCAAATATCAAGTCAGCCAATCATGTGGCAGCAACTCAGTGCATAAAAGCATGCAGACATGGTCAAGAGGTTCAATTGCTGCACCAGAATGGGTAGAAATGTGATTGAAGTGACGTTGACTGTGGAATGGCGAAGTGACATTGGTGCTAGATGGGGTGGTTTGATCATCTCGAAAGCTGCTGATCTCCTGGGATTTTCACACACAACAGTCTCTAGAGTTTACAGAGAAAGGCATGAAAACAAAAAAAAAATCCAGTGAGCAGCATTTCCGTGGGTGCAACCATCTTGTGAATGAGAGAGGTCAGAGGAGAATGGCCAGACTGGCTCAAGCTGACAGGAAGTCAGCAGTAACTCAAATAACCGCACGTTACAACAGTGTCGTGCAGAAGAGCATCTCTGAACGCACAACACATTTAACATTGAAGTAGCTGGGCTACAGATGCAGAAGACTACAAAGATGTACCCGGTGGTCCGTTTATCTTGTAAAGGAGGTAACTAATAAAATGGCCTCTGAGTGTGTATAGTTGTGTTCTAGAACATGGATTTGCCTTTTTGCTGCTCTCTGGATCTTCCTCGTGATTTGGGAAGATCGGAAGAGATGAAATGACATTTTTTTTTCTCACAGAGGATGATGAGTCTTCTGTTGTCCCCATCTCCACTTTCCTCAGATATTTGGGATGCAAACCATCTGGGCCAGGCAGCAAGGCTTTCCAACAGCTCCTGCTCCTCAGCTTTCAGCTTCCTCCATCCCTTCCACCTTTACTTCCAGGTATTGATATTTCATCTGCAAGCTCTTCCTTGGGTATTGACACAAAACTTCCATAAAACACTCTTGTGCAAAATGTACTGCATCTTTGGCTAACTCCAGTAGGCTTCACCCTACCTGCTTGCTAATTACAGGTTAGCAGGTGGTTTCTAAATTCCCTTGTACCTTCATCTCCGAGAGTCTCACTTTGCCAGTCTTATTTTCTTCTTCATTTACTTCCTCAGCTTATTTTATCTGCGTTAGAAGAACTCAGTCCCCGGCACAAGGAGCTGCAGAGGCTGGAACTGAGGGCAACACTCAAGACGCTGAAGGAGCTCTGCGTCAGGTCAGGCAGCACCTGTGGAGGGAGATCCACTCGATGTTTCCGGCCGAGACCCTTCACCCGAACTTAACCTGCAGAGGGCAGGTGGCAGTTCTCTGATTCCTCCTCTTATCTACATGGGGACCATGACTCCACCAATGTCAATAATCAGAATCAATCTGGTTTAATATCACCAGCATATGTCATAAAATTTGTTTCCTTTGCAGAAGCAGTACAATACATAGTAATAGGAAAAATGTGAATTACAGTAAGTACATATATATAAAAATATAATTGTAAAACTAAACAAGTAGTGCAAAAATAAAATCGTGAAATAGTGAGGGAGTGTTCATGGGTTCAATGTCCATTCAGAAATCAGGCGGCAGAGGGGAAGAAGTTGTTCCTGAATCGCTGAGTGTGCGCCTTCAGGCTCCTGCACCTCCTTCCTGATGGTAACAATGAGAACAGGGCATGGCCTGGGAGATGGGGGTCCTTAGTGATGGACACCACCTTTTCGAGTTATTGCTCCCTGAAGATGTCCTGGATACTATGGAGACTGGTGCCCATGATGGAGATGGCTAAATTCACTTTTTACAGCTTTTTTCAATCTTGTGCAGTAGCCCCCCCCCCCCCAATATACCAGAGGGCGATGATGCAGCCAGTCAGAATGCTCTCCACGGTACATCTGTAGAAATATGTGAGTGCCTTTGGTGACATACCAAACCTCTTCAAGCTCCTAATGAAATATAGCTGCTGCTGCACCTTCTTTGTAGCTGCGTCGATATGTTGGGCCTAGGTTAGATCCTCAGAGACGTTAACACCCAGGAACTTGGAATTGCCCACTCTTTCGTCTTCTGATCCCTCTATGAGGACTGGTGCATGTTCCCTCAGCTTACCCTTTCTGAAATCCACAGTCAGTTCTTCGGTCTTACTGATGTCAGAGCATCATCTTCCATACCGTCACAGCTGGAGATCTCCCCGCCACAGCCTGCAACCTGAGATTTCCCCAACTGCACTGCCTGCTTCTAATTCCACCCAAGATTCACAAGAAAATCAGCCTGGTAGGCCCAAGGTATCTGACTGTTCTTGCCTTGAGCTCAGCTCCTCATAACGTCGACTCTTCTTGTCATCTTGGTCTGGTCTCCCCCCACTTACAACTGGGACACCTCACATACTCACCTTAACGATTTCCAGTTCCATATATCTGACTGCTACATTTTCACCATGGATGTCCAGTCCCTTTACACTCTCATCCAGTCTAACGGATCTCAACCCAAACGATTGAGTGTCTGTTTCTCTCTATAGATGCTACCTGACCCGCTGAGTTGCTCATACATCATGTATATTGTTGGAGAACTCACCTGTTAGCAATCACAGTCCTTTTTCTTTCGTCTCTGTCTCTGTCAAGGTTTGCAGATTCTCTTGCCTTTCTGTCTTGTGGGTATTTTCTCAGCCTGAAACTCGGCCTCAAAGATCACCAATTGGCCCAATAGTTTTTCCCGTTAATCCTTTGTTCCATTTCATGTGGCTAAATCTCCTCTCATCTGAGGTCTTCTTGTATAAAGTTCAACTTTGTAGTTTCCCACAGCACTCAAGCAGATTCTGACTCCACCGAGTCCAAGCTGGCCATTAATACTTACTTCCAGCCTGCTACACCACTGGTGTTTAGGGCAGCAATGAAGGTCCTCCATCTCTGACTGTCCTTGGCCACTCAGATGTAGAAGGATTCTTCATTGATGTTTCTGTAACAGTTTTGCTTTGCCTGTCAGGGTCATTAGCCCTGAGATGGACCCAAAACCTGGAAGACTGGTGGACCACTCTCGGTCTGACCTCTACCCTTTGACCTGTTTGGCATGGGTGACCCTACCAAGAGCCAAAGCATAAAGTCCTGACTCCAGCCAACACAGCTGTCCGGGCCATTGAGGCAGGCAAGCCTCCAAACCCTACAACAAGGCTGTGGTCCTCTTGGAGGAACCTTCAACTTCAGTCACCCTATATTCCCATTGTTCCCCCACACACCCACACCTTTGGGATACGGGAAGACACCTGGGAGAAGTCCACTCAACACAGATAGCACTGGAGATCTGGACTGAAGCCAGGTCGCTGAAGCTGTGAGACAATTGTCTCCACTGACAATCTCAACACTACGATGCAGTGTTCACATTTGGCCTCAGGCACGGTCCAAATGATCCACCTCGTTCCCCAGCTGGTATGGGGGGGGTGGTTGATGGGTGGCTACTTCACAGGATCAAAAGTAAGGCTGCAGAGAGGTGTAAAATTAGTCAACTCCATCAATGGTAATAGTCTCCATCATATCCAACACATCTTCCAGGAGCCGTGCCTGAAGAAGATGGCGTCTACCATGAAGACCCCCACCACCCAGGACGTGCCCTCTTCTCATTGTTACCATCAGGAAGGAGGTACAGGGGCCTGAAGGCTCACACTCAACGATTTAGGAACAGCTTCTTCCCCTCTGCCGTCCACTTTCTGAATGGACAATGAATCCATTAACACCACCTCACTTTTTTTTTCATTTCTGTTTTTGCCCTACTTATTTAATTGACAGACCTATTACATATATTTACTGTAACTCAGTTTTTTTCTATATTTTCATGTGCTGCTGCCGCAGAGCTAACAAAGTTGACACACTTGGAACGTCCCTCCCTTTGATCTGCTCCACTCTGTAGAAGTTGGAGAATCCTGGAACAAATCCTTCCCTTCTGGCTTCTCAACGTTAACCAAATGGAATTTCCCCTTCTCCCACCGCCCCCCACCCCCACCCCCCACCACAATGACCTCCCCTCCCCCAGGCACAACGAAATCTCTCCTGATCAGTACAGTCCCACCTCCCTCTTTCCCATTCCCCCACCCACCCTAAACACTTTGCACTTCACAATATTAAAGTAGTCATATTCGCCATTTTAAGCAATACACATCAAAGTTGCTGGTGAACGCAGCAGGCCAGGCAGCATCTCTAGGAAGAAGCAACTTTGATGTGTGTTGCTTGAATTTCCAGCATCTGCAGAATTCCTGTTGTTCGCCATTTTAAACCAGGTTACCACCACTACATTAAAATCCCGCACACAAGGTGCTTGCAGTTCCTCACACTTTGTACATTTCCATGTTTACTGTCAGAACCTGACTCTGTCTTCCTTGTCGCCCTCCCCTCAGCTGTTCCAGTTTAATCTGCTACTTCCTCCTCCAGCTCTGTCCCGTATCTCATGCTCCTTTTGCTACTTTTCCACACTGTCCATTGTCCTTCCCAACACGCTAATGTTCCAGGACAACATTGATACCAGTCCAGTGGAAATGTGAACCGTATTTTTAACCAGGACCACCCCCCGCCCTGCCTCAACTCTAGTCCCAATTCCCCAACCTCCTCCACTCTGTCTGTAGCCTCGCATTAATCTGCTGATCATTGTTCTACTCTTGTTCGTGCCAGGCGCTGGGAGTAACTCAGAGATCACCAGCTTTCAGGTCCCATTTTACACCTTCCTCCCCAGCTCCTGACAGGGTGCAAGTCAATATCTATCATCAAGGATCCCCACTGCCACATGTAGCAACAGGGCAGCACAGTAGCACAACGCTTTATAGTACCGGCAACCCAGGTTCAATTCCTGCTGCTTCCTCTAAGGAGTTTGGGTTTCAAAGACGTACCAGTCGGTAGGTAAATTGGTCATTGTAAATTGTCCAGTGATTAGGCTAGGAACGAAATTGGGGGGGTTGCTGGGCTGGAACAGCCTATTTTGCACTGTATCTCAATAGATAGATAGACAAATAAATAAATAAAATACCTTAAGTCCCAAACCACCAGGTTCAAGAACAGTTACTTCCCTTCAGCTGGCAAAACCCTGAGCACTACAGCACTGAAAAACTGATTACTTTGATCACTGCGCATTAAATGGGCTTCACTTCCGATTTGCTCTGTTTGTGCTTTTTCATGTAAAAACTGTATATAATTAATGTTTTATTCATATTTTCTTGTGGACGCTGTTTATCTGGTGCCACGTGCCTGAGATGCTGCTGCAAGTAAGATTTTCATTGCACCTGTGCAGACGTGGACTTGTGCGTAGGACAATAAACTCCGCTTTGACTTTGTAAGACCTCAGTTCCTGCTCTGCGTGTGCCCTGGACACCAACATGTAGTGTTGTCTCTGGCTCACTTGCTTTCCTTGCAGAATGCTCCACACCTTCCCTGTGACGTTCTTTACCCTGGTATTAGGGAAAGAACACATCATGTGGGACACTTGCCGAAGGTCATAGAAAAGCCTCCGAAAGCTCTGCCTACTGCTTTTCAACACTTTCTGATCCCTGTGGTCCATGGCCTCAGGCTGTCACATCACTCCATGGTATCTGAGCAGAGCACTGGTCTGAGGAAGATATGTTGAAGGTTCCTAACTCTTCCTGCTCTTCTGGATGACTCCAACCCTATATTATGCAGGATTCCCTCTGCCTGTGGAATGACCATCTCCTAGAACAAATGGCGAGGGAAACACAGCCCTCCTGACAATATCAACCCTTTCTACTCTTCTACAACCTCAAGGCCCATTGATTGGGTTATCTCTTGCGAAATATTAGCACCACTTGCTTGTAGAACCTGCAGCAGGCAATGTGTAAATGCCAGAGAAAGCAGGATCTCCCAGTGGCCACACATTTTAATTCCACATCCCATTCCCATTCTGATATGTCTATCCACGGCCTCCTCTACTGTAAAGGTGAAGCCACACTCAAGTTGGAGGAACAACACCTTATATTCCGTCTGGGTAGCCTCCAACCGGATGGCATGAACATTGACTTCTCTAACTTCCGCTAATGCCCCACCTCCCCCTCGTATCCCATCCGTTATTTATTTATATACAGACATTCTTTCCCTCTCTCTCCTTTTTCTCCCTCTGTCCCGCTGACTATACCCCTTGCCCATCCTCTGGGTTTTTTCCCCCCCTCCTCCTTTTCCTTCTCCCTGAGCCTCCTGTCCCATGATCCTCTTGTATCCCTTTTGCCAATCACCTGTCCAGCTCTTGGCTCCATCCCTCCCCCTCCTGTCTTCTCCTATCATTTTGGATCCCCCCCTCCCCCTCCCACTTTCAAATCTCTTACTCACTCTTCCTTCAGTTAGTCCTGACGAAGGGTCTCGGCCCGAAACGTCGACTGTACCCCTTCCTAGAGATGCTGCCTGGCCTGCTGCGTTCACCAGCAACTCTGATGTGTGTTGCAGGCAATGTGTGCACACTAAGCTCCCACAAATTTAATGACATACAGTACTGTGCAAAAGTCTTAGGCACATATGTACAGGTGGGGCGCCTAGGAATTTTGCACGATACTGTATTTGTCAATGTGGAGCGGAGAGCGAGTTTGTAAATCTGGTGGGAGCAAAGGATGTTGAGAATGGTGAAGGTGGAGCACCATGGGAGGGGTGTGGGACAGGTGGCAGAGAAGGATGCCAGGGGAGGGGATGGTGCAGGTGCAGAGACACCCAGCCCTGAGACACCAGGTAAAGTAATTTGATTCCAAACAATTGGTTTATTGATCATTACAGAATGTCTCTCATGCCACTTCATCTCTTCTCCCTTCCCCTTTTCCCAACCATGATTCCCCTCTCCCTGCCTCCTTCCCACTTTCAGACCACAGTAAAGATCCATATCAGAATCACATTTATCATCACTCACACATAATGGAATTTGTTTTTTTGTGTGGCAGCAGTACAGTGTAATACATAAAATTACTACAGTACTGTGCTAAAGTCTTAGGCTCCATAGCTCTATACAAGATCATAAGACATAGGCTAAGTGGTTAAGGCATTCGTCTAGTGATCTGAAGGTCATTAGTTCGAGCCTTGGCTGAGGCAGCATGTTGCGTCCTTGAGCAAGGCACTTAATCACACATTGCTCTGCGACGACACCGGTGCCAAGCTGTGTGGGTCCTAATGCCCTTCCCTTGGACAACATCGGTGGTGTGGAGAGGGGAGACTTGCAGCATGAGCAACTGCCGGTCTTCCATACAACCTTGCCCAGGCCTGAGCCCTGGAAACCTTCTAAGGCGCAAATCCATGGTCTCATGAGACTAACGGATGTCTAAAAAAACATAGGAGCAGAATTACGCCATTTGGCCCATAGAGTCTGCTCTGGCATTCAATCATGGCTGATCCTTGTTTCCTTTCCTCAGCCTCACTCCTTGGCCTTCTCCCCATTACTGTCTCCAATCAAGAACCTATCAATCTCTGCCTTAAATATAGCTAATGACCTAGCCTCCACAGCTGCCTGTGGTAACAAAGTTGACAAATTCACCACCCTCTGACTAAAGAAATTTCTCCGCATCACTGTTTTAAATGGATACCCCTCTATCCTGAGGCTGTGCCCTTTTATCCTAGACTCTCCCACCCTAGGAAACATCCTTTCCACATCTACTCTGTCTCGGCCTTTCAACATTCAAAAAGATTTCAATGAGATCCCCCCTCATCCTTCTAAATTCCAGCAAGTACAGACCCAGAGCCAAACATTCCTAGTATGATAATCCTTTCATTCCTGGAATCATCCTTGTGAACCTCATCTAAACCTTCTTCAATGCCAGCACATCTTTTCTCAGATGAGGAGCCCAAAAGTGTTCAAAATACTCAAAGGTGAGGCCTCACCAGTGCCTTATAAAGACTCAGCATCATACCTAGGACTTTTGCACAGTACTGTAAGGGCCTCAAATCCCCCAAGCAGTAAGAGTGAGTGCTTATTCCATAGTCTGATTGAGTTTCTCAGGACGGTGGTTGAAGATTGAGGAGGACAAGGAGGGCCAGATGGGGTGGGTTGATGCTAGCAGGGCTCGTCGACAGAGACTCTGCAGGAACACAAGAGAACGGGGAGAATATGGGTTAGGAGGTGACTGAAGGAGCAACGTGACACAGAGCACAGAGAAATAATGTAGAGTTAAAGAAAGAAAATTCTTTCTGGTGTTTTGCAAAACCTGGGCATGTCTGGCAAGGCCAGCAGTTATTGTCCATTCTTATCTGCCCTAAGAAAATGGATGTGAACTGCCTTCTTGTGTCACTACAGTCCGTGTGGTAGAGATACTCCTATGACACTGTTGGGATGGTGTTCCAGGATTTTGACTCAACAAAATGAATGACTGGAGATATATATTCAGTGGCTAGTTTATTAGCTACATCCTGTACCTAATAAAGTAGCCGCTGAGTGTATGTCCGGGGTCTTCCACTGCTGTAGCCCGTCCACCTCAGGATTCGAGGTATTGTGCGTCCAGAAATGCTCCTCTGCACACCGCTGTTGTAACACATGCTTCTTTGAGTTACTGTCACCTTCCTGTCAGCTTGAACCAGTCTGGCCATTCTCTTCTGACCTCTCTCATTATCAAAGCATTTTCGCCCACAGAACTGCCGCTCACTGGACCTTTTTTTGTTGTTTTCCACACCATTCTGCTATGCGTGAGAAGCCCAGGAGGTTAGCAGCTTCTGAGACACTCAAACCACCCCATCTGGCACCAACAATCATTCCATGGTCAAAGTCACTTAGATCACATTTCTTCCCCATTCTGATGTTTGGTCTGAACAACGACTGAACCTCTTGACCACGTCTGCGTGCTTTTCTTCACCAAGTTGCTACCACAACTCAATGGTACAGTTCTACGATTGGCTGATTAGATATTTGCATTAACGAGCAGGAGTACTAGTGTACCTAATAAAGTGGCTACTGAGTGTATTTCGAAGTCAGGTTGGTGTGCGTCTCGGAGAGGAACCTGCAGGTAACAGTGTTCAGATATGACGGCGGTGCCCTCAGTCAAGCTCAGGGTTCTGCGGGGCCATCCAAAGGTGTCATTGCCTTTTGTAAATGTATCTTTTTTACAATTGCAAGGCTCCACTGGACATTAAGGACTTAAAGTCCTGCAGGTCTACCCCATCAGCGAGTTGCTTGTAGCAGAGAAACTGAAGGAGCCAGACTGGGTGCGAATCGTGCCACTGCCTGCGTCAGAGAGGCATCATGGTGTCAGCGCGAGAAGGTGCTCTGCATTCTAGCAACAAGTGATCGTCCTAGTCGCTTCTCGTGATCGCAAGGCCCTGTTGGACATTGTTAATATGGAATGCTGCAAGTCTGATTCACTGATTTATTGGTGGACAGCAGGGGAGCTGCATGGCCTCACTCATAGCAAGGACTAGGCCTCAAGCCGCGGTGTCACCTATTTACAGTCACCCAGCAGAGAGGCGTTGGAGTCGGTGTACTCCACCAGAGTGCCAAGGGCAATGTGGCATGGTGTCCCACTTGGAGTCAGTGCTGCCCCCACTCCCCCTCACCCACTGTTCATTCAGCAGAAGACAAGCCATATCATGTTCAACTGCAGACTGCTGCAACATTCATGGAATCAGGGACTTGGACTACATTTTTTTCCGTGTGACTGCATTTTACTGATATCTTATATGTGTTTGCTATCTTACATGTGCTTTGTGCTGTGTGTGACTATTGACACTGTGTTTTGCACCTTGGCCCCAGGGTAATGCTGTTTCATTTGGCTGTATTCATGGGTATTCATGTATGGGTGAATGGCAATTAAACTTGAACTTATAAACTTACGAATTTCCCCTGCACTCACTGTCTTTGTCTGTCTTGGTGATAAAGACCTCAAGTTTGGGAGGTGTTGTTAGACTTCTAGGGTGGTGGGGTGGAGATCTCTCTCTCTCTGGCTATCCATCCCATAGGATGATGATGGTTCCTTTCAGTCAGTTAGTGGGACCCCACTCCCCAGAAAGGAATAGCTTGTGCGTAAATGGATTTTAGGTGAGTAGGGGGTTGCACAGGTCCAGCCCACCCTCTCGACATCCCCTCCCAGATCCAGCAGCATGGTGAGGTCCGAGACGGTTGGGAGAAGTTCTGTTGCAGCGAATGGCCAGACCAAGTTTCGATGCAAGGGATGCCCTTTCCACGCTTCACTGCACGTGTTTGCTAGATGGCCGTTGACCCTACGAGAGGGTTCATCCACCCTTTCACAGGTCTTGTTTTTCGTCCTGCAGGGTGTCTAGCCACCCTTCTCACCAGGCAAGCCTGGTGGGGGAGCCGGTTTAGTCGCCAACCCCCCCGACCATGTGACAGGTAGTACTGGGTTACATGGTACCGGTAGCACTCAGACGAGTGACCTGACCAAAAGAGTGGGGTGGAGATATGTCTCTACCAAAGAAAGTGTAAGGTGCTCCTTCCCTCTGCTAGCCTGCAGGTCAACCTTGGGCAAGATGTGGCACCTGCTTAGCCCCATGATCAAGGTCACGTGATACCATGGGAGAAGGTGGTGGATGGTCATATGAGCAGCTGGTGCACATCACAAGTCCTGGTTATGCATCTGATGACGCCGGGTAGACAATCTCTGAAGAGTATTGATAATGGCTGGGATCACCTTTCTTTTAAAGACACTGCCCAGAGGAAGGCAATGGCAAATCACTTCTGTAGAAAAATTTGCCAAGAACAATCATGTTCATGGAAGGACCATGATCGCCTATGTCATATGACACAGCCAACAATGATGATGGTGATGTGATAATTCAGTAGACTTCCTAAGACGAGTAGTGACTATACAGTGGAAAACCAGCTCCAACTGGAGGAAGAGCAAGGTGGTACAATTCCACACTTGGGAACATGGAATTAGATTCTACACTTGGAAACCGGATTGCTTGTTGGTTTTCGGACCCTCTCACTGGGGCTGGTGCAGGAGAAGTACAGACAGAAGAACATCAGGTGTCAGCCTCACCAAAGTAACGCAACCTCTGTCCATTAACAAAACAAATCCCGTCACGGCAGCTACCATGGCACCCTCCTAATCCCAACAAGCATAAGCCACAGATGCCGGGGGCTCCCTCGGATCAGTCTCTGCAGCTCAAGTATTACAGGGTCTTTCCAGCACAGAAAGAGGCAATGTGGGCCATCAAGTCTGTGCTGACAATCAACCTACAACAACCACAATTTTAATTCTCCCTCAATACGAAGGAGAGAAAAAATGGATCAGCCATGATGAAATGGAGGAGCAGATTTAATGGGCCAAATGGCCTAATTCTGCTCCTATGTCTTATAGTCCAATTATACAACTCATCTTTGCAATATTACTTACTTGTTAATTATTTTTTATTTGCATTACCTGTCTTCTTTTACACATTGGTCATTAGTCAGTCTCTGTTTATGTATAGTTTTTAATAAATTCTATTGTATTTCTTTATTTTTTTGTAAATACTCATAAGAAAATTAATCTCAGGGCAGTATATGGTGACCTATATATACTTTGATAATAAAGTTACTTGGACTTTGACATCCACTCCCAGGTTTCCATCACCCATCGACACATGAAGGGCCATTTACAGTGGCCAGCTAACCTCCCAACCCCCACATCTGTGCAGGGCACCCTCACGATCAGAGGGAGAATGTGAAAACTCCCCTCTGACAGCGCGGGAGGTTGGGGTTGAACTAGGTTCCCTGGTGCTGGGAGGAAGTATGTCCACCTGCACTACACCCTCGCTGTCTCCCGTTAGTGTCTCATGTGATTTGATTCCCCCTGCTTCAGCGTAGAAAGGCTATTTTCTCTTCCCTGAATTGTAGCACGGAGCTGCTAAATCTGGCGAAGAAACACTTGTGGTGACAGAATAGCTGAGTGTTCCGCTCCTCAGCGTTAACCCTTACCTTCACTGGGAGTAGGGAGCAACAGAGCACAGCCTACACCAGCATTACAGGTGGGGTTAGGACGCGCAGCAGGAAGCCGCTCGCCTGGAAGTATTTCCCCGCGGTGACATTCCACGGTGGAGCAGAAAAGCAGCTGGTTTTGAAACACTCCAGCCCCAGTCTAAGAACTTGAGATGACACCAGCTCCAGGAATGTCCCACATGAGAGGGGCTCGTTCACAAGAACGAGGTAGACACAAACAGGTGGGTGTGAGCAGACGTTTGCAAACATCAGATAGGCTCCAATCTCAGCAAAATTTATTCTTTGAATTTTCTTTCGAAGCCCTTGAACGTTGAACTTGGTCCCTCAGACGGAAGAGCGTTCTTGAAAGGAAAGATTATTCTAGTGTTTTGGGGAGAGAGCAGAGGAGGGGGATGGGGGTGATTGTCTTGACCTACAGGTGCTGTGGATTCCTCACACACTATCAACTTTCCGTGAAGAATCCTACATAAGGTTCAACCAATGCTGCGCAGATTGTGCTCGTCTTCTCAAGCAATCGTTCCTTACCTTGTCTAATGACTCACTCACAGGGCAGGGACAGCAGGGTTTGGACAGAGGGTAAAGCTCCCTCTCTACCAGGGGTTCCCAACATTTTTTAATGCCATGGACCCCTACCAATAAGCGAGGGGCCCATAGATCCCAGACTGGGAACCCCTGCTCTATACCATCCCATCACACGATCCCAGGGCAGACCCAGCAGGAGTTGGACCCAGGGTAATGTTCCTGCTATACTATCCCATCACACACTCCCAGGGCAGACCCAGCACAGGACAAACCATCCCATCACACACTCCCAGGGCAGACCTAGCACAGGACAAACCGCCCCTCTCACCACAGCTGCAATTGGGGTGAGATGCAAATTTTTAAATCTCAGTAGCCACTCCACAATGTGTCTGTAGTCCTGCAGGTCACAGCTTTTCAAGACCAGATTAAACACGATGTGAGTTTGTGCCACCACCTCCCCCCTGCCCCCTCAGGCAGTGCATTTAAGACCCTCACCATGTGCTGGTGAAGAACCTTTCCTCGTCTCCTCTCCAGTCATGTACCTCTTCTTAACCGTCATCTGCCGAGTTTAAGGATTTGTGGCTGGACACTGCGAGGCTCCTGTTCCTTCACACCTCTCAGCATTCAATCTATTACATAATCCTGAAGAAGGGTCTCGGCCTGAAACGTTGACTGTTTACTCATTTCCACAGACGCTGCCTGGCCTGCTGAGTTCCTCCAGCATCTTGAGTGCGTTCCTTTGGATTTCCAGCACCTGCAGAATTTCCCCTATTCATCTTTTGCACAACTTTTCTCCTTGCTGTCGTTCCCCCAAAATACATGCTGCCACACCCTTTGTCAGATTACGGTCCAGTTTCCCACTTTTCTGCCCAACTGACCAAACTATCTCTGCCTCTCTGCAGTGTAAATTATTCCCCTTGACTTTCAACCACATAAAGTTTGTTTTTGTACCTTCTGGAACTTCTTTGATCACATACCCTACATTTTGGTCTAAATCTTTAATACACGATACACACAGCGAGGGACAGAGACCTGTGAACCCACTGGTAACACCCATCTTGTCACTAAAGCTCTCATCAACCATTACCCTCTGCTTCCTGCCACTGAACTAGCTTCATGTCCAATTGCCACTCTCCCATCGGCTCTCACCACGCAAGAAAAGCCTCCCCCCACACAGAGTCTGTCAATTGCCCCACCCTCATCAATTCTCCTTGTGGTCTCCTTAAAAAATTCCAGTCAAACTGATCAAATACAACCATCCCTTTCTCCTCCGGTGAACAAATAAATGAAGTTGAGGGCAGTTATTTCTTTTCTGTGGTGAATCAATTATTGGAATCAGTTGAGGGACTAAATGAACCTTCTTGTGGAAAGGGTCAGATAACCAGGGTGTAGTTAAGGAATCAACAATCTCTCCCCCCCCCCCAGCTTTCCTGTATTCCAACTCTGACCATTTATTTCTTTTCACCTGCCTAGCACCTCCCCCTGTGTCCCTTTCTCCTATTGTCCACTCTCCTCTCCTATCAGGTTCTTTTTTCTTCCCACCCACCTGGCTTCACCTATCACCTTCCAGCTAGCCTCTTTCTCCTCCCCCCCCCCAACAACCTTTTTAATTCTGGCATCTTTCCCCCACCCTTCCTTCTCAGTCCTGGAGAAGGGTCTCGGCCTGAAATCCAACCTGATGGCATGGAAACATCTTATATTCCGTCTGGGTAGCCTCCAACCTGATGGCATGAACATTGACTTCTCAAACTTCCGCTAATGCCCCACCTCCCCCTCGTGTCCCATCCGTTATTTATTTTTATGCACACATTCTTTCTCTCACTCTCCTTTTTCTCCCTCTGTCCCTCTGAATATACCTCTTGCCCATCCTCTGGGTCCCCCCCCCCCTTGTCTTTCTTCCCGGACCTCCTGTCCCATGATCCTCTTGTATCCCCTTTTGCCAATCACCTGTCCAGCTCTTGGCTCCATCCCTCCCCCTCCTGTCTTCTCCTATCATTTCAGATCTCCCCCTCCCCCTCCCCCTCCCACTTTAAAATCTCTTTCTAGCTCTTCCTTCAGTTACTCCTGACGAAGGGTCTCAGCCCGAAACGTCGACTGTACCTCTTCCTAGAGTTGCATTCACCAGCAACTTTTGTGTGTGTTGCTTGAAATTCCAGCATCTGCAGAATTCCTCGTGTCAACTGTTTACTCTTTTCCACAGATGCTGCCCGGCCTGCTGAGTTCTGCCAGCATTTTGTGTGTGTTGCTTTGGATTGCCAGCACCTGCAGGATCTCTAACGTTTATGATCCCTTAACTACACCCTGATTATCTGTGCCTTTCTACAAGAAGGTTTATCTACTCCATCAACTGCTTGCAATAATTTGTTCACCAAAGAAAAGAAATAACTTCCAGCAACTTCTTCATTTATTCTTTCCACCCTCTTTAAACAAAGGTGCTATGGGATCATTTCTCTGGAATCACTCCTATCCCTCGAGCGGTTTGAAGAATGGCGGCCAGGGCTTCTGAAGCTTCTTTCCTCAATCCTTTAACAAAGACACAAATTCTTTCTCCTTTTGCTTTATTTATCCCCTCCAATGTGCCATTCCTGCTCCGCCTTAAATGTAAATTGGTATCACCCCGACTTTCATGAAGACAGTCAGTCACAAAACAAGAACCTAACCTGCAGACGCTGCCTCTTCACCCTGGTTATTGTGTCATGCAGGAAGTCATGCTGAAAGTTCACGAAACTCTGGTCTGGCCACCAGTGGAGCATTGTGTTCAACTCTGGTTACCACATTATGGGAAGGATGTGAAGGCATTGGAGAGAGTCCAAGAAAGATTTATGAGCATGGTTTCTGGGATGAGGGACGACAGTAACAAAGGCAGATTGGAAAGCCTGAGACTGTTTACTTTAGAGAAGGCAGACAGGAGCTCTGTCACAAGTGCATAAAGTGACAAGGGACTTGGCCAGAGTGGATAATAGGAGACTGTTCCCTCAGGTAGAGGGGTTGGGGGTTAGAAGTCAGAGCTGTAAATAAAGGGGAAGAGACACAAGAGTGACATAAGGAAAGAAACTTTCTTTGCACAGCGTGTGGTCGGAGCCTTGAACTCACTTGCCTGCAGATGTGGTGGGGTCAGTCCTATTGTCGCCTTTAAGAAATGGAACTAGGTAATGTACAAAGAAAATTGTAAAGTTATGGAGATCAGCTACGCGACCACCGACGCCAGGCGGACCATCTCTGAAGAGTATTGATAATGGTTGGAGGTCGCCCGTCTTGTAAGGGTGCTGCACAGAGAAAGGGAATGGCAAAACACTTCTGCAGAAAATATTGTCCAGAACAAACATGGTCATAAGACCGTGATTCCCCTCGTCATACGACACAGCACATAATGATGATGGCGATTGGACCGGGAAATGAAACTGGAGAAAAACTCTGATAGAGAGCTGATATAGGCACAATGGGCCAAATGGCCTCAGTCTGAGCTTTAACCAATTCTCCCGAGACCAAGATTGTATTCTTAGTCCTATTCTTTCCCTCTTTGTTCCTTGCATACAATTGAAGATTTCAAGATATTCTTTGATTTTACTGCCCAGTGTTTCCTCAGACCTGCCGTTCACTTTCCCCAACTTCTCTTCCATTTTACACCCACACTTCCTATTATATCCACAGAAGGTCCAGTTGCCTCGCAATGTCTCCTGATAAACCAGTCGGATTTAACCTGACAGATTTTTTTGATCACCATTATCAGCCAAGAGGAGCAGGGCGTGCGGCAGGTAGTGCCCTTGACTCACGGTGACCTAGGCTCCATCCTGACCTCGGGTGCTGTCGGTGTGGAATTTGCACGTTCTGTCGGGTGCTCCAATCACCTCCCACATCCCAAAAACTTGCAGGTAAACTTGCTTTTGTCAATTGTCCCCCAGTGAGGTGAATTGAGAAAAGTTAATGGGGATGAAAGAGGCAGCTGAAAGGATTGTGGATGCATGAATAATAATCTTTCAAGAACCAATTAATCCTAGCATGGTTCTGGAGGAATGAAAAATTGCAAATGTCACTCCACTGTTCAAGAAGGGAGAGACACAGAAGAAAAGAAAACATAGACCATTTGGTCTGGCCTCAGTGGTTGGGAGGACGCTGGAATTGATTGTTATGGATGTGCTTTCAGGGTGCTTGGAGGCACATGATAAAATAGACCATATTTTCCTGAAGGAAAAATCTTGCCTGACAAACCTGCTGGAATTCTTTGAAGAACTAACAAGCAGGATAGACAAAGGAGAATTGGTGGATTTTGTGTACTGGGATTTTCAGACGGCCTTTGACAAGATGCCATTCATGAGGCTGCTTAACAAGTTATGAGCCCATGGTATTACAGGAAAGATTCTAGCACGGATAAAGAAGTGGCTGATTGACAAGAGACAGAGTGGGAATAAAAGGAGCATTAACAACAGGAATTCTGCAGATGCTGGAAATTCAAGCAACACACATCAAAGTTGCTGGTGAACGCAGCAGGCCAAGCAGCATTTCTAGGAAGAGGTGCAGTCGACGTTTCAGGCCGAGACCCTTCCTCAGGACTAACTGAAGGAAGAGTGAGTAAGGGATTTGAAAGTTGGAAGGGGAGGGGGAGATCCAAAATGATAGGAGAAGACAGGAGGGGGAGGGATAGAGCCAAGATCTGGACAGGTGATAGGCAAAAGGGGATACGAGAGGATCATGGGACAGGAGGTCCGGGAGGAAAGACAAGGGGGGGGGGGACCCAGAGGATGGGCAAGTGGTATATTCAGAGGGACAGAGGGAGAAAAAGGAGAGTGAGAGAAAGAATGTGTGCATAAAAATAAGTAACAGATGGGGTACGAGGGGGAGGTGGGGCCTTAGCGGAAGTTAGAGAAGTCGATGTTCATGCCTTCAGGTTGGAGGCTACCCAGACGGAATATAAGGTGTTGTTCCTCCAACCTGAGTGTGGCTTCATCTTTACAGTAGAGGAGGCCGTGGATAGACATGTCAGAATGGGAATGGGATGTGGAATTAAAATGTGTGGCCACTGGGACATCCTGCTTTCTCTGGCGGACAGAGCGTAGATGTTCAGCAAAGCGGTCTCCCAGTCTGCGTCGGGTCTCGCCAATATATAAAAGGTGACATCGGGAGCACCGGACACAGTATATCACCCCAGTCAACTCACAGGTGAAGTGTTGCCTCACCTGGAAGGACTGTAAAGATGAAGCCACACTCAGGTTGGAGGAACAACACCTTATATTCCATCTGGGTAGCCTCCAACCTGATAGCATGAACATCGACTTCTCTAACTTCCGCTAAGGCCCCACCTCCCCCTCGTACCCCATCTGTTACTTATTTTTATGCACACATTCTTTCTCTCAGTCTCCTTTTTCTCCCCCTGAATATACCTCTTGCCCATCCTCTGGGTCCCCCCCCGCCTTGTCTTTCTTCCCGGACCTCCTGTCCCATGATCCTCTCGTATCCCCTTTTGCCTATCACCTGTCCAGCTCTTGGCTCTATCCCTCCCCCTCCTGTCTTCTCCTATCATTTTAGATCTCCCCCTCCCCCTCCAACTTTCAAATCCCTTACTCACTCTTCCTTCAGTTAGTCCTGACGAAGGGTCTCGGCCTGAAACATCGCCTGCACCTCTTCCTACAGATGCTGCCTGGCCTGCTGCGTTCACCAGCAACTTTAATGTGTGTTGCATAAAAGAAACATTTTCTGGTTGGTTGCCAGTAACTAGTGGTGTTCCACAGCGGTCAGTGTTGGGGGCCAATTCTTTTTACCTTATATGTCAATGATTTGGATGATGGAATTGATGGCTTTGTGGCCAAGTTTGCAGATGATATGAAGATAGGTGAAGGGACAGGTTGTTTTGAGAAAGTAGAGAGGCTACAGAAGGACTTAGATTAGGAAAATGAGTAAAGAATTGACAGATAGAACAGTGTTGGGAAGTGTATGGCCATGCACTTTGGTGGAAGAAATAAAGGGGTAGCCTATTTTCTAGCTCTGAGGTGCAAAGAGACTTAGGAGTCCTTCTGCAGGATTCCCTAAAGATTAATTTTCAGATTGAGTCAGCGCTGAGGAAGGTAAATGCAACATTAGCATTCATATCGAAAGGACTAGAATATAAAAACAAGGATGTAATGTTGAGGCTTTATAAAGCACTGGTGAGGCTTCACTTGAGTATTGAGAGCAGTTTTAGGCTCACAACACTGTGAGCCCAAAACTGCTCACAATACTGACATTGGGAAGGGTTCAAAGGAGGTTCACAAAAACGATTCCACGATTGAAAGACTTGTCATATGAAGAGCATTTCATGGCTCTGGGCCTCTACTCACTGGAATTGAGAAGAATAAGAGGTGACCTCATTGGAAAATATCAAATGTTGAAAGTTCTCAATAGAGTGGATGTAGTGAGGATGTTTCCTATGGTGGGAGAGTTTAAGACCAGAGGACACAGAATAGAGGGGAGTTCTTTTAGAATGGAGATGAGGAGAGATTTCTTTAGCCAGAGGGCGGCGAATCTGTGAAATTTGTTGCCACAGGAAGCTGCGGAGGTCAAATCATTAGGTATATTTAAGGCAGAGGTTGATAGATTCTTAATTAGTCAAGGCATAAAGGGATAAGAGAAGGCAGGCAATTGGGACCGAGAGGGAAAATGGATCAGCCATGATGAAACGGTAGAGCAGACTTGATGGCCCAAATGGCCTAATTCTGCTCCTCTATCTTAGGGTCTCACGATCTATTATGTGAGGGAATCCATTATGAAGAAATAAATAGGAGCTACTCGGAGAACCAGCTTGTACAATGGCTTAAGAATAGGCCAAAAAGCCCAAGTAAAATAATGTCTGAAAATTCCCTCAGGAAACGAATGCCTTCCAACAATGCACCCTAGATTATCATGATTTCTCAAAGATATTCTTTGATGTCCTGTGGTTCAACTCTTGGATCTGTGAGCTCCTTTTATCAATGCACTTGTCAAACATAGAACAGAATGGTTTCTCACAGTATGGGCCTTAGACCTGATGCTGTGCCAGCCTTTTAACCTACTCCCCAATCAATATAATCCTTCCCTCCTACAAATGCCATAATCCTCCAATATTCTTTCACCCAGTGCCCATTTAACAGTCTCATAAACATCCCTAATGTATCAGCCTCTGCTGCCACTACCTCTAACATCCCACTAAAGGTAAAATGTTTCAGGGGAGCATGAGGGAGAAACTTCTTCACTCAGAGGCTGGAGAGAAGGTGGAACAAGCTGCTAGTGCAGGTGCCGGATGCAATTTCAAATTCAATACTTAAGAGAAGTTTGGATAGTTAGTTGGACCGGAGGGGTATGGAGGGCTACAGTCCGGGTGTAGGTCGATGGGAGTAGGCAGTTTAAATGGGTCAGCATGGACTTGATGGGCCAAAGGGCCTGTTTCTGCACTGCAGTTTTCTAAGATTCTATCTCCCCTAAACTTCCCTCCACTCACATTGAAAGGATGTCCTCTGCTTTTGCTCCTTTCCACCCAAGGAGAAAAAAAGTGCCGGATGTCCAGCCATTCCTCCCAACTTCAAAGGAATTGTTTTCTCTCGTCCTATCACCCACCTGTACCGGTGGCAAGAGGAACATCATCAGCTTCTCCAAACAACTAGAGCCCCTCCATCCTGGTGAACACCCTCTCCAATGTCTCCCGAGGTTATCTCATCTTTCCCCAGTGTGTGCCAGCAATGTGTGGGCACAATGTAGCCCAGTAATGTCCACGCTGCCCACCAACACTCCAAGGACAGTGGGATACTGTTGTGTCATCCAGTTGGCTCACGGTTAAGATGAGAGTTAAATGTGTCCATTCCCATTGGTCCTAACCCTCACCCGACACAAAGAGCACAGGAAAAAGCCCTATGATTTCTGGACAGCACACGCAGAAAATGCTGGAGGGCTTCCTCATCCTTTTAAATCTACTCCTCATCTTTTCTTCCTCTAGTCCTGCCGAAGGATCTTGGCCCGAAACGTTGACTGTACTCTTTTCCATAGATGCTGCCTGACCTGTTGAGTTCCTCCAGCATTTTGTGTGTGTTTTGCTCCTCAGCACTTCATTGCTACCACGTCCTTCCTGTGTCCTGTATTAGCCAGAACTTCCAAGCACTAGTTTTACAAGAAATAATTTCTATTTGTCACACCCTTCCCACTAATTCACCCTTTCCTTGGGAATTACAGGACATGTCTCTGTATTTAACCCCTTTTTACCCCCAGCCTGTGCTGCAGCCCTTCAGATGACATCCTATCCCCTCCCACCCCTGAGATGCTGCTCCCTGGAAGATATGCAGTGATCCAGCTGCAGACAAACCAGGTCTGGCCAGTGTCCTTCCAACATAATGCTTGGCAAGACTTTGCACCGGCCAGTGACTCCCTGTCAATTTCTGCATCCAGTTTCTTGTCCTTCATGTACCTATACTTCATAGCTCACTGTTTAGAGGATACACTGACCTCCCTTTCTTAGTTCCAAATTGGACAGCACTGACCACAGTCTGACCACTCACCTAACCCATGCATCTGTCTGCAATTTTCTGCTGCAGTACTTGTCACTGGCTCTCCACTTCCATGGAATTGCAATGTAAAGCTCCACACGAAGCAGAGCACAGTCTCAGATAGTACCCAAGTCTGTCCTGGCTGCCTAACCAAACTCCCTGCTCAAGTGGGCCTCCGATTCCACACACTCACATTTTGCCAGCAGTCTCGTGTAGAATATTAAATTATTTCTAGTCACTGGTATAAATATCGTCTGTTAAAACTTCCTTAACAGACTTGTTAGTTAATTTTACAACAGTTTTATCTGTGCCAGTGACTACCTTGACCAGCATGGGTTGGAAGTAGTCTCTTTAGTAAAACACCAGTATAATCAAAGACCCTTCCCACCCTGGTCAATCTCTCGCCACTCCACCTCAGGTCATCCAGGTGATACATAGAAACATAGAACATAGGTGCAGGAGTAGGCCATTCGGCCCTTCGAGCCTGCACCGCCATTTATTATGATCATGGCTGATCATCCAACTCAGAACCCTGCCCCAGCCTTCCCTCCCTGATCCCCGTAGCCACAAGGGCCATATCTAATTCCCTCTTAAATATAGCCAATCAACTGGCCTCAACTGTTTCTTGTGGCAGAGAATTCCACAGATTCACCACTCTCTGTGTGAAGAAGTTTTTCCTAATCTCGGTCCTAAAAGGCTTCCCCTTTATCCTCAAACTGTGACCCTTCGTTCTGGACTTCCCCAACATCGGGAACAATCTTCCTGCATCTAGCCTGTCCAATCCCTTTAGGATTTTATACGTTTCAATCAGATCCCCCCTCAATCTTCTAAATTCCAACGAGTACAAGCCCAGTTCATCCAGTCTTTCTTCATATGAAAGTCCTGCCATCCCAGGAATCAATATGGTGAACCTTCTTTGTACTCCCTCTATGGCAAGGATGTCTTTCCTCAGATTAGGGGACCAAAACTGCACACAATACTCCAGGTGTGGTCTCACCAAGGCCTTGTACAACTGCAGTAGTACCTCCCTGCTCCTGTACTCGAATCCTCTCGCTATAAATGCCAGCATACCATTCGCAAAAAACCTGAGAACGTGTACCACCAGTTTCAAGGACACATGACATGGACCTTATATGCTAAAGGTCTCCTGACTTACCTTGCTGTGTTTCTCACACCATTTGTCTACCTGCATCACATCTTCCCTTTCACTCTAACACTCTGCCCTGCATTCTGGGCTTTTTTTCCCCCTCTCCAGTCCTGCCGAGGGGTCTCATCCTGAAACGTCGACTGTACCTTCCACCCCACTCTCCACCCCACCCCCATAGATGCTGCCTGGCCTGCTGAGTTCCTCCAGCATTTTGTGCGCATTGCTCAGATTTCCAGCATCTGCAGATCTCCTCTTGTTTGTGATTAAATCAGGAGTTGCTGGGTAGCGCACTTATTCCATATTCTCTAAATGAGATTAAAATTAAATAAAATGTAGGAGCAAGATTAGGCCATTCAGCCCATCGAGTCTGCCCTGCTATTCCATCATGGCTGATTTGATACCCCCCTCAACCCCATTCTTCTGCCTTCTCCCCGTAACCGTTGGCACCCTTACTAATCAAGAACCTATCAAACTCTGGTTTAAATACACCCAATGACTTGACTGCCACAGCCATCTGTGGTGATGAATTCCACAGATTCACCACCTTCTGGCTAAAGAAATTCCTCCCCACCTGTCCTAAAATGGAAACATGAGGAATTCTGCAGATGCTGGAAATTCAAGCAACACACATCAAAGTTGCTGGTGAACGCAGCAGGCCAGGCAGCATCTCTAGGGAGAGGTGCAGTCGACGTTTCAGGCCGAGACCCTTCATCAGGACTAACTGAAGGAAGAGCTAGTAAGAGATTTGAAAGTGGGAGGGGGAGGGAGAGATCCAAAATGATAGGAGAAGACAGGAGGGGGAGGGATGGAGCCAAGAGCTGGACAGGTGATTGGCAAAAGGGATATGAGAGGATCATGGGACAGGAGGCTCAGGGAGAAAGAAAAAGGGGGAGGGGGGAAAGCCCAGAGGATGGGCAAGGGGTATAGTCAGAGGGGCAGAGAGAGAAAAAGGAGAGAGAGAGAACGAATGTGTGTATATAAATAAATAACGGATGAGGTACGAGGGGGAGGTGGGGCATTAGCAGAAGTTAGAGAAGTCAATGTTCATGCCATCAGGTTGGAGGCTACCCAGACGGAATATAAGGTGTTGTTCCTCCAACCTGAGTGTGGCTTCATCTCGACAGTAGAGGAAGCCGTGGATAGACATATCAGAATGGGAATGGGATGTGGAATTAAAATGTGTGGCCACTGGGAGATCCTGCTTTCTCTGGCGGACAGAGCGTAGGTGTTCAGCAAAACGATTTCCCAGTCTGCGTCGGGTCGCGCTAATATATAGAAGGCCACAGCGGGAGCACCGGACGCAGTATATCACCCCAGCTGACTCACAGGTGAAGCGTCGCCTCACCTGGAAGGACTGTCTGGGGCCCTGAATGGTGGTGAGGGAGGAAGTGTAAGGGCATGGGTAGCACTTGTTCTGCTTACAAGGATAAGTGCCAGGAGGGAGATCAGTGGGGAGGGATGGGAGGGGGGATGAATGGACAAGGGAGTCGCGTAGGGAGCGATCCCTGCGGAAAGCGGGGGGGGGGGGCGGGGGGATGTATGCTTAGTGGTGGGATCCCATTGGAGGTGGCGGAAGTTTCGGAGAATAATATGTTGGACCCGAAGGCTGGTCGGGTGGTAGGTGAGGACCAGGGGAACCCTATTCCTAGTGGGGTGACGGGAGGATGGAGTGAGAGCAGATGTGTATGAAATGGGGGAGATGCGTTTGAGAGCAGAGTTGATGGTGGAGGAAGGGAAGCCACTTTCTTTAAAAAAAGGAGGACATCTCCCTCGTCCTGGAATGAAAAGCCTGATCCTGAGAGCAGATGCGGCGGAGACGGAGGAATTGCGAGAAGGGGATGGCCTTTTTGCAAGAGACAGGGTGAGATGGACGTCTTTTTGTTCTGAGGTTGCGCCCTCTGGTCCGAGGCTCCCCCACGATAAGAAACGCAAGCATGATTATGTATGGAATAATCTGTCTGGATGCACGTGAGTAAAATTTTCTCCCTGGAAACAACACTGTATATGACAATAACAAACCAATTCTAATCAGATTACAGACTCAGCCCAGGTAGAGATAAGGTTAACTGGGAATAGCTTGATTACACATACAGTATTGATATAGTGCTGATATTGCTGAATACCCCAGGAATTCAGCAAGTCAGGCAGCACCTATGGAGGAAAATAAAGAGTCATTTCAGGCCGAGACCCTTCATTGCGCATGTTACTCAAGCTTTCCCGTTCAGCGTCCTCTTTCCCTGCTATCAGCAGGCTTCGACTCTGAAGAACGGCGAGCAGATTCCGTCGTTTCGCCCCGCTGAACAAACGGGGGGGGGGGGGGCGTGGTCAGTCCCGGTTCGGTACAGAACCCAGATTCTTCCGCAGTGTGTGTCAGAGCCACGGCCACGGCTCGCTGTTTGTCCCACCCGAACTGGCTGAGTGAAGTGCGGGCGGTCACCCGGCAGCCTGCTGCTACCTGCGCACAATCGCACCTGGCAGTCAGCGAGGCAAATGTCAGACCCGCACCATCTGGCGATTGTGTTGTGCAGGGAAGGGGACAAGAGACATTGCATCAGAGAGGGGAAAGTCCTCCTTATCGGCACACAAGCCTCTGGTTATCAGCAGCAAATTAAGACAATTAGCAACGTGAATCAGCGTCCAAATATCCCCATGCACATTCGCGAGTCCCTGTGGCTGGAATGCGTGACTCATCCACACCTGGTTCCACAGGAACAGCCATTACCACAAACAGCCGTTTATTATACTTCATAGAAACTTTTACAACTTTAAATATATAAATAATTAGTCTATGTTTAACTTTAAAAACAGTTGAGATTCAATATTTACAGCAGTAACCTAGCAATCCTCTCTGCATCATTGACCTCGATCCAGGCACCACCTGCGATCTCAATTGAACAGCGATCGATCTCCGCGGTCTGCCCCAGTGTTGCCTCCTGCACCGGCTGTAGCACCGGCGGGTCTCCGGTCCCTGAAGTGCGTAACCAAGCAGGAGGAGGCGGCGGCAGCAGTCGGGTGGAGAACGTGGCAGCAACCCCCCCACCCCCACCCCCGCCTCGGGCTCACTCTCTCTCGCTCCGTCCCCGACCCGTTTAACGCTGATACATCATAAGCCCAGGAGTCGGGGCAGCAAGTCTGGGCGGGGCAGAGAGTCACAGAACCGAGCCGACACATTCCCAGTCAGGGATAGGGGGAGCAGGGAGCTGGGCTCCATCTCTGTCCGGGAGGTGGAGAGGAGGCTCCAATCCCGAGGGAACCTGGGATCTGTGCGGTTGCCTTTGGAGAGGGGCTCCTGACCAGTCTGGAATCTGCCGGAAAGGAACTGCCAGAGCACCTCTCGAAATACCACACGAACTGGCAAAGCCAGCCAGTAGCAGGAGGACTGGCCTCCTGTTCTCTTCAGTCAGCGCACAGAAACGAATATTAAATGTCAAACATTAACAGAGAAAAGCACAATATACAGTGCAAAGAGCTAAGTCTCAAAACGGTCTCCAGCAGAAGCCAGCTTGCCTCAGCCCTACGGCCAACACAATGCCGTTTGGCTCCAGTCTTTGCTCAATAAAATCCAGTGGTCGTTACTTAGAAAACATTTGCTGAAAGTCAATATTTTGGTCTTTAGTGCACAGTGGTGTTGGATTCGTCCCTTTACACAAAAAGCACGTTGTTCCCAGAGGGCGTCGTATTATTTCCCGTTGGCTGCGTAAAGCAGGTCTGCCTTGGAAATGCAGCATCACATCGTCGGAGAAGATATCTACAGAGAGAGAAAGAAACCGGGAAGAGTGAGTGCCTTACCATTGAAACTCCGCTCAAGCTGCTTGCCAAATCCTCCACACGCTCCCCCACCTGCCCCAGTCCTAGTCCACGCTCTGAGGTGGAAAGAGTGTACGGGAGATCCACTGGCCCGGAGTAAGACACTGAGGGAGGTTGCGCGGGTTGGAGCTTCTTCCATCGGTTTGAACGGAAAATCCTACAGAAGGCAGTGGATGCTGTTCAGAGCATCACGGGTAGAGCTCTCCCCGCCATCGAGCGCACTTACATGGGGTGCTGTCACAGAAAAAAGTGCCACCCATCATAAAGGACCCCGCCGCCCAGGACGTGCTCTCTTCTCGCTGGTGCCACCAGGAAGGTGTTACGGGAGCCTCAGGACCCACACCACCAGGTTCAAATGATTACCCCTCAATCATCAGGCTTTTGATAACTTCACTCAGTTTCACCTACCCCATCACTGAACTGTTCCCACAATTTACAGGCTCACTTTCAAGGACTCTTCATCTCATATTCTCAATATTTACTGCTTATTTATTATTTTTTTCTTTATGGAGTATGCGTGCACAAGGTTGAATCTCAGTGTTGTATATGACGTCATAGATGCACTTTGATAATAAATTTACTTTGAACTTTGAGAATGAGATGTACAAAATCATAAAGGGTACAGAGAGAGTTAATGAACACAGTCTTTATCCCCAGGGTTAGGGAATCTAGAACTAGAGAGGATAGATTTAAGATGAGGGGGAGAAAGTTAATAAGAGCCTGGGTAATGTTGTCACGTAAAGTGTGGACAGTGTATGAAAGAAGCTGCCGGTGGAAGTGGGTTAAGGTAGGTACATTAACAACATTTAAAAGGCTCTTGACATGGGTAGGAAAGGCTCAGAGCTGGGGTTCTCAACCTTTATGTCAAGGACCCCTACCATTAACCAAGGGGTCCACAGACCCAAATTGGGACGTTTGGTTTAGAGGAACATGGGCAAATGGGATTCGCTTGGAAGGGAATCCTGGTCAGCATGGACAAGGCGGGCCGAAGGGCTTGCTTTCATGCTGTATGACTGACTTTCCTCCCTCCCACTGTTCAAAACTTCAAAGTAAGTTTACTATCCAAGTACACATTACAAAATGCTGCTGAGATTTGTTTCATTGCAGTAATTACAGGGAACAAAGAAATACAATAGAATTTTATAAAAACAAGATACAAAGACTAGTAAACACAATATAGAAAAGACAAAACTATGTAATCAAAAATAATACACAGAACATGAGACGTAAAAAGTTCTTAAAAGTGAATCTGTAGTTCATTGAAGCAGTTCTTAGTGGTTAACCATACTAGTTCAGCAACCTGACAGTTGAAGGGTAATAACTGTTCCTGAACCTGGTGGTTTCGGACCTAGGCTGCCAGTAGTAGTGGTTTTTTATTTGTTATGTACCATGTCATAAGACATGGGTGATCATGGTCTTTCTCAGCAAATTTTTCTGTAGAAGTTTTTTTGCTATTGCTTTCTTCTGAGCAGTGACGCCAACCAGTATCAATACTCTTCAGAAATGGTCTGCTTGCTGTCAGTGGTCGCACAACTAGGACTTGTAATATGCACCAGCTGCTCATACGACCATCCACCTCCTGCTCCACGTGACCCTGATCAGGATGGTGGGGGGGGGGCGGGGTTAGGCAGCTGTTACACCTTGCTCAAGGGTGACCTGCAGGCTAGCAGAGGGAAGGAGCACCTTAAACCTCCTTTGGTAGAGACGTTTCTCCACCCAGTGATGGTAGTAGTGAGAAAAGGGGCAGGTCTGGATGCTGGGGGTCTTTGATGATGGAAGCTGCTTTCACGTGGCACAATTCAGACCTTTGGGCATTCTGTCCCCAAGCCCCATTCACTCACCATCCCCCTTGTCCAGAGAGGGAGAGTGTGGTGCTCAGAGCTCCCCACCTGAATCTCGAGGCTTGCTATGTTTGGTGGAATCCTTCCTCCCCAGCAATGTGTTTGGACGTCCGATGTTTCCGCTTTTTGCTGCGGTACTTGCGGGCCCGGACTACGGTGGGCGCTTGAGAGACCAAGGACCCTGACGGGAAGAGATGTGCGTCAGACTCCAAATCTGCAAAAGCCCCCTCCGAGCAACTTGTCCTACTCACCGAACCTACATTTACTAGGAAGAGGGAAGACTCCTGGCTTCGTCGCTAGAGCAACTGCAACCCAGATACTGACTAGCCAAACCCTAGATGCCCACAGACCAAGCCCCAACCACCCATGGACCAAACCAAAGATCAACACGAGATGACCACTGGCCAACGCCAGGCACCCACCAGCCAAACACAGGTCAACTTGTGATCCTCCCAAACATTCAAGTAATTCCAACCCACCTCCGACACCCATTGCCCAGAGATAAAACAGGATGCGGTCGTCTAAGCTGGAAAACACAGACTCTTGGCAGATGTCCATTGTTAAACCAAACATAACACAAGGACCCATCATCTATCCGCCTACTGAACCCTCTAACTACCGATTTTTGGTCGCAGAGACTCGGTGTAAGTTGAGATTGTTGGATGCTCACCTTCTCTCCCCTGAGAGTCTGCATACTGAGCTGCAGTCATGCACTTGCACGCCACGTGATCGAGTAACACCACCTCCACCATCTTGATCACGCTGCTCTTCCGCCGGTACACCTGCTTCCTGACCTGAGGGATGCAAGGACAATTCAAGCAGGGTTGTCACCCAGTCTGAGCACACAGCAAGCTTGCCCATCCATGGTTGAAAGTCTACAAGAAATTTCATCCCGAGGACCTTTGTCCGAAAACTTTAGGAGCAAGGCACACCTTTGCCATAAATGTAGACTGAGCCCAACCCATTCAGCACAGCTCGATAAACGACACTCACTCACAGTGCCAGCCCCCAGTCTCAGCATTCCCCACCAACCCTCGTTGATTAATTGTGGAAAAATGCTGGGAATTTCCTGGGCCAGTAGGACTGACCTCTGACCCATGTGCACATTTAGCTCGGGCTATTTTTAGATAGCTGATCGGGGAGGGCCAAGAGGTGAGGGAGCCACAGAGGCACTCGTCTGGGTCACAGCTCCCCAACTGTCAGCGCACACAAGGACTTGGAGCAGCAGCCGGCCATTCAGCCCTTCAAACCTATCCCACCATTCAATAGAATCATATGTACCATGGAGAGCATTGTGACAGGCTGCATCACCATCTGGTATGGGGGTGGGGGGGGGCTACGGCACAAGATTGAAATAAGTTGCAGAAACTTGTAAAGTTAGTCAGCTCCATCATGGATACTGGCCTCCGTAGTATCCTAGACACTGCCAAGAAATGGTGCCTGAGAAAGGTGGTGTCCATTATTAAGGTCCACCACCACTCAGGACATGGTCTCTTTTTATTGTTACCATCGGGAAGGAGGTACAGGGGCCTGAAGGCTCACACTCAGCGATTCAGGAACAGCTTCTTCCCCTCTGTCATCTGATTTCTGAATGGATCCATAGACATTACCTCACTATTTTTTTTTTAATTTGTTTTTTTTGCATTACTTATTTTAACTTAGCTATTAAAAAAAATATACATACATATACACACACATAATGTAATTCAGGTTTTTCCTCTATATTTATCATGTAGTTCATTGTTCTTCTGCCATAAAGTTGCAAATTTCACGACATATGCCGGTGATATTAAATCTGATTTTGAATAATCTGTCCTAGACTCCATCTCCACTTCTGGGACGTTTCCTCAAAGCCCTCAAGTATTTGATCTTCCATAAAACAACAATCCACTTCCCTTTTGAGGTGGTGACGATCTCACTTCTGCAAATCTTAGAGATAGGGCCTTCCAGAGGTTCACCGCCAATCCGAGAAGAAATCTCTGCACAACTCCGGTTTAAAAAACTGTCCCTGTCCCCTTACCTTATCCCTCTCACGTGAGATCCGCCAGAAAAAGCGGGATCTCCTGGTGGCCACCCCAGTTTAACTCTACTTCCCATTCCGATATGTCAGTCCACGGCCTCCTCTACTGTCGCAATGAGGCCACACTCAAGTTGGAGGAGCAACACCTTTTATTCCGTCTGGATAGGTTCCAACCTGATGGCATGAACATTGACTTCTCGAACTTCCAGCAAATGCCTCCGTCCCTTCTCACAACTAACCTCCTTACCTGCCCCATCTTCTCCTGCTGCTCCTCCCCCTTCCCTTTCTTCCAATAGCCTGGCCTGCTGAGTTCCTCCAGCATTTTGAGTGTGTGTTTGTGTGTATGTTGCTTTGGATTTCAATCATCTGCAGATTTTTTCACTTGTGATCCTCCCACTAATGTTGTGCTCCCTTAAGATTTCATTTTTCAGTAAGAACACCTCTTATTTTCCTAAACACTAAAGAATAGGTTTCTAATTTCTTCTTAACACTCCTGATAGATCAGGAATTAGCCAAGTGAATCTCTTTTGGTCTGCCTCTTAAATAAGATGACCAGAACCATGGACAATACTTTGGCTGTGACCATTCTATCAACAAGTGTACTCTTGTAACAATACTCCCCAATTTCAAACTTCTCGCAGTAAGATACGGATCTTTGTACTTTGTTAATCTAACATCTCTTTCCATTTTGACATCTGTGCCAAGGTTCCTGGTACTGAAGCATATGACCTCAGTTTCCTAATTTAAACTTCTCACCCACTCAAACTACTGATCAATATCCGGTTGCAGAATGCAAACGTCCCCAATGTTGCTTGCTCTTTCACCTATTTTTGTGTCTTCAGCAGATTTGGAGGGCTTCTAGTTTGCAATCTCCTCCAGGTCATTAATATAAATAGTGAATAACTGAGGGCCAAGAGTTGATCGGTGGGGTGGGTGGAGGGAACTCCACCAGTCACACCCGTCCAGCCTGAAAAAGACCCGTTTGCTGACACACTTCCCCCTGACATCACAGGCTCTTATCTTCTCCACCTGCCTCTCCCTATTCACCTTCACCGGTCAGCCATGATCCTGGCACTGGGTCGCTGAGCTCTCTCAGTCCCCTGCCCAAAGCCTGTCACCAACCCTGACCCTGCCCGAACTCCAAGCTCCCTGTCCACCCCCCCCCCCCACCAAGTCAAGCACGGTGGGGAGCATTCTGACTGGTTGCATCACGTCCTGGCGCGAAGGCTCCAACCCACAGGATCGAGGGAGGCCACAGATGGTTGGAAGCTCAGCCTTCTCCAACACTCCACAATCCTCCTGGCCATCGAGGACACCTTCAAAAGACAGTGCCTAACGGAGGTGTGGGCATGTGGCCAAGTGGTTAAGGCATTGGACTAGCTACCTGAAGGTCGTGAGTTCGAACCCCAGCCGAGGGAACGTGTTGTGTCCTTGAGCAAGGCACTTAATCACACGTTGCTCTGCGACGACACCGGTGCCAAGCTGTATGGGTCCTAATGCCCTTCCTTGGACAACATTGGTGTCGTGGAGAGGGGAGACTTGCAGCATGGGCAACTGCCGGTCTTCCATACAACCTTGCCCAGGCCTGCGCCCTGGAGAGTGAAGACTTTCCAGGCGCAGACCCATGGTCTCGCAAGACTAACGGATGCCTTTACTTTAAGGAGGTTCTATTATTAAGGAACTTCACCATCTGGAACATGCCACTTCTCACTTCCACCACTGGAGAGGAGCTGCAAGAGCCCAAAGCCACACACGAAGTGGTTTAGGAAAAGCCTCTCCTCCACTATCAGATTTCTTAATGGTCCCTGTAACTATGAATACTTTCTCACTATTCCTCTTCTTCACTGTTTACTTGTATTGCATCTTCCCATAATTTTATATCGTGTTGTACCACTAGCACAAAACAATAAATGACATTCGTAGGTCAGTGATAATAATTATTATTGCCACCACTGAATCTCTACCACACTACCCTCCTCCCAGCCAAGCCCTCGACGTCCAGAATCCTCCGCAAAGCCCCAGTGCACCAACAAATCCCAGCACGTGACATAACACCCCAGCTGCACAGATCTTTGGCCGCCCAGCCCCCCCCCAGCATCCCGCCACCGATGGAGCCCAGCCCTCACCCCCACAGCCAGTCCTCACCTTCACTCGTCGCTTCTGTACCTGGGTGGGCTGGCACTTGTAGATCCTGGAGTTGCAGCAGCCCGAGCAGCGCTGAACCTCCACGCAGCTCGGCCACAGGTAGAAGTTGGCCCTGGTGGGGTCCACCATGCCCCGCGTTATCTCCACCACCTCCGGCCGGACCTTGCACTCGGCTGGCTTGGCCATTTCCACCTCTGGCAGAGACAGGAATGGGTGGACAGGGTCACCAGTCAGCTGGGCCTCAGGCACTCTCCCCCTCCCTCAATTGGACAAGGCAGGCTGACCCCCTACCCCCACACTGCCTCACTGAGCACCATGACAACACCACCTTCACCTGGGACATCTCCTCTTCATCAGGAAGAGACATGGAGGTTTAAGAACATTTTAAGGACAGCTTCTTCCCCCTTCATCATCATTTTTCTGAACCGTCCATGAACATCACCTCAGTATCTTGCGCTAATAATCTGGCAGTTTATAGTCATTTTTATGGTTCGCATTGTACTGCCACTACAAAACAAATTTCACAATGTATAACTGTGATCTTGGGAATGAAAGGGTTAACATACGTTACTATCTACCTACGAGGAGTGATCTAGGGCTCCAGGCCTGTACTCACTGGAGTTTGGAAGAATGAGGGGAGATCTCATTGAAGCCTGTCGAATATTGAAAGGACTGGGTATGTGGAGAGGATGTTTCCAATTGTGGGAGAGTCTGGGACCAGGATAGAAAGATGTCCCTTTAGAACAGCGAGGATGAATTTCTTTAGCCAAAGGGTGGTGAATCTGTGGAATTTATGGCCAATTTTTTAGGTATATTTAAAGCAGATGTTGATAGGTTCTTGACTGGCAAGAGTGCTAAAAGCTGGAGAATGGGGTTGAAATGGAAAATAAATCAACCATGATTGAATGGTGGAACAGACTCGATGGGCTGAGTGGCCTAATTCTGCTCCTATGCCTTATGATAATAAACCTGATTCTGAAATCAAAAAGAGGGAAGGTCAGGGCAGGCATGGACATTTGACCCTGTCAGCTTAGACCAGGAGCTCCCAACACTTTTAATGCCATGGACCAATGCCATTAAGCAAGGGGTCCATGGACCACAGGATGAGAAGCCCTAGCTTACAGTCATTAAGGTGAGAGGATGAAGGTGTTGTGGCAGCCCCTGGCTTCAGGTACCACTGGGATGGCACTGATACACCAGAGCTTGGGGTATCTATGGGAGGGGTTGCAGGGGAGGGGCGAGGACAGGAAGGGAGCAGACTATGAAAAGGAATATTTTAACTGGAGACTGGGGACATGACATAGGGACTGTTAATGGACTCGCAATGGAAACAGTCCGGAGCACAAGTTCAAGTCCCACCTTTGCAGCTAAATTTGGGATGGTTGGAGTCGACTAACTGCAAACTAATTTGGTACCAGTGACCAGAAACCGAAGAGGTCGATGCTGGAAAAACTAGTGTGGCTTATGACTAACGTCCATCAGATAACGAGCTGGTCGATAACTCCAGGCCCATAACGTGGTTGACACTTCGCCTCCCCCTCATTCAGGGGAAATTAGGGACACACGACAAACATCAGCACTGTGAATCACTAAACCCAAGTGGGTGTGGGTGGAGATGAGTTGGCATGGATTAGGATCAATCAACCCCCAGTTACTTACACCTCTGTCCGCAGACTCCCATTCTTTCAAACCCTCAGATTCCTCCCACTCCTCGCGTGTTAACCGTATCCTGCTTATGACCCTCTCTAATATTTCCGTGTTGCTTTCCTCCCGACCCCTTACTACCTATCTAGCGATGCAGCGTGAAGTAGGTGCTTCCACCCCTCTGAGCCACACTGCCCCAGCAACCTCACAGCCCTGATCACCCCTAACCTAATCACAGGACAATTTAATAGGTTTCAATAGGTACATTTAATGCCAGAGAAATGTATACAATATACATCCTGAAATTCTTTTTCTTCACAAATATCCACAAAAACAGAGGGATGCCCCAAAGAATGAATGACAGTTAAATGTTAAAACCCTTAAGTCCCCCCCAGCTCCCCCTCCCACACATAAGCAGCAGTAAAGCAACGACACCCCCTCTCCCCACCAGCAAAAAAGCATCAGCACCCTCCACCAAGCACTCAAGCATCAATAAAGACACAGACTCGCAGTAGTCCAAAGACTACTCGTTCACCCGGTAATTTGACATACCACAGGCTCTCTCAATCCCTAATAAGGGGAAAACAGGTGTTCCCTTTTTTTTTTTTTGCAATGACTAATTAATCTATCCGGTACATCTTTGGACTGTGGAAGGAAACCAGGGCACTTGGGGAAAACCAGCAGGAAGGACGCACAAGATCCTTATGGGACCGCCCTGGGACTGAAGTCTGAACTGAATTCTGGACTGCTCTGCACTGGGTTAGCATCATACTAACTGCTACGCCACCATGCTAGCCAACTGGTGGCCATGTTTCCAGCTATCAAAGCCCCAATCATGGGAATTTCCTCTTTAAGTGCCTTCTTCCTGACGACCGCACTCCCGTCTGACCCTGACTACTAGTACCCCAGCACCCCTGGGCCCCTGACGAACTACTCGTGCGGCAAGCATCACAGCCTCCACTTGGGCCACCGGTCACCCCGGCCAGGTAACAATAGACTGGAAACGTTTGCCAAAACGCACCGCGGCGGCCTGGCGGTTTGCCCGACGCCATCACAGATCAGGGTGTTCCGGAGTTTAAGAGTTGAATTCCGGCGCTGTTCCATAACGAATTCCCTGTGGAATGCATGAAATGGCCTACACCGTGTTGAATTGCCAAATAAGTAAATATGGCCCTAGGCAATTGTTACAGAAACACCCCTTACCTGTACTACGGGTCACACGCACCACTCTTGCACGATCACCTTCGTTTACGGACACCAAACCAAGGTCGTCAGAATTATTGATGTCCGTGTCTGAAACCAAGCACAAGCTGGTTACCATCCACACCAGTCTAGAAATTATATATTAAAAAGTTATTCACTTTTCAGGTCAGTTGAAGACTAACGTAAATTATTTTCACCTCGTCCTTCAAATTAGAAAAGCGGAATGGTGTTATATTTTATTCCGGATGTTAACTCTCCATTTCCCTCCCCTGGCGCTGCCCGACTCACCGAGTTCCTCCAGCACCTCATTTTTTGCCTGCTAGATCTAATTTTCTTAACTGCCTGTGGGAGTTAATGCAGGAAAGCTGACGAAAGTAATGAAATTTGGCCACACAGGCCATTTCCAAAGGGTTGAGGGCTCTGTAATAGATCAGAGGAGCTGAGTGGTCGCCTCCTGTGATAGCTCAGAGGGGTTGAATGGCCACCTCCCATTCACATCTCATTGCCCTTTGCATTGGCATGGAGATAAGAAAGTGAGAGCTTTAAGAGCATCTGAAAGTTGAAAATTCCAGGGCTCATGCCACAAGGTTGAGGGAACAGCTGCAGGTTAAGAAGTGGAGAGGTGCTCACGAAGGCAATGTCCGAAGCCCGTGAGAAGACAGTTTCCGTAGCTGACTTCCAGAGCTAATTCTAGCCTCTTCGTGATCCAATTACCACAGTGTGCTGGCCCAGGAGCTGGTTACCACAGCTGGTGTCTTGAAGTCACTATCAGTAACAGCCTTCCGCTGAATCCAGATCATTTAATACACATCTTCCAACAGAGGGATAAAAAGTGTGAAATGCCAGGGATAACTCATTTTACCTCCATAATGACATGGCTTTGGAGAGATCACACATCTTGGGTCAGCAGCTGAATACCGAATGGGATTAGGGACCTGACTGGGGTTGTCAACGTGGCCCGGTTCCCAAAATGTTGTCCGCCAGGAATCATCCAACACCTCATTTAACCTGGGAACCACTGACAGCGGCAGGCACCGGCACTTCAGGCAGAGGGATGCACCAACTTCACGCTGCTGTTGCCTCTCTGTTGTAGTGTTGTCCCAGCTGTGGCCACTCAGCCCATCAGATGTGATCTGTACTATCCACCAAACAAAAATCTACCTGTCTCAGTGTAAGTCTTTAATCAAAAGACAAGGTTCGAGCTTTCAGGTGGAGAGATCCTGAGAGCCGGTTATAGGAAAAAACAGAGCAGAATTGTTTCCTTGGGCAACAGAGCTCAATGGAAACTCTCAGGGGATCAGGCAGCATCTGCGGACGGAGTAACATGTTAAAATGTGAGTTCTCATCAGTACTGTGTTGACTCGAAAGCTCATCCGCCTGAAACTCTAAACCTGCCTAATCCACTGATTATTTCCAGCTCTTTTTGCTTTTATTTCAGTATTCTGGCATCTGCAGGATTTTTTTTTTCTGTTCATCAGAAGCAGCGAGTTGAGGGAATGTTTACAAGCTCTGCCTTTCTATCCATTCCATTCTCCTTCCCTGATCCAACAATCAAATTCAATCCTTAATTTTGGCAACAACTTTGCTTCAGTCACGAACCTGGTGATAGACACCACAGTCTCACAGCTCTGAATGTGGGAAGATTCCTCCTCCTCCTCCTGCTCAATTTCAATATCTCCTATACAAACATTCTCTCTAATGATCACCCAGTCCACGGAATGTATGACACGGGTAATACCTTGTTACTCTTTCTGAATTTAAACACCTGTCCCCTTGGCCTGTAATCAGGATGTTTCAACAAACATCAATTTTCTCTCTCATCAGCTCACAGAGGAAGTTGCAAAGTTGGTCAAAATAAATTCTTACCAGGAACCTAGGGGCAAAATCCCAGGGGATGCCTGCCTCAGATGAGGGGATTACAGGTTGGTTGGGGGTGGGGGGGGGGGGAGCCAGCCAGCAAATATTCCACACAAGAGCGAATTGCACTCCGGAAACGTCAGTGTGACACAGGCGCAGGATGGGATCAGGAGACAATGGGAGGTGAACGGTCATCCACTGCCACAATAATCGACCCAGTTCCTACAAAACTTCTGACACAACCGAGTCCAAAGTTCTGTCTTAGGAGTATTTTTAACAAAGAGGCGAGGGAGAAATATTAGGACAGGTGAACTAAATTTTGGTCTGGATAAGTTTAAGGACAGTACTACGGTACAGTACTGGGCACCACGGTGGCAGTTAGTGTGACATAATTACAGCTCATGGCGTCCTGGAGTTCAGAGTTTGATTCTGGTGCTGTCCACAAGGAGCTTGCAGTTCACGGGGAGAACGTACTAGGGTTTCCTCCGGATACTCCCCTTTCCTCCCACAGTTCAAAGTTCAAAGTAAAATTTACTATCAGAGTACATACATGTCACCACACACAACCCTGAGATCCTTCTTCCAGCAGGTACACTCAGTTAGAAGACGTGCCAGGTTGATTGGCCAGTGCAAGTTAGCCTGTGATTAGCCTGGTGTTAAATGGGTGGGAGGCACAGGTCACTGCATTTCTAAAATATTAAATAAGCACCAAGTAGAGGTGGGGGCCTGACAGGGATCAGGGACAGAGCCCCTGATGGAGAACTATTTAAAACTGTTGGTGCACAAAGTGACAGAACTGTGATTTGTTTAAAGTGAAGGGGTCCTCAGACCCCTCAGTTAATGGTAGGGTGTCCATGGCATAAAAAGGGTTGGGAAGCCCCAGGTGAAAGCATGATCCCCTCCCATTAAACACGCATCATAGATCCAGCTCCACATAGAATGGGTGTGTCACTCCGGCCTCACAAGGGTTAAGAGCACGGAGAAAGGATCGAGCAGACTGAAATGTTAATCGTGTCACATTTACGAAGTAGAAATGTTAATGTGAAGGTCAGACCCGCGGGCAAAAGAAAGAAACTTTGTTCATTTGAAATGTTTCAGACAATCGCAAACACAAACTCTCAGGAAACTATTCGACAAATTCCATCCTGGTCAGGACAGTTGGAATGTTAAAACAGTGCGTCTATATTTAGAAGCAGATTCATTGTATTTGAAAAACAAGAGAGAGACTGGCATTTAACAATGGTGGGACAAAACCCAGAAACATGGGCAGCCCGGCTGCCTCACGTGATGCCGCGCTGTTAGACTGTAAGGAGGCAGTGGAACCTCGCCAAAGTCATTTGGACTTCTAGACAATTCCAGGAAACACTGGGCTTTCTTAGATAGCAACTGAACTGAGGTTGCAATAGCTGGCAGACATAACAGGCAAGAATTGAAATGTCATTATGGAACTCAAAAAAAAAAGAATGCATTCAGGAGCGCTCGTAGCATGGGGAGTAGAGGAGGTCCTGACCCGTGTACACACCTCAGCGCCGCCTCTTGATCTCAAAACACAGACCACAAAAAACTCTGCAATTCCAGCTGCCATGCCAGGAGCCGCAATGGCAAGCTTATTCTCAACCCTTTCACATGCACATCTCCTCTCACCTTTATCCACTCTCAGTGCAACTCTACACGACAAGAATCTCTTCTGAAACCTCCTGCCTTCCCCACCTTCCTACTCACAAAGCCCAGGGAGCGCATGGTGTCCCCTTCCCAGCAGAGTCGTGACCTGAACAAGTAGCGGCAGATCTTGTCACCTATTCCTTCCATGGTTACCGTTGGGTATGAAGGGGACAGTGGGCCCTGGCTGCAGAGAGGAGGGATCGCACCTCTGACCCTACCTACAGAACACCTTAAGCCAGCAAAATTATCACCCTAATTCCACAGGATCCTCAAGAGGACCACAACCTTGCAGTAGGGTTTGGAGGCTCACGTGCCTCAATGACCCAGGGAGTTATGTTGGCTGGAGTCAGGGCCTCATGCTTTGGCTCTTAGTATGGTCACCCATCCCAAAGAGGTCAAAGGGTAGAGGCCAGACTAAGAGTGGTCCACTAGTCCTCCAGGTTCAGGGGTTCAGCTCAGGGCTAACAACCCTGACTGGTGAAACAAAAACTGTTATGGAAACGAAAACGAAGAATCCTTCTATATCTGTGTGGGACAGTATTCCTGGGTCTCCACCCGGGACTTGCATGACTGACAGTGAAAACCGAGCTACTGACACGACGAAGGAAGCCCTGACCACCATCAGGGACGGAGGAGCTTCATTGCTGCCCTAAATGCCAGCAGTGGAACGAGCAACATGAGTGATGCCCCAGGACCGCACAGCAACGCAGTGGAGCGGTTCGCATAACACTACCAGTGCCAACAATCTGAGTTCAATCCCGCTTCGGTCTGCAAGGAGCTTATATGTTCTCCCCACGACAGCGTGGGTTTCCGCTGGGTGCTCCGGGTTCATCCCACATTCCAAAGACATATGGTTAGGGCTGTCGCAGGCACGGCGACTCTGAACAGTCCTTGCTGGGTAGATTTGATGGGAACAATGCACTGTACTGTAGGTTTCAATGCTAATCTTCGGTTACCATTGTCCACCAATATGCTTCACACATTGCATCTCTGCTCTAAAGTGATCCAGACCCACCATATTGCTTTTAATTAATTCACAGGACATGGTGACCTCTGGCACCGCTGACCCTTACTGCCAAACTGAGGAGAAACGACCCTTCAGTTGGATTTCTTTTTTATATAAAAAAAAGCTTAAAACCGGCAGATGTCAGAAACCCGAAACAAAATCAGGGGAATGCTGCGGACACACGGTAGGACAAGCAGCACCTGTGGAAGGAGTTTCGGGCTCAGGGTCACCCGCCTGAACTATCGACTGCTTTTTGCTGCCTGACCTGTGGAATATTAAACACAAGATGTTCTGCAGATGCTGGAAGTCTGGAGCAACAAACACTAAAAGCCTGTTGACCTGTTGAGTTCCTCCAGCACTTTGTGTTTTTTTTTACATTTAACCACGTTTGCGGGTCTGGAAGTTGTAAGACGAAAGGAATCAGGTGGATTTTTCGTGTACACAATCCAGTACTGTACTATAGTCTGCCTGATGAAAGATTTCCACATGAAATTGCGACCATTCCCTTCTGCCCACAGATGCTGCTCGACCCACCCAGTCCCTTCAGATGCTCCAGATTGCAGCATTTGCAGTCTCGTGCTTCCAATAGATTTGGACTTACTCCTGCTAGCCTCCCCCCCCCCCCACTCCTAGTTTTAATTAATTACTTAAATTGAAGGTCCCCAGCTACTGTCGTCACCAGTGAGATTTGAACTCTTGCCCCTGGAGCTATAGTCTAGAACTTGGCTGTTTGCCCAGCGACTCCACTCCGCTGTCACAGCCCCGTGGATATGTTCTGCCAGGCAGCTGTGGAGTCTCCTCCACCGCAGCTTTACCCTCGCACCACCACCTTCCTCCCGTTCCTCAGTGCCCGCGCCCCGCTCCCAGCCCCTGCAGGGCACCGCTGGAATCACTTACCCAGTGTCGGATGGAAGAGGAAGCTCCGGTGTCCGTGTTCAGGAGGGATCCAGTCACCCTGCGGGAGGCGAGGAAACACGCGTGGTGAGGCAAGGTCCCAAAGTACCCACTCCCCGCTCTCACCACCCCCCCCCCCACGAGCGGTGAAAGGAGTCCAATTATCAAACCCCCCCCCCCACCCACGGGCCACTGGAATAGCCGGCAACGCCAGGTCGACCCCAGCTTCTGGTACCGTCCGTGTGGAGTTTGCAAGCTCTCCCTTATAATTCATTCAAAGGACGTGGGCTTCACAGACCGAGCAAATATTTAATTGCCCCCAGTCAGCTACCGTCAAGGTGGTGGTGGAGATCATCCTGGGGCTGCGGGTGACCCACAAAGTTATGATACCGTTTCCTTCCACGCCCCAGCACCCCCCCCCCCCCCGATTACTTGGCCTCTGTAGGGTGTTGGGGTGAGGCGGTAGCAATATGGATTGAATCGAATACAGGGAGAATTACTGGGAATGGGTTTGTTAAGAGACCTAGTATAGTCTCACCGGGCCGAATGGCCTTCTACTAGGGGTAAATGACATATCCCCGATGACCGAACTCCTCGCGGTCCAGCCCGGGTCAAACATAGACCACCCGGCGCCTGACTCACCCCACCCACACGCACTTGCATCCTGACCTCGACCCCAGCTCCCCTCCCCATCGCCCCACTCCTCTCCACCTCCTGCTCTCACCTCGGTCTCCGGCCACAGGTGCCACAAGGTGAGCAGTGCGATGCCCAAATTCATGGTCAGCCCTCGGTCCCGCTCACAGCGCAGCGCCTGACCGGCTCATCGCCCCGGGCTGCCGCCGGCTCCCTCTGCACGTTATATCCACGGAGCGCGCTCCTGCTCTGGACACTGGTCCCGACTGTCCGTTCCGTGCCTGGGTGTCACTGCGTGTACCAGACCCGCTACGTCTGTGCTGTACTCTGTATGCCTCCGTGTGTGTGTCTGCGTCCGTGCTCCTGTGTGTGCTGCACACTACACCTCAATGTATCTCTGCTACACTCTGTGTGTGTTTCTCTCTCTCCCACTTTTTTTACCTCTCTCTCTGTGACTTTGTCTTTTCTCTGTATTTCTCTTTCTGCGACTGTACCTCGGTGCCTGTCCCTGTCTGTCCGTTTTCCCTTCTCTCTGTGTCTGTGTGTGTCTCTGACAGTGACTGCGCCTGTGTGCTCCTCTATCTCTCTCTACCAGCAGCGTTAGCCTCAGCTCCCGCTTCCTTCGGCTCGCTTATATCGAGGGCTTGCTGAAGGTGTGCCAGAGGAATGCGCATGTGCCACGGGGATTCCCCACGCCGCGGCTGATCTGACGGGGAAGGTGGGGCCCTGAGGCCGAGAGAAAGCGTGCCTGGAGGGGACTCGGGCGCGACAGGTCTGGGAGGAGCGGTGAATAGAGTCTGACAGTCCGGGATGCCGCGGCGTGCGCACATGCTCTTCCTCAATGAGCTCTTTGCCTCTCAGCATTCTTGAACTGCTCACCTCTGTCCTCACACTTGGTACCCCGTGGCGCCGGTCCAGTGAATTCGCCTCGGCCTTCTGTGCCTCTCCACTGACTGTCGCCCCTCTCACCGTCCCTCAGATTCAACCAGCTTCTCACTTGTCCTGAGATGTAACTCTCTGATTCTAATTCTCCCATCTTATTCAAAAACAGGCCCTTCAGCCCATCCATACTAACCCCATTTGCCAGAAGCTGATCTCATCGTCCTAACTGATTTTCCCCCTATCAGATCCCCTCTTACTCCTTGCCTTAATCCTATGCCTTCTGGTTTTCAACGTTATGGGAGAAAGTTTCTCACTGTCCATCTTCTCTATGCCCCTCTCAGCCTAAAGGAAAACAAAGCCAGCCTATCCAGTCCCTCCTCGTAACTGACACTTTTCATCCCAAGTAACATCTTGGTAGATCTCCCCTGCACCCTCTCCATGTATTCATGTCCCTCCTATAGTGTAGTGACCAAATCGGCTCCAGCCGTGGGCTTACAGAGTTGTATTGTGACTTCTTGTATTCCATATCCAATGAAGGCAAGTATCCTCCCTTTTCTTGCCTCTTTCGCCACCTTACCTACCTGTGCCCCCAGCTCTAGGAACTTGTAGATGTACACGATGGCCCCTCTGTCTCCCTATACACATTGGAACATACAATTCATTGTGAATGTCCTATCCCAAAATGTATTACCTCACACATCAGGGTTAAATTCCATCTGCCTTGTGTTTCTTTGACACTTAATGAATTTTAAACTCAGGATCAGCAGATTTCCTGTCAACAGCAGGTGTTGGGGGGGGGGGGGTTAGGCAGATGGGATGGTAGAATGGACCCACAAGGCGATGGGGTTTACACCCCAACATTGAGGACGTTTTCAAAAGGTGATGCCTGAAAAAGCTGGCATCTGTCATTAAGGCCCGTGTCACCCAGGACATGCTCTCTTCTAACTACTGCCATCATGGAGGAGGTACAGGAGCCTGAAGACACACACTCAATGTTTAGGAACAGCTTCTTCCCCTCTGCCATCAGATTTCCGAACGTGCCATCTCATGAACACTACCTCACTATTTTTGCTGTATTTATTTAATTAATTGTTTAAAATATGTATTTATTATTGTAATTTATAGTTTTTACAGTTTGCTCTGTACTGCTGCCACAAAATAACAAATTTCACAACATACTGTAAAATCAGTGATTCTGATCTGTTCCAGTGACTAAATATCCACACCTCTCTGCCCTTCCTCTTTTTCTATTCCTGCACTATTTTAATTCTTTATCTCCTGCCGCCCACGTGTGATGCCTTACTTATTTACTCAAGCCCATCACCCCTACTGGACAGCAGCTCGCCAGAGTAATCTGTCCAAAGCCAATCTTTCAAGCTGCCCCAGGTGTAGCCCAACTTCGGAGATCCTTCCTCTCCTACAGATGAAGTTTCCAGAGATTCTGCTGGCATTTCTGTACAGGTTGGGGTGCTCCATATGCCCACCCCTCCTCCTTTTGCAGCTAGAGTTGGGACTGTCCATGTTAGGGTTGTTTTATGCCCTAGGTGAAAATGAATCCCACTGCATTTTCCTCAGTTACTCTCTCCGTTTCCTGCTTTCAGTTCCTCCTTCTTTGTTCATTCACTCAATCTATTCACAACTCATGCTGCTTCTTCACATTTCCAGTATCATTTTATTGTTTCTCTCTCTGTGCATCTCTATCTGTATCTGTATCTGTATCACACTCTCTGTCTCATCTCTCTCTCTCTCTCTGTCACTGCCTCTCTCTGTCTGTCTGTCTCTCTGTTTCTAAATCTCTGTCTGCCTGTCTCTGTATCTCTCATTGTCTCTCTCTTTGTCTCTCTCTCTGTTTCATCTCCCTCTGTCTCTGTATCTCTCTCTGTCACTGATCTCTCTCTCTCTCTGTCTCATTTCTTTCTCTCTCTATCTCTCTGTTTCTCTGTTTCATCTGTCTCTCGCCCTCTCTCTCTGCTGCCCTCTATCATTTCTTTCCCCTTTCGCTCTCCTCCCTGTGATCTCACAGTTTCTGTCTTTGTCCGTCATTATTTATATTCAGTATTACTGTTCATCAGTTTTGCAAGTTTCCCTGTTCCTGTCTCTGACTCTCACTATGTTTCCCTTGCTATTTCTGTCCCTTGTACAGCTCCTTATTTCCCTTTCCTCTTCTGCAACTTTATTTCCCACTTCCGCTCACTTTAACATTTTTTTGCTTCTCCATGCCACTGTCTTGCTCCTTAACAGACAATAGTTTCTGTCTCTGCCTCACTATTTCATTATCATTGTCTCTTGTTTCTGTGCCCACTTCCTCTTCGTCAGTTTCCCTCTATCCTCTCTCTTTTCTTCTCTCTGTAACATTCCCTTTATCCCTCTTTCTGCTTCTCTATCCCCTTCTCCATAATTCATCCTGGACTCTATCCCTTTCTTTCTGTCTCATGGAACAGTCGAGTACATTACAGGCCATTCAGCCCACAATGTCGTGCTGACCCTTTAACCTACTCTAAGATCGATCCAACCCTTCCCTCCCACACAGCCCTCCCGTTTCCTTTCATTCATGTGCCTAAGAGACGCTGAACTGTTCCTCATGTATCTGCCTCTCCGTAATGCGCTCCATGCCCTTACCCACTCTGAAATCCCCCTATACTTTCCTCCAATCTCCTTAGAAGTATGTCTTCCTGTATTATGGGGTTAAAAAAAACGTTGGCAATCCACTCTCTCTGTGCCTGTTACCCTCTTATGCACTTCTATCTCATCCTCCTTCGCTCCGAGTAGAAAAGTCTTGGATCGCTCGACCTATCTTCATTAGACATGCTCCTTAATCCAACAACGTCCTGATAAATCTCCTTTGCACCCTCTCTAAAGCTTCCTATAACGAGGCAGCCAGAACTGACCCCAAAATCCCTCTGTTCCACCACAACTGCTAGAAACCTTGCCGTTAACCGTATACTCTGCCTTCAGGTTTGACCGTCCAAAGTATAGTCTAATCATGTGATCTAATCAAAGTTTTATAGAGTTGCAATAGTACCTCGAGGCTCTTGAACTCAATCGCTGACTTCTGGACCACCCTATCAACTTGCACAGCAACTTTGAGGGATCTGTGAACGTGGAACCCAGTGTCCCTCTGTTCCACCACACTGCTAAGAATCTCACCGTTAACCGTGTACTCTCCCCTCGGGTTCGGCCGTCCAAAGCTGTCGCTTCACACTTCTCTGGATGGAAGTCCATTCTGGAGGCCTTTTGGGAGAGAGGGTACTGTCCTGCATCCTACAGCTCGACAATGCTCTAATATAACCATGGTGCATCTCCACCACGTCTGACGATGGCGGCAGGTCTGTGCGGGAGAGTTTTTAAAGTGGAAAAGCTGTTGCACTGGGGCAGGTCCACTCTCTTGACCTCAGAAGTCTGGCTCCAAATGTCACAAACTGGGGTCTTCCTTGGTTGCAGTGGATGGCCATGACGTCTTCTGTGCCTTGACAAGCCCTTTGCTCTCCACGGAACGTTGCAATACGCCTTCCTAGCCGTTGGATCTCATCCGCCCTGTCTGCCAGAACTGACTTTGTACATTAGAACAAGCATGTCTCTAGCTCACCAGGGTATAAATCAACCCTCGCCTGGTCTAGCCTGCCTGTTGAAGTGGTGTACCGGGGTGTGGCCACTGTCCCATGCATACAGGTACTTGGAGCCACAGGTGAGAGTTGAGTGTCCGGTGGGGACCGAAGGTGAATGAGCTGCTCTGGAATGGACACGATAAGCCCCCTCAGCAGATGTGCTACCCCTCCCTGCACACCCCATACACCCCTCTAATTAACTACTTTATTGCTTTTCCTGTGAATATTTTTTAATGCATACACTCTTAAGGCCTTAGTTGAGATACCCATGACAAGTCCGTGCCTGACGTGATCTTTCTTGCTCCCTGTTGTATTGTGAACAAAGTCATCGGAGAGGGACTGAAGCTAGTGGTTTATTGAGTAAAAACGAGCCGCAGGCCTATTGAGACCCTTTTGGAGGAAGAGGACTGTCCGACCAAATACTACATGACATCTTATACGCTAGAGATCAAAGGTTAAAACGTAGTTACGACATATCTACAATGCTTCCTTTGATTTACATATAACATTCACACCTCCTTCTTCGCACCCACACTCTGGACACCCAAAATGAATGTTGACCTGGTTTTTCAGTTAACTGCCGTTCACAGCTCTAGGAACCTAATGTCCGGGGCTGCATTTTAAATTTAACCTACAGTCCATGTTCAGGTTTAAAGATTGGTTGCTGTAGGTAGTCGCTGAAATTAATATTTTGCTTTATACCTTGTCCAGAATATACCGTAATGTTCCCCTTGAGGCATGGGTGCTCTCTCAAATCACTGCACTCCTTCTCGTGACGGATCTAAGTGATGACGTGGAAGGACACCCAGGACATAGACCCAACTCCACTGAAGGACTGGCACCAGTGTGTCCAAATCAACACGGAGCACGACTTGGAAGGGAACGTGTCACGGTGGCTTTCCCATGTGCCCGCTAGCCTTGTTCTCGATGGTAGACATCGCAGGTTTGGAAGACCCTTGTTGGAGTAGCCTGGGTAGACAACTGAAAGCTCTCAAACAAACTCAGTCACCCTGTGCAAGGACTGGGGATGGAGGATGGGCAGTCAATCAGACCAGTCCTGGGTTGTGCAGAGGTGACGGTGGAATCGCACTCATCCAGGCAAGCGTTGTCCCATCTCACTCCTGATCGGTAGATGGAAAGGCTTTGCTGTGTCAGGAGACACTCTCCTTGGTGCAGCCTCCGACCTGCTGCTGCGTCTATTGACTGTCCCGTTGAGTACTTAGCATTCGAGGCCCCAGGATGTCAATGGTGCAGAATATTCTCTCTCTCTCGATATCTCTCCCTACTCTCTCTCTACCTCGGTCTCAAAGCTAGAGAGAACTGGGACGATGAAGGCCAAAAGGCATTTTGAGAAGGGAAACGACGAGGCCTGTGCAACGTCTATTTGCAGTAGTAAGTGAAACCTGATCACATATTTAACAGAAAACGACAGAAAGAAAACAAGATTCTCTCAGTATCCACCTTGATTGATTTTTCTCTGTCTGGTATTCTCTGTCTCGTCACTCCCCCTATACATTTCTGTCTTGGTTCTGAAATCTCTGTTTCAGTTTGTTTTACTTTTCTTCTACTGTTGCAATCCATCTCTTTTTCTCTGACATCTCATTCTGTTTCCTGGTCTCTGTGTCTTCGTCTGCCTCCTTTTATCCCTATTTTGTTTCCATGCTCCTCTCTGACTTTCCCTACAACCCTCTATCTGATTATCACTCTCCCGTCTATCTTTGTCCTTGCTCCTATCTTTCTGAAAACCTGTGACTGATCTCTCCCTCTGTCCATCAGAACCCCTCCCTCACTCTATGACATTCCTTCTATGTTCATTGGCTGAAGTTTTTCAAAACTCACTGGACTCCAAAGTTCAAAGTAAAATTTATTATCAAGGTACACGCACGCCACCACATAAGGAGGGTCAGTGACAGTGCTTAAAGGGGTATTTATATCGCTTGAATCACCAAAGCATGGAAGGAGATGGTCAAGGGCCTGAACTTGGGTTTGGAACAGATGGTGGTCTCTAGTCAGCATGGACATTGTGGACCGAATGGCCTGTTTCCATGCTCTTTGACTCTGTAATGCTCTAGATTACATGTTGAAAGGGCTAGACAAGGTGGATGTGTTTCCTACGGTGGGGGTATCCAGAACTGGAGGGCACAGCCCCAAAATTGAGGGGGCAACCTTTTAGAACAGAGATAAGGAGGATTTTTTTTAGCCAGAGAGTGGTGAACCTGTGGCAAACAAGAGAAAATCTGCAGATGCTGGAAATCCAAGCAACACACACAAAATGCTGGAAGGACTCAGCAGGCCTTTGGCCGGGTCTCAGCTCGAAACAGCGACTGTACTTTTCTCCATAGACGCTGCCTGCCCTGCTGAGTTCTTCCAGCATTTTGTGTGTGTTGAATGAGCCCGTGGAATGCTCTGCCACAGACTGTGGTGGAGGCCAAGTCCGTGGGTATACTTAATAATTTCTTGATCAGTCAGAGTTTGTATATGGCGAGAAGGCTGGTGTACAGGGTTGAGTGGGATCAGTCATGATGGAATGGCGGAGTAGACTTGATGGGCTGAATGGCCTCATTCTGCTCCTATGTGTTAAGGTCTTACAGCCCTGAGGACCTTTTTCTGCAGACACACTCAGCAAATCTAGTGTAGATCTAGTGTAAATGAGTGTAGCTATCCCCTTTTGTCCAAGAGCCTGGTGGTTGAGGGGTAGAGACTGTTCTTGAACCTGGTGGTGCGAGTCCTGAAGTTCCTGTACCTTCTACCTGATTGTAGCAGTGAGAGAGACCATGCCCTGGGTGGTGAGTTCTGGGATACAACTCATCCATTGAGATTTTCTCCCAGCTAATGATCACACTTCAAGCACTCTTTATCTTGATATTTAATGCTCTCATTATTTATTGCTATTTATTCATATTTACGTTTACTTACTTTATTGTCTTCTATGCTCTACATTGATCCTGTGGTAGTTGCTATTCTATAGATTTGCAGAGTATGCCCGCAGGACAGTGAATCTTGGTGACAAATATGTACCCTGATAATAAAATTTACTGTGAATTTTGGTACTAATGGATTGGAAAATGGCAAATATGACTCCTTTGTTCAAGAAGAGGAAGGTAAAAGCTACAGGCTAATAAGTTTAACATCTGCTGATACAAGATGCTGGAGCCAATAATCAAAGGAGAAATAGTTAATCATGTGGAAAAACTTAATTCAATCAAACCAAGTCAACATGATTACAAATTATAACGCAAACAACAGGAATTCTGCAGATGCTGGAAATTCAAGCAACACACATCAAAGTTGCTGGTGAACGCAGCAGGCCAGGCAGCATCTGTAGGAAGAGGTGCAGTCGACGTCTCAGGCCGAGACCCTTCGTCAGGACTAACTGAAGGAAGAGTGAGTAAGGGATTTGAAAGTTGGAGGGGGAGGGGGAGATCCAAAATGATAGGAGAAGACAGGAGGAGGAGGGATAGAGCCAAGAGCTGGACAGGTGATAGGCAAAAGGGGATACGAGAGGATCATGGGACAGGAGGTCTGGGAAGAAAGACAAGGCGAGGGGGGGTACCCAGAGGATGGGCAAGAGGTATATTCAGAGGGACAGAGGGAGAAAAAGGAGAGTGAGAGAAAGAATGTGTGCATAAAAATAAGTAACAGATGGGGTACGAGGGGGAGGTGGGGCCTTAGCGGAAGTTAGAGAAGTCGATGTTCATGCCATCAGGTTGGAGGCTACCCAGACGGAATATAAGGTGTTGTTCCTCCAACCTGAGTGTGGCTTCATCTTTACAGTAGAGGAGGCCGTGGATAGACATGTCAGAATGGGAATGAGATGTGGAATTAAAATGTGTGGCCACTGGGAGATCCTGCTTTCTCTGGCGGACAGAGTGTAGATGTTCAGCAAAGCGGTCTCCCAGTCTGCGTCGGGTCTCGCCAATATATAAAAGGCCACATCGGGAGCACCGGATGCAGTATATCACCCCAGTTGACTCACAGGTGAAGTGTTGCCTCACCTGGAAGGACTGTTTGGGGCCCTGAATGGTGGTAAGGGAGGAAGTGTAAGGGCATGTGTAGCACTTGTTCCGCTTACACGGATAAGTGCCAGGAGGGAGATCAGTGGGGAGGGATGGGGGGGGACGAATGGACAAGGGCGTCGCGTAGGGAGCGATTCCTGCGGAATGCAGAGAAAGGGGGGGAGGGAAAGATGTGCTTAGTGGTTGGATCCCGTTGGAGGTGGCGGAAGTTACGGAGAATAACACGTTGGACCCGGAGGCTGGTGGGGTGGTAGGTGAGGACCAGGGGAACCCTATTCCTAGTGGGGTGGCGGGAGGATGGAGTGAGAGCAAATGTACACGAAATGGGGGAGATGCATTTAAGAGCAGAGCAGCTATCTGGACTATTCCTCTTTTCAGCCTGTCTCTTGCAAAAACGCCATCCCCTTCTCGCAATTCCTCCGTCTCCGCCGCATCTGCTCTCAGGATGAGGCTTTTCATTCTAGGACGAGGGAGATGTCTTCCTTTTTTAAAGAAAGGGGCTTCCCTTCCTCCACTATCAACTCTGCTCTTAAACACATCTCTGTCACATTTATTCTCTCCAGCACCGTGCTGACTCTCTCAGTTTGGGTCTGCTTTGATGCCGAGCTTTCCTTGCAGTAAAAGTAAACGATGCCAATTCCACACTTGAAAAGCTGTTGTGGTTTGCTTCATTTACATATCTGCCTTCAGGCTGATCTTGAGCCTTTTGAGAACTCTCAAGTATTCCCGTGGTTTTCAGTGGCTCTTTGAAGCCTGCACTTGTTCCAACTTGCTAACTGTTGCCTGCAATGGCTACAGGGAGATGTTTGGACTATCTGAAGAGATCAAAACTCAAGCAAAAAACCACAAATGGAAACACCATCGGAGTGACTGCTCCAGGTTCGGTCCTTCCACATTTTCCTGCTCCTTCGCCTTTAGCCTCCTCTTCAGTCTCATCTCCCACCTGGTTTGGGCCCTCCCTCCCCTGGTTTTGAATCCCTGAATGGCTTCCACAGGCTTGTGGTCCCATTCATGGTGGGCCCTCCCCCAGTTTGTTTGGACCCTAATTCCTGATGAGGTTCCTCAAGGCTGAGGTTGCCTCTGGTTCCTGGGTCCTCTCTCACTGGGTCTCATCCAGTTCTCGTCTGTCCCCCCTCCCAGCCGCTATACAGTATCTCACGGGAAGTGGATTATCCCTTGGGAGAGGCACCTTGAGAAGCAGCTTGTCTGTGCAGCGCAGAGGATGGAACTCCGAGTGGGGGTCAGGGGTCAGAGGGCAAGAGGCAGGAAGAAGGAAGTGAGACGAGGGGCAAGGGGAGAGGTCAATGGGGGTGCCCAGTGGATGTGTGGGCTCTGTGGCGTGTGTTCCCTTGGCTCTGTGAGGAAACTTGGGCTGAAATGGAGTAACTGAGTTGAGCAAAAAAGTATCTGAGGGAAGTGAAACAACTAGAGTCTCCCCAACATCCAAGGGTGGCTTGCAATGCGGAAGGGTGGTATGGCTGGACTGTCCCTTTAAATGGAGTTGGGGGGGTGGGTGCTGGGTGGGAAACAGGGCGTATCTCCCAATGAGGCTATAAATTCCAGAGACCAAGTTCTGTATTCCTGTTTTCAGGAAGGGCACCTCATTTTTCCACTTTACAAATGAATTTGATCAACAGTCAGCCCTGGGGACCAGAGATACCACTCTGGAAGATTTGATATAACATCCTGTTTATCTGTGTCACTAAAATGTCCCCAACTCCTAAAAAAAGAAGCAGAGAGCATACATCAGCCTCCAAAAATAGCCCCTGTGAGTGGTTTGTTTAACGACTCTGATCGCAACACACTTCTTTTCACTCTCCAATCATCCGCCGCATTGTGGCAGTGGAAAAGTGTGTCTGGAACCGGAGGAGAGAGCTGAGGTACCTAGTGAATACTTTGCTTCAGTATTCACTATGAAAAAGGATCTTGGCGATTGTAGGGATGACTTACAACAGACTCTAAAGCTTGAGCAGATAGACATTAAGAAAGAGGACGTGCTGGAGCTTTTGGAAAGCATCAAGTTGGATAAGTCACAGGGACCGGATGAGATGTACCCCAGGCTGCCGTGGGAGGCGAAGGAAGGAGATTGCTGAGCCTCTGGTGATGATCCTTGCATCATCAATGGGGACGGGAGAGGTTCCGGAGGATTGGAGGGTTGCAGATGTTGTTCCCTTATTCAAGAAAGGGAGTAGAGATAGCCCAGGAAATTATAGACCATTGAGTCTTACTTCAGTGGTTGGTAAGTTGATGGAGAAGATCCTGAGAGGCAGGATTTATGAACACTTGGAGAGGCATTATATGAACAGGAATAGTCAGCATAACTTTTCCTGATGACCATCTCTGATGATGGTGTCTGAAAAGAGGATGCTGTCCAAGTTTCATGCCATCTTGGACAATGTCTCCCATCCACTACATAATGTACCGGGTGGGCACAGGAGTACATTCAGCCAGAGACTCATTCCACCGAGATGCAACACAGAGCGTCATAGGAAGTCATTCCTGCCTGTGGCCATCAAACTTTACAACTCCTCCCTTGGAGGGTCAGACATCCTGAGCCAATAGGCTGGTCCTGGACTTATTTCCTGGCATAATTTACATATTACTATTTAACTATTTATGGTTTTATTACTATTTAATTATTTATGGTGCAACTGTAACGAAAACCAATTTCCCCCAGGATCAATAAAGTATGACTATGACTGTGACTATGTCAAAGGCTGGTTGTGCCTTACAAACCTGGTTGAATTTTTTGAGGATGTGACTAAACACATTGATGAAGGTAGAGCAGTAGATGTAGTGTATATGGATTTCAGCAAGGCATTTGATAAGATCCCCCATGCAAGGCTTATTGAGAAAGTAAGGAGCCATGGGATCCAAGGGGATCTTGCTTTGTGGATCCAGAATTGGCTTGACCACAGAAGGCAAAGGGTGGTTGTAGACAGGTCATATTCTACATGGAGGTCGGTGACCAGTGGAGTGCCTCAGGGATCTGTTCTGGGATCCTTACTCTTTGTGATTTTTATAAATGGCCTGGATGAGGAAGTGGAGGGATGGGTTAGTAAATTTGCTGATGACACAAAGATTGATAGTGTGGAGGGCTGTCAGAGGTTACAGCGGGACATTGATAGGTTGCAAAACTGGGCTGAGAAGTGGCAGATGGAGTTCAACCCAGATAAGTGTGAGGTGGTTCATTTTGGTAGGTCAAATATGATGGCAGAATATAGTATTAATGGTAAGACTGTTGGCAGTGTGGAGGATCAGAGGGATCTTGGGGTCCGAGTCCATCGGACAATCAAAGCTGCTGCGCAGGTTGACTGTGTGGTTAAGAGGGCATACAGTGTATTGGCCTTCATCAACCATGGGATTGAGTTTAAGAGCCAAGAGGTAATGTTACAGCTATATAGGACCCTGGTCAGATCCCACTTGGAGTACTGTGCTCAATTCTGGTCACCTCCCTACAGGATGGATGTGGAAACCATAGAAAGGGTGCAGAGGAGACTTACAAGGATGTTGCCTAGATTGGGGAGCATGCCTTATGAGAATTAGGTTGAGTGAACTTGGCCTTTTCTCCTTGGAGCGACGGAGGATGAAAGGTGACCTGATAGAGGTGTATAAGATGATGAGAGGCATTGATCGTGTGGATAGTCAGAGGCTTTTTCCCAGGGCTAAAATGGCTAGCACGAGAGGACACAGTTTTAAGGTGCTTGGAAGAAGGTACAGAGGAGATGTCGGGGTAAGATTTTTACACAGAGAGTGGTGAGTGCGTGAAATGGGCTACCCGCGATGGTGGTGGAGGCGGATATGATAGGGTCCTGGATAGGTACGTGGAGCTTAGTAATATAGTGGGCTATGAGTAACCCTAAGTAATTTCTAAAGTAAGTACATGTTCAGCATAGCATCGTGGACCGAAGACCCCGTATTGTGCTTGTGGTTTTCTATGTTTCTATTGCTTGAACCTCTGAAAGCTCACCTTAGTGAGGCCCTCACCTCTGTTGAGAGTATTGAGCCAAGTGGGAGAGAATAGGAACTGTATGGATGGGTTTTAATGAGGTGGAAGTGAACGGATCATTTTCATCAATAAGTCCCACACCTAAGATGGTGAAGCTTTGATGGAGAAGTTGAGGAAGTGCGGAGATGAAACACCATAGTGTTTCAGAGGAGTCACGGTGGCTGGTGTTCTGTCAGAGTCCGTGATCTACAGCTGCACTCAAACTACATTCTTCACGGAGGGTGGGTTCTTGCTCTTCGGAACTCGCCGAGTGGCCTGCGTTTCGGGATCTCCAGGAATGGCTTGGACGGCACGCGCCTGAGGCGCCACGGGAGATCGAAAGATCGGGACAGAGGGCGCGGCTGTCGGAGGCCTGTGCTCTCTCTCTCTCTCTCCCTCAATGGTGAGAGTGAGTTTGCTGATCCTGGAGTCGGGGGGAGCTCGAATAAGCCACACTGTAACATCGAACAGCGAGTTGTTGGTCTCCCGTCTCACTGCACCAAGATCCATATCCCTCTCTCCCTCGTAAGTTGAGATGTTGAAGAGGTAGGATTGCAGTAGTTTTTGATTGACTGTAGCTCATGGACTCTGGTGGGTGATGGGGGCTGATGCTTTTTGCTGAAGTAAGTTGGGGGGCGAGAGTTGATGCTTTTGCTGCCACTTGTGTGTGGGTTGGGGGGGAGGAGCCTTGGGGTTCTAAATTTTCCTGTCATTCATTCTTTGGGGCTTTTTCTCCCTGTTTCATGGATGTCCGTGACAAGTATTAATTTCAGGTTGTATACTGTACACATTCTCTGACATTAAATTGAACCTTTGGAGCGGATGATAGAGCTGCTCTGGAAACCAGGGTTCAATCCTGACCTCGGTTGCTGTCTGCGTGGAGTTTGCAGTTCTCTCTGTGACCACATGGATTTCCTCCGAGTGCTCTCGTTTGCTCCCGCGTCCCCAAAGGCATGCGGGCTGGTGGGTTAATTGGCCACTGTAAATTACCCCCACCATGTTTGTGGGTGACTGGTAGAATCTAGGAGGTGGGGGAATTAAAAAAGGGATGAGGGGAGGATTGGTTAATCAGAGGGCTTGCTTCCGGGCTGCCTCTCGCTCTGAATCTATGTGAGAGCTGTCATCAAAGGAAGCCATCTCTGGGCCCTTCATGATCCGACAAACGAGGCTGTGGACTACTGCACGGATCCCTACAAATGCCCTGCAGACCTTTATAAACCACCCGCCTGATAAACAAACAAGGAAAGCCAGATTACATTGTGACGTCACTCGGCCAGCTGCGATTTCACAGAGGATGAAGGGACGGGGTACGAATCCGTAAACAGGTGCGGGGATCTCTGAGCTTCCTCTGGAACGTTCTGAAATCTCTTATCAGCAGAAAGCAGAACAAGTTGCTTCCTGAGCTCCCGATGCACAGGTGCTGACTTGCAACATCTGTAGACTTCATCTGCTCAGCTCCAAGCACAGAGCCAACAGTGAGAACTTGTCCAACTCCCCCAAGCCTGGCCAAGGCATTGAGATCTGGGGACTTAGAGCTGCTCTTGGGATATGTTCATTTCAAACACTTCCATTGAAGGGATTCTGTTTGGAACCTTTTTTGGAATAATCTACCAGGTCGGGGGAAATGACCTAAAATATCAGGAAACTTTGTAGTAAGGCAGGGTTTTTTTAAAGATTGAAGCATCCTGATCTGACCTTGAGGCGTGCCGTAGCTCTGTGTGTGGGGAGGGTCCACCCACTCCGAGGCAGGATGTTGGCTGTGAAACAATGCGGGAATGGCAACTGACTTCAGGCCAGGAAAGGCAGGGTCTTGGAGGAGAACTTGGAATTGCTGGCATCCTCGTACCCTTGTCCTTTCAGACGTTGGATGTCACAGGTTTGGGAGGAGCTGCCAAAGAAGTCCTGAGAATTGTTCCAGTGTTTTGCCAGTGCTGCAGGGGGCGGCAATAATTTGGGAAGACCGTGAGAAATGCGAGCAAGAGTTGGCCATTCGGTCTGTCAAACCTCAGCACCATTTCCCCGTGCTATCCCCTTATCCTGCAATTCCCTTAATATCCTGAAATAAACATGTCCCTGTTGTGAATATAGTTCTGCACACCTCAGCCAGGGGAATCACCTTCCCTGCATCCACCTTATTGAGCCTGTGAGAATTTTGCAAGTTTCATTCTTATAAGCTCTAGAGAATGAAGTCTCAGTCTATTCAATCTCTCCTCTTATGGATAACCTACTTTTAATAACCTACTTCTCTTGTCTGGTAATTCTGTGCTTCACTACCTCTGTGGCAATTATGTAGTTTTAATTCACAAAGCCCAGCGCTCCGGCTGTGACCTAACTCAGGCCCCGTACCACTGCAGAAAAACACCCTTGCTCCTGTGCTGCAGAAGTCAGCCCTCCTGCCTGCCGGCTGCTCCTGCATGTTATCTTTTAGTGGCATTGCCCAGTACCTCACCGTTTAAAACACACTCTGCTTTAGGCCCCCAAACCGGGCAAGCCCACGTTTGCGAACAATCTGCCACCACCTTGTTTGCTCACTGCGCTTGGAGCCACCTTATGATTCAGATTCTCATATACAGTGGGATATGGAGGGAAATGCTTTGTTTGCATTAACAACCATCACGTCCGAGGATGTGCTGGGCACAGCCTGCAAGTGTCACCATGCATTCCTGCGACGATCTTTACTTTTCCTACCCACCCGGCCTCACCTGTCACCTTCTAGCTAGCTTTCTTCCCAACCCGCACCCCACCACCTCTTTATTCTGGCCTCTTCCCCTTTCCTTTCCAGTCCTGAAGAAAGGTCTTAGCCTGAAACGTTGACCGTTCGTTCATGGCTGACCCACTGAGTTCCTCCAGTATTGTGTGTGTGTCGCTTTGGCTTTCCAGTATCTACAGAACTTCTTGTGTTTACGACAACATAGCGAGCCCACAGTGTTCAGCAGAACAACACTAACAACAGCAAAAACACAACACCAGACAACAGCAGCAAAACTAGCCCCTCTCCCACACCACCAGTAAGCTTCCAACTGCGATATTTGGCTCCTCAGTCAAGCAATTGACATGGATTGTGAATAGCTGGGACCCAAGCAGAGTTCCCTGCAATACCCCACTAGTTACAGCCTGCCAACCTCCCATTCCTTGTCATCTGTCCCATAACCTACTCTCAGTCCATGTCAGTGCATTGACCCCAATTCCCTGTTGGCTAGCTTTGTGGCCTTCTACACGTACACGTTGGCTCACGGTGTGGAATGACAACAGCTTGGCAAGGTCGTTCTCCATCATGCGCAAGTTTTCTGACCCATACCAGAGTGGGGGCAGAACACAGCTCCGGTTCAGAGTCAGAATCAGAATCAGGTTTGTTATCACCGGCATGAGTCGTGAAAGTTGTTAACTCAGCAGCAGCAGTCCAATGCAGCACATAATATAGAAGTAAAGAAGTAAAAATGAATAGGCAAATCAATTAGAGTATATGTATATTGAGTAGATTAAAAAGTGTGCAAAAACAGAAATAATATATATTTAAAAAGTGAGGTAGTGTTCACGGGTTCAATGTCCATTTAGGAATCAGATGGCAGAGGGGAAGAAGCTGTTCCTGAATCACTGAGTGTGTGCCTTCAGGCTTCTGTACCTCCTGCCTGATGGTAACAGTGAGAAAAGGGCATGTCCTGGGTGCTGGACGTCCTTAATAATGGACGTTGTACTTCCTTAATCCCCATATGTTGTTCATTGATCTGAAGACATTTCTAGGTTTTCCAAGTCTGCACCGGATGTGGTCCTTGATCCCACCATCCTGCCGAAAGATGCTGCCCAGGTAGGTGAATCTGCCGGCGCTCGGTAAGTCAACGCCAAATGCCTTGAGAGGGGGAGGAGGAGGATCTACATTTGAAGGTCATGGTCCCAGTCTTTCTCTGGCTGACCTTGAGTCCAACCTGTCCACTGAAGGTAGACAGGTGCTGAGTTTTCTCTGGCAGGTGTGCAGTACAAGCTCCTCCACAAAGTCAAGTTCTTCCGAAGTAGAGAATAGAGTGAGCAAGTACATGCATATATTGTCACTGTAGGTAGCATATCATGTCTAACATTGTAACCCTGTGTGAGACCTTGTGGAATGCCTTCTACAAGGGTCAATGTATCACAGAGGACAGCCAGGGTGGCAGTGGTCAATCTCAGAGGACATCCATTGCAGGAAAGTTTAGGGGAGATGTCAGACGTAGGGTGTTTTTTTAACTGAGAGTGTGGTGAACACATTGCCGGGATTGGTGATGGAGGCTGATACAACCAGGACACTGAAAACACTCTTAGATGGGCACATGGATGCAAGAAAAATGGCGGGTCATGGAGGGAAGGGTTAGATTGATATCAGTCAGCACAACATCGTGGGCCAAAGGGCCAGATACTGTACTGCTCTATATTCTAATATATCCACTACTTATCACATCCTCAACAACCTCCAATAGACTAGACAAACATGATTTCCCTTTTCTAACTCCATGCTACACCTGCCATTAGCATACAATGCTCAACAGGACGCGGTTCCACTGAGACTTTGTGGTGAGTGGTGACATGTGACCTAGAGAGTTGTCTTCCCAGGAATCCACTGCGTGCCCTGATCTTTGGTGTCCACACGGATCCGTGCCCCACTCTGATTCTGCTCTCAATGGACAGAGAGCTCGAGTTATTGAGTTGGGGGCACTGATGCCATGTACATAGTTTCCACGGTGATATTGTTGCTATGGAGACATGTTGTTCCAGTGATATTGTTCCCCTAGGAATATGAGGTGCAGATGATCTGGTGCCTACCATGATATGGTTCCCTCAGTGATGAAGCTTTCATAGTATATTGAGTGTTGTATATTGGTGTGGGCACGTGGCCAAGTGGTTAAGGCGTTCGACTAGCGATCTGAAGGTTGTGAGTTCGGGCCCCAGCTGAGGCAGTGTGTTGTGTCCTTGAGCAAGGCACTTAATCACACAGTGCTCTGCGACGACACTGGTGCCAAGCTGTATGGGTCCTAATGCCCTTCCCTTGGACAACATGGGTGTCGTGGAGAGGGGAGACTTGCAGCATGGGCAACTGCTGGTCTTCCATACAACCTTGCCCAGGCCTCCGCCCTGGAGAGTGAAGACTTTCCAGGCACAGATCCATGGTCTCGCAAGACTAACGGATGCCTTTATATATTGGTGTGGGGGTTAAGTACAGTACAATAGTGCCCTCTATGCCTGCTGACATGATGCCATGGAAGTTAGTTTCTCAGGGGTGATATGGTGCTCGCCACCATTTAGTATACATGGTTGCCGCAGCGATATGGGAATTGGCACTTAGTCAATACCTGATGAATGATGTAGACCCCAGAGGGAGAGAGATGCTACTGACAGTGATAAGGCATCCGCAGTGGCAATTTGCCTCTGTAAACATGTGCCCCAGTGATAGTGTGTGGTGCTCAGGAGTGACAAAGTCAAAGTAAAAGTGAATATCAAAGTTCACACTACCTTGAGATTCAATTTTCTGCAGGCATTTACAGGAAAATAAAGAAATAGAATTTGTGAAAACCTGAAAACAAACAGAGGCTGACAGAGAAACAATGAGCAAAAGAAGACAAATTGTGCAAAGGAAAAAAATGAATAATATTGAGAATGTGAGATGAATTCCTTGGCATTATTGTTTCAGAGGGTTTGTCCTGGGACCAACACCTAAGTATCATTACAAAAAAAAATGCTTGGCCATGCTTCTATTTTCTTAGAAGTTTGCACAGCTTCGCATATCATCTAGAATTTTGACCACCTTCTATCAATGCTCAGTGGCTGGTTACATCATGGCCTGGTGGTGCATCCAGCCCAGACTATGACAGGAAAAGCCCTCCCCACCATTGAGCACATCTACACGGAGCTGCCACAAGAAAGCAGAATCCATTAAGGACCTCACCATCTAGGACATGCTCTCTTCTCCCTGCTGCTATTGGGAAGGAGGTACAGGAGTTTTAGGACTAACACCACCAGGTTCAGGAATAGTTATTACCCCCAAACCATCAGGCTGCTGACCAGCATAGATAACTTCACTCACCTCAACTCTGAACTGATTCTACAACCTAAGGACACACTTTCAAGGACTCTACAACTCATGTTCTCAGCTTTATTTGCTCTCTTACATATTTACTTATTACTTTTGTTTTTGTTTGTATTTGTCTTCATTTGCACATTGGTTGTTTGTCAGTCTTTGTTTGAGTTTTTCACCGATTCAATTGTATTTCTTTGTTCTACTGGGAATGCCAGCAAAAAAATGAACCTCAGCATTATATATGGTGACATATACTGTATGTACTTTGATAATTAATTTACTTTGAGCTTTGTAGAGTCTTTGTAAGTGAGTCCGTAGTTCAGAGTAGTGGGGAGTGGAGTTGCCCCAATTCAGTGGCCGGATGGTTGTAGAGTAATAATTGTTCTTGAAGCCAGTGATGTGGGACCTGAGGCTCCTGTGCCACCTACCCGATGGGAGTTGCATGGGCTACTTGGTGGGGGTTTTTATGATGGACGCTGCTTCCTTGTGGCAGTGCTCTTTGTAAATGTACTCAGTGGTGGGGAGGACTTTGCCTGTGATGGACCTTGCTGTGTCCACCACTTTCTGTTGTCACGTACCCTGTGATGGGTTAAAGAACCAGCAGAAATAGAAAACACTTTGGAGTCTGGTATTGCTATTAACTAGTAATATTTATTAGTAACTACGCAATACAGTAAAATAAATGCAGATGAATGAAACAGGTTAGCAATGATTATATATAAGTAATTATATCTGTAAGTGTGGAAATATATGAAAATCAAGCTTCTTCAAGTCTAGGGGTAAATAGATAGTCTTACGATGATGAGTAAAGTTCAGTTCAGTTGGTGGTATTGAGTTGAGTAGTGATGGAGAGAGAGAGAGAGAGAGATTTGAGTCTTCAGATGAGCTGACGCCGTCAATCTTCCCGTTGTCCTCCGAAATCCTTTAAAAGTCACCATCTGTGACTTCAGCAAAGGGTTCCGTTTTTCTGTGGTGGAGCTATCAACCCAGGCAAGGGTTGGACACATGGACAACTCCCCACCGGTCACTCCCTTTTCTCATTGCAAGAGCCACTGATTGATCTGCCTGATCAATCCTCCAAAGACCCACTTTTTCTGTGGGCACAACAAAGCTCATTCAGTGTCCAAAAACACGTGCTGCAGGTCTATCATCTGACCTTCTATTTATCTCACCATACTGAGTTCCAACTGTCATTCAAATAACTCCTCCCATCTCTGTCTGTGTAAGAGTGTACGAGCAGGCAAATGTCCTTGGAGAAAGTATAAGCATACTCCAGAGAAACTATAACATCGATTGTTCATCAAATAACGCTGCCCTTGGTCACCATAGCAACTTACGAGCTACTCGGTGCTCTCTCTCTCCAACTCAGCAGAAATCCAAAAGTTAGTCTTTCTCTCTCTCTTTTCAAAACAAGATATTGGTGTTAAATACCTCTCTCTCTCTCTTCAAAAGCACAGTTCATAGGGGTAGTTCAGGACCCCGTCACATTTCAGTCTTTCCCACTTCTGGGAATTGGTGCTTTCAGCACAGGACAAAATGCAACCAGGTAAGATACTCTCCACTGTGCATCTATAGAGGTTTTTGGTGACATGTCGAACTTAGGCAAACTATATAACGAGATCTAGGTGATTGAAACATATAAGATTATTAAGGGATTGGACACGCTAGAGGCAGGAAACATGTTCCCGATGTTGGGGGAGTCCAGAACCAGAGGCCACAGTTTAAGAATAGGGGGTAGACAATTTAGAATGGAGTTGAGGAAAAACTTTTTCACACAGAGGGTTGTGGTTCTGTGGAATGCTCTGCCTCAGAAGGCAGTGGAGGCCAATTCTCTGGATTCTTTCAAAAAAGAGTTAGATAGAGCTCTTAAAGATATCGGAGTGAAGGGATATGGGGAGAAGGCAGGAAAAGGGTGCTGATTGTGGATGAACAGCCATGATCACAGTGAATGGTGGTGCTGGCTCGAAGGGCCGAATGGCCTACTCCTGCATCTATTGTCTATTGTCTATACGTGGACAAAGGAGGGGGAAGGAACGTCGACTCAGACCATGAGAGGCCTGCGTTGGGCACGTGGCCAAGTAGTTAAGGCGTTCGTCTAGTGATCTGAAGGTCGCTAGTTCGAGCCTCAGCTGTGGCAACGTGTTTATGTCCTTGAGCAAGGCACTTAACCACACATTGCTCTAGTGTCTGTGCGAGGAGTGGCGCCCCACACAGACTTGCAATCTGCGCCTTGTAAGGCATGAAAATGCCCGACGTGGACAAAGAATACATGGATATAACGTGGACAAAGTCAGCAGAGGCAAACTAATCCCAGTGATGTTGCCCACGAGGGCAGCAACAGCAGAAGGTTTCAGTTCCCCCTCCTCCAACACCAATATTAACTGGATGCAGTCAATAGAAGTGGTACAAAGACCCAGGATTCCTAAATTTCATAAATTCCCTGGCAGTAGGGACTCCCAACATAGGGAACACGGACTCCTCAGTTAGTGGTAGGGGTCCGTGGCATAAAAAGGGTTGGGAGCCCCTGACTGGCTGCAACCCCAACGCTGGGGGGAGTTGGGTGGTGAGACACTTCTAGATTCAGTTTCGGTGAATGAGGTGGATCAGGAGGGAGGAGTAACAGTGAGGAGCACCTCTGTGATCACTGTTGTTATGTAATGAACCTCATGTGGGAAATGGGAAGGATAAAATAGGAGTAAATATTGTAAACTGCAATTGCATTAGACTGGAGAGTGACTTGTCAATATTGGAACAGATGCCATCTATAAATTTGTTGACGATACAACCATTGCTGGCGGAATCTCAGATGGTGATGAGAGGGCGTACAGGAGTGAGATGTACCAGCTGGTGGAGTGGTGTCGCAGCAACAGCCTGACACTCAATGTTAGTGAGGCCAAAGAGCTGACTGTGGACTTCTGAAAGGGTAGAACAAGGGAACACGCACCAGTCCTCATAGAGGGGTCAGAAGTGGAGAGAGTGAGCAATTTCAAGCTCCTGGGTGTCAATATCTCTGAGGACCTAACCTGGTCCCAACATGTTGATGCAGCTATAAAGAAGGCAAGACAGCGGCTATGTTTCATTTGGAGTTTGAAGGGATTTGGTTTGTCACCTAAAACACTCGACAATTCCTATAGATGTATCGTGGAGAGCATTCTGACAGGCTGCATCACTGTCTGGTATGGGGGAGCGTGGTGTGCTACTGCACAGGATCGAAGTGAGTTGCAAAGAGCTGTTAACTTAGTCAGCTCCATCATGGGTACTAACCTCCGTAGTATCCAAGACATCTTCAAGGAGTGGTGTCTCAGGAAGGAGGTGTCCATTATTGAGGACCCCCACTCGAAAGGACATGCCCTCTTCTCATTGTTATTGTCAGGAAGGAGGTACAGGAGCCTGAAGGCTCACACTCAGCGATTCAGGAACAGCTTCTTCCCCTCTGCCATCCGATTTCCAAATGGACATTGAACCCATGAACACTTCCTCACTACTTTTTTTTTAAATTTCTGTTTTTGCACTACTTATAGTCATAGTCATAGCCATAGTCATACTTTATTGATCCCGGGGGAAATTGGTTTTCATCACAGTTGCACCATAAATAATAAGTAGTAATAAAACCATAAATAGTTAAATAGTAATATTTTAATTATGCCAATAAACTCTGAAATAAGTCCAGGACCAGCCTATTGGCTCAGGGTGTCTGACCCTCCAAGGGAGGAGTTGTAAAGTTTGATGGCCACAGGCAGGAATGACTTCCTATGATGCTCAGTGTTGCATCTCGGTGGAATGAGTCTCTGGCTGAATGTACTCCTGTGCCCAACCAGTACATTCTGTAGCGGATGGGAGACGTTGTCCAAGATGGCATGCAACTTGGACAGCATCCTCTTTTCAGACACCACCGTCAGAGAGTCCAGTTCCATCCCCACAACATCACTGGCCTTACGAATGAGTTTGTTGATCCTGTTGGTGTTTGCTACCCTCAGCCTGCTGCCCCAACACACAACAGCAAACATGATCGCACTGGCCACCACAGACTCGTAGAGGAAATAGAGACGGCTCTGACCCTTCTTGTAGACAGCCTCAGTGTTCTTTGACCAGTCCAGTTTATTGTCAATATGTATCCCCAGGTATTTGTAATCCTCCACCATGTCCACACTGACCCCCGGATGGAAACAGGGGTCACCGGTACCTTAGCTCTCCTCAGGTCTACCACCAGCTCCTTAGTCTTTTTCACATTAAGCTGCAGATAATTCTGCTCACACCATGTGACGAAGTTTCCCACCGTAGCCCTGTACTCAACCTCATCTCCCTTGCTGATGCATCCAACTATGACAGAGTCATCCGAAAACCTCTGAAGATGACAAGACTCTGTGCAGTAGTTGAAGTCCTATTTGTACTAACTGTTTAATATACATATACAATTCAGTTTTTTATATTATTAAGTATTGCATGATACTGCTGCTGTAAAGTTAACAAATTTCACAACATGTGCTGGTGATGTTAAACCTGATTCTGATTCTGAATCGATGGCGGTAAATCAGTTTCAGAGCAGTGGAGGATATTGAAGAAGATTCAAAGGGTTCAGGGTACACCTGTTCCCACAGAGCGACAGAGGGGGCTGCCAGACCAGGAAGCCCCTCCCCACCCAGATGATAAGGTACTTGGAGGATAGGAAAATCCAGGAAAGCAAAGAGAGTATATGGAAGGTATTGATAAGGGGCTACTGCTTGTGCGGGTGGTCGGGGGGCGGTAGTGGGAGGGATGGGGGCTGCTACTTGTGTGGAGGAGGGGGGTGGGGGCTTTGGGGCTTTAATATTCCATCATTCATTCCATGGGATCTCTTGTTCTGTGGATGTCTGTGAAGAGTACGAATTTCACATTGTATACTGTATACATTCTCTGATATCAAAGAAACCGAACTGAAATGAGATGTGTTGGCAAATAAAAGCAGAGTCTGAGGGGTTTTTTTGTATGTAAAGAAGAAGATAATTTCTGAGGATAGAATCGAGGTGTTGGTGACCTTAAACATAATCCATGTGTGGAGATAGAGGACGCAGGTAAGGTAACTTAACGTTTATGCTCATCTCCACAGCAGAGGGGATGATGGCTGTCCAGGTGAACGTGTGTGAAATATGGGATGGGTTAATCAAGGCAAAAGAGGAAATTTAGGGGTTTGTTACCTTTGACAATCAATAAATCACCAGGCCTGGGTGAAATACTGTATATCCCAGGATGTTAAATTAAACAAGGAAGGGAATTGTATGAATTTTCAACTAGTCCGGCTTCAGGCTTGGTGGGGACATTGTTTAAAAAGGAAAATATGATAAATTATGGTGGGCTAGTCAGTATAGTGAAAGCTCACATTGTCCAAGGTTGAATTGGATCCAAAGACATGTGCAGTGACGGGGAGTGAAGGTTGATAAGTCACTGGGAGGATGTTGCCAGCACATTGTGCTTACTCTGAGTATTGTTCACTCGGTGGCTGCTCTATAGGGCCCCTCCTGTACCTAATAAAGTGGCTACTGAGAGCATTTCTGCATGTCCGTGGGCTTCCTCTGCTGTAGCCCATCCACATGTGTTACGTGCTCTGAGATGCTGTTCTGCACACCACTGTTGTATCGCGTGATTATTTGTGTGACTGTCACCTTGAACCAGTCTGGCCGTTCTCCTCCGACCTCTCTCATTAACAAGGTGAGCTGGCCAATTGGATACAAAATTGGCTGGGTGAAGGGTCAAAGTGGGATGGTGGTTATTTTCCAGAATACAGGCCTGTGATCAGCGGTATGCCACAGGGACTGGTGCTAAGGCATGATTAGTATGTTTGTGGATGACATTAGAACTGGTGGTGTGGTGGACAGTGAAGAAAGCTGTCTAAGGTCACAACGAGATCTAGATCATCCGAAAGTGAGCAAATGAATGGCAGATGATGCTTCACTCAGGCCAGTGAGGCTATTTATTATAATTTATTATAAAAGCTCAGGCTGTTTATTATAAATTATTATAAATTACTATGATTGCACGGCACTTTTGGATGGAGACGTGACAAAGATTTTTACTCCTCGTGTATGTGAGGGATGTAAGGAATAAAGTCAATTCGATTCGTGTGAAAAGACGCATTTTGCAAAGTTATATCAGGGCAAGAATTGGCAGGGCTCCGGGGGACTGTTTGTAGGACAGAGAGCCCCAGAGATATGTATACAGTTCCCTGAAACTGGTGATGTATCCTGACAGGGCAGTGAAGAATGTTTGTGTCCATGCGTTGGGGCACTTAGTATGAGAGCTGGGATGTCATGGTACACCTGAGTGGGTGGAAGGGGTCTGGTGACACAGATTCTGACCCTGCATAGTGGGTTACCTGTGGTGATATCTTTGCCCCAGTCACAGTGAGTGGTGTAATGTCTGCAGTGACACAGTGGCTGAAAGAGTCACTGTCTGACCTGTGTGGAACAATTCTCACAGTCACAGAGTGGACCCGGTGAGCACGTCCCAGACAACATTCTTCCCTTGTGCAGGGAGCGGTGTTCCCAACCCCAAGGCCATGGCACAGAGCAACGTGTTGCATCAGCATTGCTCATCTTGTTGCCCTGCCAATTACATCATCGGCTGAACATCCAGTCAGGTCTGGGCCGGGAAGCAGGTCATTAGCATATTGCCCTTTCTCGACGCAGGACGGCGGTTTCCAGCAACAAAAACAGAGGGTACCGGGAGTTCTCAGCAAGTCAGGCAGCCCCTGCAAAGGAAACACCTCAGGTCAAAGACATTCCATTTGAACCAGGAGAAGTTAACAACTGAACAGATTTACACACACTAGAGGTTCTGCAAATGCTTTAGAACTTGAGCAGCACACACAAAATGCTGGAGGGACCCAGCAGGTCAGGCGGCATCTATGGAGGTGAATAAACAGTTGGCATTATGGGCCGAAACCCTTTTCCAGTGCTAATGAAGGGTTTCGGTCTGTGGTGTTGACTGTTTATTCCCCTCCATAGATGCCGCCCGAGCTGATAAATTCCTCCAGCATTTTGGGTGTGTTGCTAACTAAACATATTTGTACAGTAGAGATGGGGTGGGTCGGGGAGTTGTGGAGAGGACAAAGTGAATCTGTGTGTCAGGGAGAGACTGACTGACTAGACGTTCCAGCTGAGGGAACATATGGAGGTTTCTTATATCAAGATGAACGAGAGAGGAGAAAGAAACAAAAATCGAGAAACTATGAGATTAAAAACACTGCAGATGCTGGAAGCATTACACGTAAACAGAAACCTGCAGGTCAGCCAGCATCTGTGGAGAGAGAAGCAGAGTTAATGCGACAAGCACGTGACCTTAAATCAGGTAAGGAGAGATCTGCGAAACTGTTGAACTTCATGTTAAATCCCATGGGCTCCAGCATGCCTAAAGGAAACCTCAGACAACATTCCTCACTCTCACGCTCAGCTTCACCGCAATACCGCCACTGGAAGATCTCTGGAGCTGTGCCCGGCCTGCGGGCATTTCCAACACTTTTTACTTAAAGGGTCAATAGGGACACGAGAAATAAATGCCGTCTTTGCCAACAACACCCCAACCCCAGTGCACCCTAAGAAACGGGGAGACGATGCTAATTGCCAATATAACCCTGGTTAGGCTCCGAAAGCAGTTTCTAGTTGATTTCTAGCCAGTTATGATGCAGAGTGATTGATACACGGTGGTGAGAAGTTAACATAGATGGGTAGATACCATATTAATCCCAAAGGAAATTACAGTGTCACAGGAGCATTACAAATACACAAATATTAGAAGCGAATAGAAAGAATAAAAAATAATTTACGTCAAGCAGTCTAACAGGAGGGGGCCATCACTTCCCCGACTACAGGTTGATCCATTATAGAGCCTAATGGCCGATGGTAAGAATGACCTTATCTAGTGTTCTTTGTCTTAGTGTTGTAATGCTATGCAGCGTCAATGGCCCAGGTTTAATTCTGCCACTGTCCGGAAGAAGTTTGTCCATTCACTCCGTGACCGTGTGAGTTTCCTCCAAGTACTGTAGTTACTCCCACATTCCAGGCTAATTGGTTACATGGGTATAATTGGGCAGCATGGATTTGTTGGGAGAGAAGAACCTTTTACTATGCTCTATGTCTAAATAAAATGTATTGTTCTTCTCTTCACACACACTGACCAAACTCCTGCAGTTCCCACATTGGCCAGTGTCATCTCCCCCCCGGTGACGTTCTACTCTGCAGTACCGAGCAAGGAGACAGCATGTTATCAGCTTTAAAGTGAGAAAGTTTTAGGGCAGAAGTAAGGAGGGATTTTTTTTTAGCCAAAGCCTGGTGAATCTGTGGCTATCACAGGCTATGGCGAAGGCCAGGTCTGTGGGTATATCTAAAGCAGAAGGTGATATATTCCTGATCAGTCGGGGCATCAAGGGATATGGTGAGAGGGCAGGTGAATGGGGTTGAGTGGGATCCGGGATTGTCCATGATGAAATGGTGGAGCAGACTTGATGGGCTGAATGGCCAAATTCTGCTCCTATGTTTTATGTTCTAATGTTGCGAACTACCATGTGACGGGAGGGCTGTGCCACTGGCCATGCTCAGGCGATCCCGGCAGGGTTAGTACCCGCTCAGTATGGCCTCCTCAGAGCTTGGCTACAAGTCCCTGACAGGCCCTACACTGGGGGCAACGCCATCAGGCTGCAAAGCTCGAGTCAAAAGACTGCCACAGTGCAATACCTTTCCTGTCGAATAATGATTTAGGAACATGGGTCAGCACAAAGTTTGAGACAATCCAGTGCCTGCATTCCATGCCAGAGGAGGAGGGTCAAGAGGAGGGATTTTATTCAAACTGCCCCATAAGCAAAGTTGTGTCCACCCAACCAGTAAACCAATTACCCACGCAAACGGTGAGCTTCCATCAATCCCAATGCCACTAATGGACATTGATCATCTCAGCAACAGATTCAGATTCATTTATCACATGTACATTGAAACATACAGTGAAATAAGTTGAGGAGAGGAGAAGATGGCGACGCGACGCAACGCGCAGCGGCCACTCTGGTGATGATTATCTGTTATCTGTCAAGTAGAGTGCCGTGCACAATCCCGATTTGATGGAGGCAGACGTGAAGAAGCACGGAGGAACATCTGGTGAAACTTCTGAAATGCCTGTTTCGCTGCCGCTGCTACTGTGTGATCCAGAATCTCTGGAGGGGAAGGCCCCAAATCCTTGGCTTGGCCTGTTGCTTGGCGGCCAGGGCCAGGGTCAAAGCGCTCGGCAGAGATGGTGCTCGGTGCTCGATGTTGGAGGGCTGGTCGGAGGCTTGAAGTTTTCAGAGGGACTCAGAGTCGGCTGTGGTCGGGAGCTTCCAATGGTGCTGCATCGGCAAGTTTGCGGCACTGGAAGCTCATGGCAGGGAGAGTTTCTCCTTCTACCGTCTGCGTGAGATGATGAGTCTATCGGCACTTTGAGACTTTTTTTACCGTGCCCATGGTCTGCTCTTTATCAAATTACGGTATTGCTTGCACTGTTGTAACTATATGTTATAATTATGTGGTTTTGTTAGTTTTAGTCTTGGTCTGTCCTGTGTTTCTGTGATATCATACTGGGGGAACATTGTACCATTTCTTAATGCATGCATTACTAAATGACAATAAACGAGGACTGAATGTCCTCATAATCTAAAAAAAAATACGTTGTTTGCATTAGCAACCAACACACCCAAGGGTGTGCTGGGAGCGACCCACAAGTGTTGCCAACATAGCATGCACACCGCAGTTGGCAGAACAACAAGGAACACAACGAAACAGAACATAAACAAGACGAAGTCTGCAGATGCTGGATATCCAAGACACACACGTACACACACCCCTGAAGGAATTCTGCAGGCCAGGCAGCATCTATGGAGAAATGTAGTCATCCGGGAGGGATGAGGTAAAGAGCTGGGAAGTTGATTGATGAGAGAGATACCGGGCTGGAGAAGGGGGAATCTCATAGGGGAGAACAGAAAGCCATGGAGGAAAGAAAAGGGGGGAGGCGATGGGCAGGCAAGGAGATAAGGTGAGAGGGGGAAAAGGGGATGGGGAATGGTAAAGGGGGAGGTGGGGCATTACCGGAAGTTTGAGAAATCGATGTTCATGCCATCAGGTTGGAGGCTACCCATACGGAATATAAGACGTTGCTCCTCCAACCTAAGTGTGGCCTCATCGCAGCAGTAGAGGAGGCCGTGGACTGACACATCGGAATGGGAATGGGAGGTACAATTGAAATGGGTGGCCACTGGGAGATCCCACGTTTCCTGGCAGACGGAGCGTAGGAACTTTGCGAAGCAGCCTCCCAGTCGATGTCGGGCCTCACTGATACACAGGAGGCCACACTGGGAGCGCCGGATACAGTAGACGACCTCAACAGACTCGCAGGTGAGGTGCCTCCGCACCTGGAAGGACTGTCTGTGGCCTCGAATGGCAACTGAGGGAGGAGGTGTAGGGGCATGTGTGGCAGTGTCTAGGACAGGTGCCAGGAGAGGGATCAGAGGGGAGGGACGAGACTGAATGGTAGTGAGGGAGGAGGTGAAGGGGCATTAATTTAACATGGCAATTGATCATCCACTTGACTGGTGATACTGACTACCTATTCAACAGACTGTGCATCTAACCAGTGACAATTAAACCGTGGTGTCCGTCCATAGTGTGAATGTCTGTGTAAATAGAAACATAGAAAATAGGTGCAGGAGTAGGCCATTCGGCCCTTCGAGTCTGCACCGCCATTTATTATGATCATGCCTGATCATCCAACTCAGAACCCTGCACCAGCCTTCCCTCCATACCCCCTGATCCCTTTAGCCACAAGGGCCATATCTAACACTCTCTTAAATATAGCCAATGAACTGGCCTCAACTGTTTCCTGTGGCAAAGAATTCCACAGATTCACCACTCTCTGTGTGAAGAAGTTTTTCCTAATCTCGGTCCTAAAAGGCTTCCCCTTTATCCTCAAACTGTGAGCCATCGTTCTGGACCTCCCCAACATCGGGAACAATCTTCCTGCATCTAGCCTGTCCAATCCCTTTAGGATCTTATACGTTTCAATCAGATCCCCCTCAATCTTCTAAATTCCAACGAGTACTAGCTCAGTTCATCCAGTCTTTCTTCATACGAAAGTCCTGCCATCCCAGGAATCAATCTGGTGAACCTTCTTTGTACTCCCTCTATGGCAAGGATGTCTTTCCTCAGATTAGGGGACCAAAACTGCACACAATACTCCAGGTGTGGTCTCACCAAAGCCTTGTACAACTGCAGTAGTACCTCCCTGCTCCTGTACTCGAATCCTCTCGCTATAAATGCCAGCATACCATTCGCCTTTTTCACCGCCTGCTGTACCTGCATGCCCACTTTCAATGACTGGTGTATAATGACACCCAGGTCTCGTTGCACCTCCCCTTTTCCTAATCGGCCGCCATTCAGATAATAATCTGTTTTCCTATTTTTGCCACCAAAGTAGATAACTTCACATTTTTCCACATTAAATTGCATCTGCCATGAATTTGCCCACTCACCCAACCTATCCAAGTCACCCTGCATTCTCTTAGCATCCTCCTCACAGCTAACACTGCCGCCCAGCTTCGTGTCATCCGCAAACTTGGAGATGCTGCGTTTAATTCCCCCATCCAAGTCATTAATATATATTGTAAACAACTGGGGTCCCAGCACTGAGCCTTGCGGTACCCCACTAGTCACTGCCTGCCATTCTGAAAAGGTCCCGTTTATTCCCACTCTTTGCTTCCTGTCTGCTAACCAATTCTCCACCCACACCAATACCTTACCCCCAATACCATGTGCTTTAAGTTTGCACACTAATCTCCTGTGTGGGACCTTGTCAAAAGCCTTTTGAAAATCCAAATATACCACATCCACTGGTTCTCCCCTATCCACTCTACTAGTTACATCCTCAAAAAATTCTATGAGATTCGTCAGACATGATTTTCCTTTCACAAATCCATGCTGACTTTGTCCGATCATTTCACCGCTTTCCAAATGTGCTGTTATCACATCCTTGATAACTGACTCCAGCAGTTTCCCCACCACCGACGTTAGGCTAACCGGTCTATAATTCCTCGGTTTCTCTCTCCCTCCTTTTTTAAAAAGTGGGGTTACATTAGCCACCCTCCAATCCTCAGGAACTAGTCCAGAATCTAACGAGTTTTGAAAAATTATCACTAATGCATCCACTATTTCTTGGGCTACTTCCTTAAGCACTCTGGGATGCAGACCATCTGGCCCTGGGCATTTACCTGCCTTTAATCCCTTCAATTTACCCAACACCACTTCCCTACTCACATGTATTTTGCTCAGTTCCTCCATCTCACTGGACCCTCTGTCCCCTACTATTTCTGGAAGATTATTTATGTCCTCCTTAGTGAAGACAGAACCAAAGTAATTATTCAATTGGTCTGCCATGTCCTTGCTCCCCATAATCAATTCACCTGTTTCTGTCTGTAGGGGACCTACATTTGTCTTTACCGGTCTTTTCCTTTTTACATATCTATAAAAGCTTTTACATCGCGATCATTACTCCAAGAGGTGTCCGGTGTTGGGTCTCCCCAAACCGAACCAAGAGTGAAGTGATGGTCAAGCCAGTAACTGACCCAGTGATCATTGACTCAGAACATGAAACTGCCCCTGCCGATACTGGCCACTGTAACTTTGCTCTTTCTCACATTCCTGTGGCAACGTCGGCCTGCTCCTTGGCGTTGGCATGGGAATGAAGCTGCCGCTGTGCCCCTGCGGGGTTAAAGCTGCTGCATATTCTATAGGAACTGTGGAGAATAGCAGCTCATTGATGACAGGCCCAGACCGTGGGCAGGCACTTGTCAACACACAGAGGAAGCAAACGAACAGCCCCTGCTCCGATCCAAGCAGCTGGTTCTGCCGAAAAAGTCAGAGATGAACGTCCGACCTTTGAATAATGGGGCCGTTTCTTGTTGTTGGAGACAATGGTATATTGTGAAAGGCCGAGAGAAGCACAGAGATGATTTCTGTTTGTTCTGGTTCCCAGATTATGATGCATGAAATTTGCATTCTGAATAAAATTACACCCTTATAGATTTGCTTGTCATGTGATTGAGGTGGGGATATGTATGTTGTCTTGCCTTTAACATACAATTTCCCAAGATTTTGGAGACCCTCTCATACTTGTGACAATTATTTCCTCTGTCTGGGTGACTCTAAACGGTTTCCGTGATAAGTTTCTGACCTTCTTTCGGTTCCTGTTTGTCAGCCTCTGACGGTTGCCTTGATCACAGTCCATATAGGTGTCAGCCTTGGGCTGTTTCTTAAGCCGGACTGTCTCACCCCGTGTTTCAGTCTCCGTCTCACTGTCACATGGCTCAGCCATCAGGTTGCAGCACCTCAGGGTGAATGCCATGCTGTTTTAACCTTTAAACCACAGAGATACAACAGGGAAACTGGCCCTTCAGCCCAATAGGTCCCTACTGACCATTGACCAAGCCTACACTCATCCCATTTTACTTTCCCTACATTCCTACGTCTTTGGGAAGTGGAGGGAAGCCCGGAGCACTCAGAGGAAACCCAAGTGGTCACAAAGGGAACATGCAAACTCCACACAGACAGCACCTGAGGTCAGGATTGGACCTGTGAGGTGGCCGTTCTCCCAGCCACCTTGTCTCATTCACTACACATTGGCTGTGAGCTAAAGGCAAGGTTGTGCTGCAGAAAAGTGGAAAGGTTGGCTTTTGGCATTCCAGTCTGGTACAGGTGTTTACATATCAAAAGAAGTAACCTGGTATGAACAGATTGTCCCGTCAAGAGAGGCTAGACAGGTTGGGTCTGTATTCTTTGGAGCTTGTAAGAATGAGGGGAGATCTTATTGATCTTAAGGGAGATGCTGGAAGTCTTGGCCAACACACACAAGAGTCCTTGGTCCAAAATGCTGTCTGTCTATTTCCTTCCACAGATGCTGCCTAACCTCCTGAACCCCTGCAACATCTTCAATAGAAGACAGCGTCCCTCATTAAGGAACGTCACCATCCAGACATGTCCTCATCGCATTGCTATCATCAGGGAGGAGGTACAGGAGCCTGAAGACACACACTCAACATTCTAGGAAAAGCTTTCTCCCCCGCCATCAGATCTCTGAACGGACCGTGAAACCACGAACACAATTCTTTACCTTTCCTACCCACGTTGCTTCACCGATCATCTTCTAGATCTCCGCCTTCACCCAACCCCCGCACTACCTTTTTATTCTGGCATCTTCTCCATTCCTTTCCGGTCCTGAAGCAGGGTCTCGGCCCGAAACGTCAACTGTTTATTCAGTTCCACTGCTGAGCTCCTCCAGCATTTTGTGTGTGTTTGCTTTGGATTTCCGGCACCTGAAGAATTTCTGGTGTTTATGAACATTATTTTGCTCTTTTTTGCATCAATTACTGATTTGTTATATATTTATCGTTTTTTATACATTGCTCTGTAGTCCTGCTGCAAAACAACAAATTTCGCGACATGCTCTATGTCAGTGATAACAAACTTGGTTCTGATTCAGAACTGGCAGTCTCAATTCACAACATGTCTGCCTAAGGAACCTGATCCTGATTCAGAACCGGGAGTCTCAATTCCCAACATGTCCGCCTAAGGAACCACTCTTTCCTCTATATCTGTCCTTTGCTGTTTCGGCCAGCTTGCCACTCAACCTGCTGCCTATACTCTGATCGGGAAGCATTCACTAAACTGTACTTCATCGGTAAAAAGCAGAGCATCTGTTAACCGACTTTTTTGGTTCCATTGGCATAACATCTCTTCTGAAGTCTTGGTTCAAAAAATTAGCTCCAAACTCCTGCTCTTTCCACCCATGCTTTCACTTCCTCTTCCTTCTTTTAAGTACCAATTCACATTTGGGAAGTGACTATTGAATTGATAAAGTCATCTAAAAAGGGAGGTGTGGAGAAATTTCTTCACACAGTCTCTGAAGTTCTCCAGACTGCAGAGTGTGGGGGCTATTTCATCTGAAATATTTAAATGGAAGGAGGGTACAGTGTTGGAAGGTTGTTGGTTTGAGGGTGAAGGGGATCTGGTGCAGAGGAGGAGTTGGGGCCTGGGGCAGATCAGCTGTGATCATGTCGAAAGTCAGGGCAAGTTTGAGGGACCAGGTGGCCTACTTGTGCTCTGTTTTTTCTTAGTATTAGTCATGAAGTACAGAAACAGACCCTTCAGCCCAACATATCTGTGCTGAGTCGGATAACTTATGGTACTATACTGTATTGTAGATTACAGTGGTTCCTTAAGGTTGTTATAGCTGGGGGTGGTAATGGGGACAGGCTCCCACTAACTATTAAATGTTCCCAGTGGTGTGCACCTCCAATAGCCTCTGACAACCAAGTCCAGCTCCTGGCCTTCACGTGCGGCTTAGCTACTAAGCCCAGCGGAACTGTTTCTACTGATGGGAGAAGGGGCAGAGGCAGGTTACTGGTGCCTTAAAAATAGTCACTCCGGGCAGATGGGGCTCGTCAGCCGTGGTCGGCAGCTGATCTAGGAAAGGGAAAACTCCGATCTCAAACCTCCGTTGCCTTGCGGCCAAACCAACTCCTGGGGAAGGCTTCGGGAGTAAACCCCGAGGGAAAAATCCGGAGCTGGAGTCCCTAAGGCAGTCCTACGTTGAGTTCAACGCTGACTGGCAACTGGGGAAGCCTTTTAGGACCGAGATTAGGAAAAACTTCTTCACACAGAGAGTGGTGAATCTGTGGAATTCTCTGCCACAGGAAACAGTTGAGGCCAGTTCATTGGCTATATTTAAGAGGGAGTTAGATATGGCCCTTGTGGCTACGGGGGTCAGGGGGTATGGAGGGAAGGCTGGGGCGGGGTTCTGAGTTGGATGATCAGCCATGATCATAATAAATGGCGGTGCAGGCTCGAAGGGCCGAATGGCCTACTCCTGCACCTATTTTCTATGTATGTTTCCTGCGATGCTGCCTGTATCAAACTGTATCGGTCTCTGCCGTTTCTTTGGGTTCATCAGGTGCGTGGAGAGGGAGAGCTTGCTACATGGGCAACAGCTTGCCTCCAATATCGTACTGCTCAGGCTTGTGTATCTAGACAGCTAGAATGAATATCCATGGTCAACTCTGAGCAACGGAGGCCTCAGAAAAAAGATGATCGTAATTGTCTTATGTATTGCACTGAACTACTGCCACAAATCAACAGATTTGACGACATACATTAGTGATAATAAACCTGATTCCGATTCTAATCCTAATCCTATCTTCTTCCATTTGGTCCCCATCTTTCTATTCCCCTCATGGATAAGAAAGGTTTCAAATCAAACTCAAAGTCATTGTTATATGAACTAAGTGATGTATGCACAGGTGTAATGAAAACATAACTTGCACCAACATCAAAGGCATAACTTACACAACATTCAAAAGTTATGTATAATTTTTAGAAGAAAGATATGGAGAAAGGTACAGGCCTTTGACAAGGTCCTGCATGGAAATTTGGTCGAGAAGGTTAAATCACTTGGCATCAAGATGAGGTAGTAAATTGGATTAGACATTGGCTTTGTGGTAGAAGCCAGAGAGTGGTAGTAGATGGTTGCCTCTCTGACCAGAAGCCTGTGACTAGTTGTGTGCTCCAGGGATCGGTGCTGGGTCCTTTGTTGTTGTCATCCACATTAATGATCTACATAATAATCTGGTAAACTGATTCAGCAAATTTGTACTTGATACCAAGACAGGGGGTGTAGTGGACAGCAAGGAAAATTAACAGAGCTTGCAGTGGATCTGGACCAGCTGGAAAAATGGGCTGAAAATGGTAGAAGGAATTTAATGCAGACAAGTGTGAGGTGTTGCAGTTTGGGAGGGCAAACCAGGGTAGGACTTACACAGTGAGCAATAGGACACTGAGGAATACATAATTCTTTGAAAGTAGTGTCATAGGTAGATAAGAGTCATAAAAAGAGCTTTTGGCACGTTGGTCTTCATAAACCAAAGTATCATGTACAGGTTTTGAGATGTTATGTTGAAGTTGCATAAGACGTTGATGAGGCCTAATATGGAGTATTGTGTGCAGTTCTGACCATCTGCCTACAAAAAAGATATCAATAAGATTGAAGAGAAAATTTACAAGGCTGTTGTTGGGACTTGAGGACCTGAGTTGTAGGGAAAGATTGACCAGGTTAGGACTTTATTCACTGGAGTGTAGAAGAATGAGGGGAGATTTGATGGAGGTATATAAAATTATGAGGGGTATAGATAGGGTGAGTGCAAGCAGTCTTTTTCCACTGAGGTTGGGTGAGACTAGAACTAGAGGTCATAGGTTAAGGGTAAAGGGTGAATTCTTTAAGGGGAACTCCACTCATGGAGTGTGTAATGAACTGCCAACTTAAATGATGGATATGGATTTGATTTCAACATTTAAGAAAAATGTGGATGTGTACATGGTGGAAGGGGTAAGAAGGGCTATGGTCCAAGTACTGGTCAATGGGACTAGGCAGATCAATAGTTTGGCACTGACTAGATGGGCCAAAGGGCCAGGTTTTGTGCTGTAGTGTTCTATGACTCTATATCAGATTTACAAAAAATATATCGGAAGGATATGTGCCAAATCTGGGCCAATGAATCTAGTTTAGATGGGGATCGTTAGTTGACATGGACTAGTTGGGCCGAATGGCCTGTTTTCAAGCCATATTACTCCGACATTCTGATCCTACCAAACGCTTTTTAACACTGTGATTGTATCTGTCCCTGCATCTCCTATGACACCTTGTTCCATATCCCCATCACTGTCTGTGTAAAAACCTTACCCTTTCTCCTCACATCATAAACCTACGTCCTCTCGTTTTAGACTTCCCCACCCTTGGACAAAGACTGTGACTATCTACTCTATCAATGCCCCTAATAATTTTATTAACCTCGATAAGGTGAGAACAGCCCCAGCCTATTGAATCTCTCCTTGTAACTCCAATCAAAATCTTAATGAATCTCTCCTGTATTCCTTCCAGCTCAACCACAAAGTGTGGTGACCAGAACAACACGAGATATTCCAAGTGTAGTCTAACCTATGCCTTGCAATTTGATGTCAAAACTCTTGTACTCAACACCTTATTCTCTGGCCGATCCACCTGTATCGACATTTTCAGGGAGCTGTGAACTTGCACTCCAACGTCCCTTTATGCATCAACATGTTTGAAATCCCTGCTGTTTACTGTATATGTCAAGCCAGTATTAGACAACCCAAAATGCATCACCTCTCTCTAGTCCATCAGCCCCACTGCCCTACTTTTCAGCTGATCTACGTCCCTCTGTCTCTTCAAGTGACTGTCCCCATTATCTCCAACTCATGTTGCCAGCAAATTTCCTTATCAGGCCGTATACATTTATATACATGACAAACAACAACATTCCCAGCATTGATCCCTGCGCTACACCACCGGTTACAGAAAAACAACCCCTCCACCACTATCCTTTTGCCTCCACTTTGCCAAAACACTTTGAATCCCATGTGTTTTACGCTGACTTGAGATATCTACAAGTCATGCTACCTCAAGGAGACAAATTACCCTCTGTAGCTGTTACACCTTAAGTTAGTTTGCAGGTGCAGCAGACTATCAAGAAGGCAAATGGAATGTTGGCCTTCATTGCTAGAGGGACTGAATTTAAGAGCAGGGAGGTTATGCTGCAATTGTACAGGGTACTGGTGAAGCTGTATCTGGAGTGCTGCGTGCAGTTTTGGTCTCCTTACTTGAGGAAGGAAATGACAGGAATTCTGCAGATGCTGGAAATTCAAGCAACACACATAAAAGTTGCTGGTGAACGCAGCAGGCCAGGCAGCATCTCTAGGAAGAGGTGCAGTCGACGTTTCAGGCTGAGACCCTTCGTCAGGACTAACTGAAGGAAGAGTGAGTAAGGGATTTGAAAGTTGGAGGGGGAGGGGGAGATCTGAAATGATAGGAGAAGACAGGAGGGGGAGGGATGGAGCCAAGAGCTGGACAGGTGATAGGCAAAAGGGATACGAGAGGATCATGGGACAGGAGGTCCAGGACGAAAGACGGGGGGTGGGGGGGGACCCTTTTATATATTGGCGAGACCCGACGCAGACTGGGAGACCGCTTTGCTGAACACCTACACTCTGTCCGCCAGAGAAAGCAGGATCTTCCAGTGGCCACACATTTTAATTCCACATCCCATTCCCATTCTGACATGTCTATCCACGGCCTCCTCTACTGTAAAGATGAAGCCACACTCAGGTTGGAGGAACAACACCTTATATTCCGTCTGGGTAGCCTCCAACCTGATGGCATGAACATTGACTTCTCTAACTTCCGCTAATGCCCCACCTCCCCCTCGTACCCCATCTGTTACTTATTTTTATGCACACATTCTTTCTCTCACTCTCCTCTTTCTCCCTCTGTCCCTCTGAATATACCCCTTGCCCATCCTCTGGGTCCCCCCCCCCGTCTTTCTTCCTGGACCTCCTGTCCCATGATCCTCTCGTATCCCCTTTTGCCAATCACCTGTCCAGCTCTTGGCTCCATCCCTCCCCCTCCTGTCTTCTCCTATCATTTTGGATCTCCCCCTCCCCATCCCACTTTCAAATCCCTTACTCACTCTTCCTTCAGTTAGTCCTGACGAAGGGTCTCGGCCTGAAACGTCGACTGCACCTCTTCCTACAGATGCTGCCTGGCCTGCTGCGTTCACCAGCAACTTTTATGTGTGTTGCTTGAGGAAGGAAATACTGGCTTTGGAGGTGATGCAGAGGAGGTTCACCAGATTGATTCCAGAGATGAGGGAGTTAGACTATGAGGAGAGATTGAGTCGCCTGGGACTACACTCGCTGGAATTCAGAAGAGTGAGAGGAGATCTTATAGAAATGCATAAAATAATGAAAGGCATAGATAAGATAGAGGCGGGAAAGTCGTTTCCTCTGGAAGGTGAGACGAGGACTAGGGGACGTAGCCTCAAGATTTGGGGGAGTAGAGTTAAGATGGAGATGAGGGGAACTGCTTTTCCCAGAGAGTGGTGAATCTGTGGAATTCTCTGCCCAATAAAGCAGTGGAGGCTACCTCAGTAAATATATTTAAGACAAGGTTAGATAGATTTTTGCATAGTAGGGGGATTAAGGGTTATGGCGAAAAGGCAGGTAGGTGGAGATGGAGTCTATGGCCAGATCAGCCATGATCTTATTGAATGGTGGAACAGGCTCGACAGGCCAGATGGCCTACTCCTGCTCCTATTTCTTTATTTTCTTATGTTCTTATTCTGCATTCTGTTACTATTTTAACTTGTACCACCTCAATGCACTTGTAATGAAATATTCTGAATGAACAGTATGCCAGACAAGTTTTACTTTGTCCCTTGGTTCACATGATAGTACTAGTCCAATTCCAATTCCAATCAAAGATCCCCACCACACAGACCATGCCATCTTCTCTCTGCTAATTAGACCTTACGGTCATAAGATACAGGAACAGAATTTACCCATGTGAGGAAGAAGATCTATCTTACTAAGTGGGGGGTAAGGACTCGCCACTTATAGCCCTGTGAGGATGGTAAAAATGAAAGAAATTAGTTATCTTAGATAAAGATAGATCTTGGATAAAGATCGATCTGGTCTTCGGGTTGAGGTTCTAAACTGGAAAAAGGCCAAATTTGAAGAAATGAGAAAGGATCTAAAAAGCGTGGATTGGGACAGGTTGTCCTCTGGCCAGGATGTGATTGGTATGTAGGGGGCCTTCAAAGGAGAAATTTTGAGAGTGTGGAGTTTGTATGTTCCTGTCAGGATTAAAGGCAAAGTGAATAGGAATAAGGAACCTTGGTTCTCAAGGGATATTGCAACTCTGATAAAGAAGAAGAGAGAGATGTATGACATGTATAGGAAATAGGAAGCAAATAAGGTGCTTGAGGAGTATAAAAAGTGCAAAGAAATACTTAAGAAAGGAATCAGGAGGGCTAAAAGAAGACATGAGGTTGCTTTGGCAGTCAAGGTGAAGGATAATCCAAAGAGCTTCTACAGGTATATTAAGAGCAAAAGGATAGTAAGGGATAAAATTGAACCTCTTGAAGATCAGAGTGGTCGGCTATGTATGGAACCAAAGGATATGGGGGAGATCTTACATGTTTTTTTTTTTGCTTCTGTATTTACTAAGGAAACTGGCCTGAAGTCAATGGAAATAATGCAAACAAGTGATGAGGTCATGGAACTGATACAGATTGAGGAGGAGGAGGTGCTTGCTATCTTGAGGCAAATCAGAGTAGATAAATCCCCAGGACTTGACAGGGTATTTCCTCGGACCTTGAAGGAGACTAATATTGAAATCGCAGGGGCCCTGGCAGATATATTTAAAATGTTGGTATCTACGGGCAATCGAAGGATTGGAGGATAGCTCATGTTGTTCTGTTATTTAAAAAAGGCTCTAAAAGTAATCCGGGAAATTATAGGCCGGTGAGTTTGATGTTGGTAGTAGGTAAATTATTGGAAGGAGTACTAAAAGATAGGATCTACAAGTATTTGGGTAGACAGGGACTTATTAGGGAGAGTCAACATGGCTTTGTGAGTGGTAGGTCATATTTAACCAATCTATTAGAGTTTTTCGAGGAGGTTACCAGGAAAGTGGATGAAGGGAAGGCAGTGGATGTTGTCTACATGGACCTTAGTAAGGCCTTTGACAAGGTTCCACGTGGGAGGTTAGTTAGGAAGATTCAGTCGCTAGGTATACATGGAGAGGTAGTAAAGAGAGGAAGTACTGACACTTTTAAGGAATATAAAAGTGGATAAGTCTCCAGGTCTGGACAAGATATTCCCTAGGACTTTGAGGGAAGTTAGTGTGGAAATAACAAGGGCTCTGACAGAAATATTTCAAATGTCATTAGAAACGGGGATGGCGCCGGAGGATTGGCCTATTGCTCATGTGGTTCCATTGTTTAAAAAGGGTTCTAAGAGTAAACCTGGCAATTATCGGCCTGTGAGTTTGACATCAGTGGTGGGTAAATTGATGGAAAGTATTCTTAGAGATGGTACATATAATTTTCTGGATAGACAGGGTCTGATTAGGAACAGTCAACATGGATTTGTGTGTGGAAGGTCATATTTGACAAATCTTATTGAATTTTTTGATGAGGTTACTAAGAAAGTTGACGAGGGTAAAGCAGTGGATGTTGTCTATATGGACTTCAGTAAGGCCTTTGACAAGGTTCCACACGGAAGGTTAGTTAGGAAGGTTCAATCGTTAGGTATTAATATGGAAGTAGTAAAATGGATTCAGCAGTGGCTAGATGGGAGACGCCAGAGAGTAGTGGTGGATAACTGTGTGTCAGATTGGAGGACGGTGTGTAGCAGTGTTCCTCAGGGATCTGTACTGGGTCCAATGTTGTTTGTAATATATATTAATGATCTGGATGATGGGGTGGTAAATTGGATTAGTAAGTATGCAGATGATACTAAAATAGGTGGTGTTGTGGATGATGAGGTAGGTTTTCAAAACTTGCAGAGAGATTTAGGACAGTTAGAAGAGTGGGCTGAAAGATGGCAGATGGAGTTTAATGCTGAAAAATGTGAGGTGCTACATTTTGGTAGAACTAATCAAAATAGGACATACATGTTAAACGGTAGGGCATTAAAAAATGCTTTAGAACAGAGGGATCTAGGAATACTGGTGCATAGTTCCCTGAAGGTGGAATCTCATGTGGATAGGGTGGTGAAGAAAGCTTTTGGTATGCTGGCCTTTATAAATCAGAGCATTGAGTATAGGAGTTGGGATGTAATGTTGAATTTGTATAAGGCATTGGTAAGGCCAAATCTGGAGTATTGTGTACAGTTCTGGTCACCGAATTATAGGAAAGATGTCAATAAAATTGAGAGAGTACAGAGGAGGTTTACTAAAATGTTGCCTGGGTTTCATCTCCTAAGTTACAGAGTAAGGTTGAACAAGTTAGGTCTTTATTCTTTGGAGCATAGAAGGTTGAGGGGAGACTTGACAGAGGTGTTTAAAATTATGAGGGGGATTGATAGAGTTGACGTGGTTAGACTTTTTCCATTGACAGCGGGGAAGATTCAAACAAGAGGGCATGGGTTGAGAATTAGAGGACAAAAGTTTAGGGGTAACATAAGGGGGAACTTCTTTAGTCAGAAAGTGGTAGCTGTGTGGAATGAGCTTCCAGCAGAAGTGGTTGAGGCAGGTTCTATGTTATCGTTTAAAGTTAAATTGGATAGATATATGGACAGGAAAGGAATGGAGGGTTATGGGCTGAGTGCAGGTCGGTGGGAATAGGATAGGGTAGGAGTTCGGCACGGTCTAGAAGGGCCGAGATGGCCTGTTTCCATGCTGTAATTGTTATATGGTTATATAAATTGGATTAGACATTGGCTCAATGGAAGAAGCCAGAGAGTGGTAGTAGAGGATTGCTTCTCAGAGTGAAGGCCTGTGACTAGTGGTGTGCCACAGGGATCAGTGCTGGGTCCATTGTTATTTGTCATCTATATCAATGATCTGGATGATAATGTGGTAAATTGGATCAGCAAATTTGCTGATTATACAAAGATTGGAAGTGTAGTGGACAGTGAGGAAGGTTTTCAAAGCTTGCAGAGGAATTTGGACCAGCTGGAAAAATGGGCTGAAAGATGGCAGATGGAGTTTAATACAGACAAGTGTGAGGTATTGTACTTTGGAAGGACAAACCAAGGTAGAACATACAAGGTAAATGGTAGGGCACTGAGGAGTGCAGTGGAACAGAGGGATCTGGGAATACAGATACAAAATTCCCTAAAAGTGGTGTCACAGGTAGATAGGGTCATAAAGAGAGCTTTTGGTACACTGGCCTTTATAAATCAAAGTATTGAGTATAAGAGTTGGAATGTTATGGTGAGGTTATATAAGGCATTGGTGAGGCTAAATTTGGAGTATTGTGTGCAGTTTTGCTCACCAAATTACAGGAAGGATATTAATAAGGATGAAAGAGTGCAGAGAAGGTTTACAAGGATGTTGCTGGGACTTGAGAAATTGAGTTACAGAGTAAGGTTGAATAGGTTAGGACTTTATTCCCTGGAGCATAGAACACACTCAGCGATTTAGAAACAGCTTCTTCCCCTCTGCCATCCGATTCTCAAATGGACATTGTACCTCACTTTTTTAATATATATTATTTCTGTTTTTGCATGATTTTTAATCTATTCAATATGCATATACTGTATTTATTTATTTTTCTTCTATATTATGTATTGCGTTGAACTGCTGCTGCTAAGTTAGCAAATTTCACAACATATGCCAGTGATAATAAACCTGATTCTGATTCTGAAAACTACTCACAATACTTACAGTTGAGGCTGGAGGTACAGATGCCTGAAGTCCCACACCACCAGGTTCAAGAGCAGCTACTTCCCTTCAAACCAAATGGAAAAACCTTAATCATTAAAGCTTAGTAGTACTATGACAAATCTGCATTAAAATGGACTTCTGCTATTTTGTTTTAATTGTGTTTTCTTGTAGAAATTATGTATAATTTATGTTTAATGCATGTTTTCCTTGTGAAAGCTGCTTGTCTGATGCAATTTATCTGTGGTGCTGTTGCAGGTAAGTTTATTGTACCTGCACACATGTGCCTGTGTACGTGACCATAAACTTGACTTTGACTTTCTGGACCAGTCTACTGTGGGACCTTCTCAAAGGCCTTGCTAAGATCAATGTATACACTATGCAACAGTCTTAGGCACAGGTATATAGCCAGGGTGCCTAAGACTTTTGCACAGAACTGTATTTGTCAACGTGGAGCGGAGAGTGAGTTTGTAAATCTGGCGAGAGCAAAGGATGTTGCAAATGGTGAGGGTGGAGTGCCACAGGAGGCAGGTGGCAGAGAAGGAGTGTCAGTGGTAGGGGGTGGTGTGGGCGCAGACAAACCCAGCCCTGAGACACCGGGCAAGGTCATTTGATTCCAAGCAACTGGTTTATTGGTCATTACAGAATGTCTCTCTGGTGCTTCCTGCTCCCTCCCCTCTCTCCTCCCCTTTTTCCAATCACAATTCCCCTCTCCCTGCCCCCTTCCCACTCTCAGTCCATGACAGAGACCCATAACAGAATCAGGTTTATCATCACTCACGTGTCATAAAATTTAATTTTTTTTGTGACAGTAGTACAGTGCAATACATAAAATTACTACAGTACTGTGCAGAAGACCTAGGCTTCCTATCTATACAAATATTCTGTACACCCACCCTGTACAAATATACTGTACACCCTACCTATACAAATATACTGTACACCCTGCCTGTACAAATATACTGTACACCCTCCCTGTACAAATATACTGCACACCCTGCCTGTACAAATATACTGTACACCCTGCCTATACAAATATACTGTACACCCTCCCTGTACAAATATACTGTACACCCTGCACATACAAATATACTGTACACCCACCTATACAAATGTACTTTACACCCTCCCTGTACAAATATACTGTACGCCCTGCACATACAAATATACTGTACACCCACCTATACAAATGTACTGTACACCCTCCCTGTACAAATATACTGTACACTCTGCCTGTACAAATGTACTGTACACCCATCTATACAAATATACTGTACACCCTCCCTATACAAATGTACTGTACCACCACCTATACAAATATACTGTACCCCCTCTCCTGTACAAATGTACTGTACACCCTCCCTGTACAAATATACTGTACACCCTGCCTGTACAAATGTACTGTCCACCCTCCCTGTACAAATATACTGTACACCCTGCCTGTACAAATGTACTGTACACCCATCTATACAAATATACTGTACACCCTCCCTGTACAAATATACTGTACACCCTCCCTATACAAATGTACTGTACACCCACCTATACAAATGTACTGTACCCCCTCTCCTGTACAAATGTACTGTACACCCTCCCTGTACAAATATACTGTACACCCTGCCTGTACAAATGTACTGTACACCCACCTATACAAATATACTGTACCCCCTCTCCTGTACAAATGTACTGTACACCCTCCCTGTACAAATGTACTGTCCACCCACCTATACAAATGTACTGTACACCCACCTATACAATTGTACTGTACACCCTCCCTTTACAAATATACTGTACACCCTGCCTATACAAACGTACTGTACACTCTATCTGTACAAATATCTGTACACCCTGCCTACCACATTGCCTTCAAAATTTTCTGAGTAACCTCCTCTTAAAAAAAGTCGGAATCAAGGGGCACGGTTTCCTACGGATTGAATTGAATTGATTTTATTTCTTACATCCTTCACGTACATGAGGAGTAAAAATCTTTACATTGCGTCTCTGTCCAAATGTGCAATGTGCAATCATAGTAATTTATAATAAATAGAACAGTCGATGTAACATAGAAATACACTCAAATCAGCGTGAGTCACAATACCAAGGTGAATTCCCTAATCAGTCCCTGTCTTTCCAAGTGGATGTAAATCCCATCCTGAAGAATATTTTCCAGTAGTTTCCTCCCTCTAGTCACAAGGGTCAGCAACCTGCAGTTTACTGAGTTATCCCTACTTCCTGTTCCATATGATAACAAATTAGAGAGATTGAGTCGTCTGGGACTGCACTCGCTGGAATTCAGAAGAATGAGAGGAGATCTTATAGAAACATATAAAATTGTGAAAGGGGTAGATAAGATGGAGGCAGGAAAGTTGTTTCCACTGATAGGTGAGACTAGAACTAGGGGACGTAGCCTCAAGATTTGGGGGAGTGGATTTAGGATAGAGATGAGGAGGAACTGTTTTTCCCAGAGAGTGGTGAATCTGTGGAATTCTCTGCCCAATGAAGCAGTGGAGGCTACCTCAGTAAATATATTTAAAACAAGGTTGGATAGATTTTTGCATAGTAGGGGAAATAAGGGTAATTGGGAAAAGACAGTTGGGTGGAGATGAGTCCATGGCTAGATCAGCCATGATCTTATTGAATGGCAGAGCAGGTTTGACAGACCAGATGGCCTATTGCTTCTATTTCCTGTTTCCTAATTCCTAAATCCTATTAGCTTCCTCCAGTATAGACAAAGATGATGCAAAAATTTCCTTCAGAGCCCCAGAAATCGCCTTCCTTCCTCCCTATAACGCTCTCCTCTAGATTTTATTAGACCTTGGGGATTTGTCCACCTCAATGTGCATCAATATATTTAACGATACCTTGTCTGCAGCTCTCAGTGATCCCAAACAGATCCACCGCCCTCCTCCATCTGGCGAGACTAGTACCTCTCAACAATTTCTCTTTCAACACTCCCCAACTCTGCGCTGTGTTGACAGCTGCATTGGTGCTGCTTCCTGCACCCGTGCTGAGCTCACCAATTCCATCAACATTGCCTCCAGCATCCACCCTTTCCTCAAATTTACTTGATCCATCTCCGATACCTCTCTCCCCTTTCTTGATCCCTCTATCCCTGTCTCCGGAGACAGATTACAAGCCCACTGACCCCCACAGTTATCTTGACCGTACCTCTAGTCACCCTGTCAGTTGTTAAAATTACCATTCCCTCTCTCAGTTGCTACATCTCTGCCACATCTGTTATCAGGATGAGGCTTCCTGTTCCAGAATGTTTGAGGTGTCCTTTTTTTTTCAGACAACTGGATTTCCTTCCAACAGGATCAATGCCACCCTCACCCACATCTCCTCTATTCCCCCGATAGAATGGGGTAAGTTTACCTGCCTCCCCCAGGCTCCCGTATCCAGCACATCCTTCTCCATAACTTCCACCATCTCCAGTGGGATCTTACCAGCATGCACATCTCGTAAGGAGAGGAGAAGAAGACGGCGGCGTGACGGCAGTGCGCGCGGCCTCTCCGGTGATGAATATCTGTAATCTGTCAAGTAGGGGACCGTGCACAATTCTGATTTGATGGAGATGGACGTGACGGTACGGAGGAACATCTGGAAAATTTCTGAAATGCCTGCTTCGCTGCCGCTGCTACTGTGTGGTAACCGGAATCTCCGGAGCAGAAGGCCCCGAATCCTCGGCTTTGCATGTTTCAGCGGCCGGGGAGAGATCGAAGGCGCTCGGCAGAGGATGGCACTCGGGAGGCTGTATCGGAGGGGCTGGTCGGAGGCTCGGAGTTTTCGGACGGATGGATTCGGTGTCGGCTGTGGTCGGCTGCTTCCAAGGCATCAGCAAGTTGACAGTGCCTGGAGGTTTATGGCAGGGAGTTTCTCCCTTTTGCCGCCTGCTATCGGGGACTCGGGAGTCGATCGACTCAGGGACTTTGAGACTTTATTTACTGTGCCCATGGTTTGTTCTTCATCAAATTATGGTATTGTTTTGCACTGCAGTAACTATATGTTACAATTATGTGGTTCTGTCAGTGTTAGTCTTTGGTTTGTCCTGTTTTCTGTGATATCACTCTGGAGAAACATTGTATCATTTCTTAATGCATGTATGCATTTCTAAATGACAATAAAAGAGGACTGATTGTTCTCATAATCTAATCTTTCCTGTCCCCCCGCCCCCCACTCGACCACCTGTGATTGCCCTCAGGATTAAAGTTCAACATAAATGTAATATCAAAGTACATATCTGTCACCATATACAACCCTGAGATTCATTTTCTTGTGGGCATTCACAGTAAATGCAAAAAAGCACAATAGAATCAATGAAAAGCCACACACTAAGATATAGACAAACAACCAATGTGCAAAAGACCACAAACTGTGAAAATACCGAAGGAAAAGGAAAGAAAATAATCGTAATAAATATTGAGAACCTGAGATGCAGAGAAAGTGAGTCCATAGGTCGTGAGAATAGTTCAGGTTGGGGTTAATGAAGTTGGGTGAAGGGATCACTTTCTACGTGACTGATCTCCCGTCTGTCACTTACCCCCACAGCTGTGACAAATGCTATAACACCCCTACACTTCGTTTCCTCACCACCATTCAGGACCCTCAACACTTCACCAGCAAGTCCGTCGGGGTTATTTATTATATCTGGTGCTCCTGGTGCGGCCTCCTCGCAGTCGGTGAGACTCAACGCAGGTTGATGGGGTGGCTTTGTCGAGCACTTTCGCTCTGTCCGCTGCAACAGCCAGCACCTTCCGGTGGCCATCCGTTTCAATTCAGCTTCCCATTTGTACACCAACCTGTCTGTCCATGGTCTCCTCTACTGCCATGAGGAGGACAAACTCATGCCCAATATTCTCTCTGGAGAGTCTCCAACTTGACGGTGTGAACATGGATTTCTCTAACTTCCAGTAACCACTCACCTCTTTTTCCTGAAACCCCACTCCTTCTTCTCTCTTTTTTCATTCCCCATTCTGCTTCCCCTCTCACCCTTCTCCTCCACCCGGCCATCCTCTCCCTTTGATTCCTCACCTCCTTCCCTTTATTCCATGATCAACTTTCCTCTTCTTCTTCTTCAGCCCTTTACCTCTTCCCTCTATCACCCCCCAGCTTCAAAGTTCAAAGTTAAATTTATTATCACATCACCCTCCTCACCTACCACCTGCCAGCTTGTACTCCTTCCCCTCTTGTCCCCTTCGTATTCTGGCCTCTTCCCTCTTCCTTTCCCGTCCTGATGAGGGATCTCGGCCCGAAATGTCGACTGTCCAATTCCTTCCAAAGATACTGTCTGGCCTGAGTTCCTTCAGCATTTTGTGTGTGTGTTCCAGCATTTGCAGAATCTCCTGGGTCTCAAGTAGGTTTCTGTCTCTCTCCCCCTGATTCTTCTGGGCCTGTGAACCCTGGGGTTACCAACACTTACCAATGGAAACATTCATTCGTTCGTTACGTGCAGTGTTGTACGCGGTGGGCAATCATGGCCTTTCCATGACCATGATTGTTCTTGGCAAATTCTTCTACAGAAGTGGTTTGCCATCACCTTCTTCTGGGCAGTGTCTTTACAAGACGGGTGACCCCAGCCATTATCAATACTCTTCAGAGATTGCCTGCCTGGCGTCGGTGGTCGGGTAACCAGGACTTGTGATGGGCACCAGCTGCCCATCACATTACCCTTCATGTAAATGGATGCTACACCTTGCCCAAGGATGACCTGCAGGCTAGCGGATGGAAGGAGAGACGTGCCTCCATCCCGCCACCCAAATGGAAACATTATCCTACTTACTTTAAGTTAAATTCCTTGTAGGCCTTTTCTGTAAAGGGGAACAATGTCTTGGCTGTTTATTGAATGAGTATGTTGCATCTGGCTTTGGTTAAGGTGATGCTGTGATGACACGATATCAGAAAACAAGTTGAATGAGATAAAAGATAAACTGGGACAGTTGTCTGCACTCTCACCAAGTCTTTGTAATCTTTCCTTCAACACAATAAATCCGACACAATGCTTTCACTAAGGGGCCAAACAGCGACTCACAAAGGCTAAAAATAACTTCCTCGGCTTTCTATTCTAGTCCTTATTAATAAAGCCAACAATTCACTGTGCTATTTTAACAACGTTATCAACTTGTCCTATCACCAGAAAAGATCTATATTTATCTGTGAGTAAAAGCTCCATTGTTGCTCCCACCACTGACTTGAGGGAACTGATCCAAGGTTTCCTGGCTTTTTTACAAATCGGGGTAACATTTACTGTCAACTGATCCTCATCCTCTGCCCAGTTTCCTTCCTTCGTGATCTCTTTAATCAAAGCCTCTGCACTTTAATATGCGATGATTAACTCAGATGAGAGAGTAAAACCTCTCTAAATTAGACTTAATTAGCAATTATCTCTCTTGATTCTATCTCCTCTAATGTCATCTCCTTGGTAAATAACAAAGCAGAATAATTGTTCAGTATTCCTCTCATTTCACGGTTGTTGGCTGTGAGTTTGTGCCTTCACTGACTGGCCTCACCGTTATCTTATTTTCTGTTCAGTTGTCCATGAAAACTATTATCTTTGAAAAACAAATTATGTAATCCAGAGCATCATAGAGTCGCACAGCATGGAAACAGGCCACTCGGCCAACAATGTCTGTGCTGACTCGAGACCACCATCTGTTCCATGTTCAGGCCCTTGACCATCTCCGTCTCTGCCTTAGTGCTTCAAGTGATATAAATTTCTCTTAAGCACTGTCACTTCCAGCACCTCCTCAGGTAGTCTATTCCAGGTCCTTTCCTCACCACTGCCTGGGTGAAATAAGGTTCCCCTTCGGACGGTTCTCAGATTGGGGGGGGGGGGGGCGGCACGGCAGCATAGCGGTTAGCACGGCGGCGCCTTACCGTGCCGGCGACCCGGGTTCAATTCCCGTCGCCGTCTGTAAGGAGTTTGTACGTTCTCCCCGTGACCGCGTGGGTTTCCCCCCACAGTCCAAAGACATACCGATTGGTAGGTTGATTGGTCATTGTAAATTGTCTCGTGATTAGACCAGGGTTATATCGGGGATTGCTGGACGGTGAGGCTCGGGGGCTGGAAGAGCCAATTCTGCTCTGTATCTCAGTAAATAAATAAATACGATCTCTTCCCCCCTGTCTTAAATCTATGCTCTCTTGTCTTATCTATCTCTGATACGAGGAAATGTTTCCTGCAAGCTACCCACTCTATGCCCCCTCAGTAAAGGTAGCCTCTTCCTCTAGGGCGTGAACAGTCCCACAACAGAAAAACTTCATCCCAGGTAACGTCCCGGTGAATCTCCACTGCACCTCTCCCAGCACGGTCTGCAGGGTGCCCGGTGCCCACAATCTCCATCAGCGACTTGACTGAGAAAGGCAATACCCGAGTTTACTGATGATGCAATGTGAACTGTGAAAGCGTTGCGGGGAGACAGAAGCGTGGTCAATGACACAGCAGCTGGTGCGGAAAGATTTGAGGTCACCCGCTTTGGAAGTAGACAACCTGATTCTGATTCAGACGCCGATTCTGAGAAAGGGCCCCTTAGCTCCACTGGTTCCCGTCCACCAATCAGCTCGCAATCCCCATCCGTGTATCGACGCCAAAGTCTGCGTGCTCAGATTCCGCTGTGCTTCAGCACCCCGCTCTGCAGACCTATGTCCCCCCTTCTCCATCTGTGCTTCTCTCTGCTCTCCTTCCTCTCCCCGTTTCTGGCCTCTCTCCTATTCTCCCTCTCGATACCTTTCAATCTCTTTCTGCCCATGTCTGTCCCTGTTACTTGCTTCTCTCTCCCTCCCTGTCTCTCTCTCTCTGCACCTCTGTCTGTCTCTCTCCATTTCAGTGTGTTCCTGAAGTTGTTTGCAGACGGTGATGCGGGGACAGGAGAGATTACTGCATTGGAATGTGCTCCCGAGTTAATCATTGGCCGGCAGTCTCAGCTCTGCTGGTGAGATCAGTGCTGCATGATGTCACCTTGTCTGAGTGCTGTCTGTCCAGGTGCAGAGGCAGAGGCAGCGTGAAAACACAACATTCCTCAGCGGCCTCACCCCTGACTCATCACTGCCATGAACTCCCTGTCACCCCACAACTCCCCCATCCCCTCCCTGGCTCGCTGCACTGGGAACCGCTCTGTGTCCCAGCAGCCCCGCTCACCGTGTTGGGAACTTCTCTGTGTCCCAGCAGCCCTGCTCACTGTACTGGAAACAGCTCTGTATCCCAGCAGCCCTGCTCACTGTGCTGGGAATCACTCTATATTCCAGCAGCCCCTCTCACTGTGCTGGGAACAACTCTGTATTCCAACAGTCCCTTTCACTGTGCTGGGAACTTCTCCGTATCCCAGCGGCCCTTCTCACTGTGCTGGGAACAGCTCTGCATCCCAGCAGCCTCTCTCACTGAGCTGGGAACTGCTCTGTATCCCAGCAGCCCTGCTCACCGTGTTGGGAACTTCTCTGTGTCCCAGCAGCCCCGCTCACCGTGTAGGGAACTTCTCTGTGTCCCAGCAGCCCCGCTCACTGTACTGGAAACAGCTCTGTATCCCAGCAGCCCCTCTCACTGGGCTGGGAACAACTCTGTATCCCAGCAACCCTGCTCACTGTGCTGGGAACCGCTCTGTGTTCCAGCAGCCCTGCTCACTGTGCTGGGAACCGCTCTGTGTCCCAGCAGCCCTGCTCACTGTGCTGGGAACCACTCTGTATCCCAGCAGCCCCTCTCACTGGGCTGGGAACCACTCTGTATCCCAGCAACCCTGCTCACTGTGCTGGGAACTGCTCTGTGTTCCAGCAGCCCTGCTCACTGTGCTGGGAACAGCTCTGTATCCCAGCAGCCTCTCTCACTGAGCTGGGAACTGCTCTGTATCCCAGCAGCCCTGCTCACTGTGCTGGGAACCACTCTGTATCCCAGCAGACTCTCTCGCTGAGCTGGGAACTGCTCTGTGTCCCAGCAGCCCTGCTCACTGTGTAGGGAACAGCTCTGTGCTGAGAACCACTCTGTATCCCAGCAGCCCCTCTCACTGTACTGGAAACAGCTCTGTATCCCAGCAGCCCTTCTCACTGGGCTGGGAACCACTCTGTGTCCCAGCAGCCCTGCTCACTATGCTGGGAACCACTCTGTATCCCAGCAGCCCCTCTCACTGTGCTGGGAACCGCTCTGTGTCCCAGCAGCCCTGCTCACTGTGCTGGGAACCACTCTGTATCCCAGCAGCCCCTCTCACTGGGCTGGGAACAACTCTGTATCCCAGCAACCCTGCTCACTGTGCTGGGAACCGCTCTGTGTTCCAGCAGCCCTGCTCACTGTGCTGGGAACCGCTCTGTGTCCCAGCAGCCCTGCTCACTGTGCTGGGAACCACTCTGTATCCCAGCAGCCCCTCTCACTGGGCTGGGAACCACTCTGTATCCCAGCAACCCTGCTCACTGTGCTGGGAACTGCTCTGTGTTCCAGCAGCCCTGCTCACTGTGCTGGGAACAGCTCTGTATCCCAGCAGCCTCTCTCACTGAGCTGGGAACTGCTCTGTATCCCAGCAGCCCTGCTCACTGTGCTGGGAACCACTCTGTATCCCAGCAGACTCTCTCGCTGAGCTGGGAACTGCTCTGTGTCCCAGCAGCCCTGCTCACTGTGTAGGGAACAGCTCTGTGCTGAGAACCACTCTGTATCCCAGCAGCCCCTCTCACTGTACTGGAAACAGCTCTGTATCCCAGCAGCCCTTCTCACTGGGCTGGGAACTGCTCTGTGTCCCAGCAGCCCTGCTCACTATGCTGGGAACCACTCTGTATCCCAGCAGCCCCTCTCACTGTGCTGGGAACCGCCCTGTGTCCCAGCAGCCCTGCTCACTGTGCTGGGAACCACTCTGTATCCCAGCAGCCCCTCTCACTGGGCTGGGAACCACTCTGTATCCCAGCAACCCTGCTCACTGTGCTGGGAACCGCTCTGTGTCCCAGCAGCTCTGCTCACTGTGCTGGATAAAGAAGCGGCTCTGAGTACAGACGGCAGCAGCACGTCACTCATTCTCAGCCACACTGCCTGCTGGGTTTGCTGTGAATGTCACTGAAAGAGAAAATTCTCAGCCAGCAGGGACCTGCAGTCCTCAAATCTCCCACCAGAAACTTGCTCCCAACGGAAGACTGCTCCCACCCACCCCCCTCACCAAAGCCTGGGTCAGGGTGGTCCAGCAGAACAGTGGTTAGCTCTGCTGCACCACAGCTCCAGAGACCCCGGTTCGATCCTGAACTCTGGTACTGCCTGTGTGGAGTTCTCCCATTCTCCCTGTTACCACGCGGATTTCCTCTGAATACTCTGGTTTCCTCTCTCACCCTAAGAACACACTGGTCGGTGGACTAATTCTTCTGAGTACAGGTAGGTGAAGGGGGGGTGGTGATTGAACAGGTAAGTGCAGGATGAGAGCGAGTGGGTTCTTGATGGCTTGCACAGACTCAGTGGGCCAAAGGGCTCATCTCCATATTGGACATCTCTGACTGCAACATCAGCTCCTCCCAGCCAGATAATCTTTCCATCCTCTTGTTTATCAAACATCCACCAACATCTGCTGTAGAACTAGACGGTGACTCACCCTTCCTTGCCCTCTGAAGGAAAGTAGACTACCAACCCTCTGAGAACAATGGTGTCCTTTCTCCTTAAGCAGTAAGCCCTAGTTCTCATTCTCCCACAGAGGAGACATCCTCTCCTCATCCACCCTCTGGACCTGATATGCTTCAACCCCCTTGTCCTGGTCTTCCTTCCACTTTCTCTGTAGCCTTGTTCATATCCCCGTTCCTTAGTCATAGTCATGGTCATACTTTATTGATCCCGAGGGAAATTGGTTTTCATTACAGTTGCACCATAAATAATTAAATAGTAATAAAACAATAAATAATTAAATAGTAATATGTAACTTACGCCAGGAAATAAGTCCAGGACCAGCCTATTGGCTCAGGGTGTCTGGCCCTCCAAGGGATGAGTTGTAAAGTTTGATGGCCACAGGCAGGAATGACTTAGAACATAGAACATAGAATAGTACAGCACAGTACAGGCCCTTCAGCCCACAATGTTGTGCCGACCCTCAAACCCTGCCTCCCATATAAGACCCCACCTTAAATTCCTCCATATACCTGTCTAGTAGTCTCTTAAACTTCACTAGTGTATCTGCCTCCACCACTGACTCAGGCAGTGCATTCCATGCACCAACCACTCTCTGAGTACAAAACCTTCCTCTAATATCCCCCTTGAACTTCCCACCCCTTACCTTAAAGCCATGTCCTCTTGTATTGAGCAATGGTGCCTTGGGGAAGAGGCGCTGGCTGTCCACTCTATCTATTCCTCTTATTATCTTGTACACCTCTATCATGTCTCCTCTCATCCTCCTTCTCTCCAAAGAGTAAAGCCCTAGCTCCCTTAATCTCTGATCATAATGCATACTCTCTAAACCAGGCAGCATCCTGGTAAATCTCCTCTGTACCCTTTCCAATGCTTCCACATCCTTCCTATAGTGAGGCGACCAGAACTGGACACAGTACTCCAAGTGTGGCCTAACCAGAGTTTTATAGAACTGCATCATTACATCGCGACTCTTAAACTCTATCCCTCAACTTATGAAAGCTAACTCCCAATAAGCTTTCTTAACTACCCTATCCACCTGTGAGGCAATTTTCTGGGATCTGTGGACATGTACCCCGAGATCCCTCTGCTCCTCCACACTACCAAGTATCCTGCCATTTACTTTGTACTCTGCCTTGGAGTTTGTCCTTCCAAAGTGTACCACCTCACACTTCTCTGGGTTGAACTCCATCTGCCACTTCTCAGCCCACTTCTGCATCCTATCAATGTCTCTCTGCAATCTTTGACAATCCTCTACACTATCTACAACACCACCAACCTTTGTGTCGTCTGCAAACTTGCCAACCCACCCTTCTACCCTCACATCCAGGTCGTTAATAAAAATCACGAAAAGTAGAGGTCCCAGAACAGATCCTTGTGGGACACCACTAGTCATAATCCTCCAGTCTGAATGTACTCCCTCCACCACCACCCTCTGCCTTCTGCAGGCAAGCCAATTCTGAATCCAACTGGCCAAACTTCCCTGGATCCCATGCCTTCTGACTTTCTGAATAAGCCTACCATGTGGAACCTTACTAAAATCCATATAGATCACATCCTTATCTATATGCCTGGTCACCTCCTCAAAGAACTCTATCAAGCTTGTTAGACACGATCTGCCCTTTACAAAGCCATGCTGACTGTCCCTGATCAGACCATGATTCTCTAAATGCCCAGAAATCCTATCTCTAAGAATCTTCTCCAACAGCTTTCCCACCACAGACATAAGGCTCACTGATCTATAATTACCCGGACTATCCCTACTACCTTTTTTGAACAAGGGGACAACATTCGCCTCCCTCCAATCCTCCGGTACCATTCCCATGGACAACGAGGACATAAAGATCCTAGCCAGAGGGTCAGCAATCTCTTTGTTCACCTCGTGGAGCAGCCTGGGGAATATTCCGTCAGGCCCTGGGGACTTATCCGTCCTAATGTATTTTAACAACTCCAACACCTCCTCTCCCTTAATATCAACATGCTCCAGAACATCAACCTCACTCATATTGTCCTCACCATCATCAAGTTCCCTCTCATTGGTGAATACCGAACAGAAGTATTCATTGAGGACCTCGCTCAGTTCCAAAGCCTCCAGGCACATCTTCCCACCTTTATCTCTAATCGGTCCTACCTTCACTCCTGTTATCCTTTTTTTCTTCACATAATTGAAGAATGCCTTGGGGTTTTCCTTTACCCTAATTGCCAAGGCCTTCTCATGCCCCCTTCTTGCTCTTCTCAGCCCTTTCTTAAGCTCCCTTCTTGTTTCCCTGTATTCCTCAATAGACCCATCTGATCCTTGCTTCCTAAACCTCATGTATGGTGCCTTCTTCCATCTGACTGGATTTTCCACCTCACTTGTCACCCATGGTTCCTTCACCCTACCATTCTTTATCTTCCTCAACGGGACAAATTTATCCCTAACATCCTGCAAGAGATCTCTAAACATCGATCACATGTCTATAGTACATTTCCCTGCAAAAACATCATCCCAATTCACACTCACAAGTTCTAGCCTTATAGCCTCATAATTTGCTCTTTCCCAATTAAAAATTTTCCTGTCCTCTCTGATTCTATCCTTTTCCATGTTAATGCTAAAGGCCAGGGAGCGGTGGTCACTGTCCCCCAGATGCTCACCCTCTGAGAGATCTGTGACCTGACCCGGTTCATTACCTAGTACTAGATCTAGTATGGCATTCCCCCTAGTCGGCCTGTCCACATACTGTGACAGGAATCCGTCCTGGACACAATTAACAAACTCTGCCCCATCTAAACCCTTGGAACTAATCAGGTGTCAATCAATACTAGGGAAGTTAAAGTCACCCATGATAACAACCCTGTTATTTTTGCACCTTTCCAAAATCTGCCTCCCAATCTGCTCCTCTGTATCTCTGCTGCTACCAGGAGGCCTATAGAATACCCCCAGTATCCATTCCTGCCCTGGTGCCAGCCAAGTCTCTGTAATGGCCACTACATCATAATTCCATGTATGTATCCAAGCTCTCAGTTCATCACCTTTGTTCCTGATGCTTCTTGCATTGAGGTACACACATTTCAGCCCTTCTACCTTACTGTCTTTACACCGTTTATTCTGCTTCTCTTTCCTCAAAGCCTCTCTATACGTTAGATCTGGCTTTACTCCATGCACTTCTTTCACTGCTCTATCGCTCTGGATCCCATCCCCCTTGCAAATTAGTTTAAACCCTCCCGAACCATGCTAGCAAACCTTCCTGCAAGGATATTGCTCCCCCTCGAGTTCAGGTGCAACCCATCCAATCTGTACAGGTCCCACCTTCCCCAGAAGAGATCCCAATGATCCAAAAATCTAAAACCCTGCTCCCTGCACCAACTCCTCAGCCACGCATTCAACTGCCATCTCCTCCAATTCTTACAATCACTGTCACGTAGCTCTGGCAGCAATCCTGAGAACGCCACCCTTGAGGTCCTGTTCTTCAGCCTTCTGCCTAGTTCCCGAAACTCACACTTCAGGACCTCATCCCTCTTCCTGCCTACGTCGTTGGTACCAACATGTATCACGACTTCTGGTTACTTTCCTTCTTGTACCAGGATGTCGTGCACCCGGTCAGAGACATCCCGGACCCTGGCACCCGGGAGGCAACAAACCATGAGGGTGTCCTTCTCATGTCCACAAAATCTCCTGTCTGCTCCCCTGACTATAGAGTCTCCAATGACGACAGCTCTCCTCTTCTCTGTCCCACCCTTCTGCATCACTGGGTCAGACTCAGTGCCAGAGGCCCTGCCATCGTGGATCACCCCTGGTCGGTCGTCCCCGCCAACAGTATCCAGGACAGTAAACTTATTATTCAGGGAAATGGCTACTGGGGTGCTCTGCACTACCTGTCTGCTCACCTTCGCTTTCCCCCCTCTGACTGTCACCCAACGACCTGCTTCCGACAGCCTAGGTGTGACTACCTCCCTGTAGCTCTCATCTATGACTGCCTCATTCTCCCTTATGAGTCAAAGGTCATCCAGCTGCTGCTCCAGATTCCTTACATGGTCTTCCAGATCGCCCAGCCATATGCACTTCTGGCAGATGTGACTCTGCGGGAGAGGGGCGTTCCCCCAAGACTGCCACATCTCACATGAGAGGCGCATCACCGTCTCAGGGGATATTGTAAAGACTAACTGTGAGCTAGCTTGTCCTTCGCCTCTTCTCGTCGAAGCCTCTTGAGTCAAAGCCTCAAAGCTCCACTCCTTCACTGGCCCACTCACTCACTGGCCACTTTCCACTTCCTATGACACTCTGTGTTGCATCTCGGTGGAATGAGTCCCTGGCTGAATATACTCCTGTGTCCAACCAGTCCGTTATGTAGTGGATGGGAGACATTGTCCAAGATGGCATGCAACTTAGACAGCATCCTCTTTTCAGACACCACCGTCAGAGAGTCCAGTTCCATCCCTACAACATCACTGGCCTTACGAATGAGTTTGTTGATTCTGTTGGTGTCTGCTACCCTCAGCCTGCTGCCCCAGGACACAACAGCAAACATGATAGCACTGGCCACCACAGACTCGTAGAACATCCTCAGCATCATCCGGCAGATGTTGGGGGACCTCGGTCTCCTCGGGAGGTGGAGGCGGCTCTGACCCTTCTTGTAGACAGCCTCAGTGTTCTTTGACCGGTCCAGTTTATTGTCAATTCGTATCCCCAGGTATTTGTAATCCTCCACCATGTCCACACTGACCCCCTGGATGGAAACAGGGGTCACCGGTACCTTAGCTCTCCTCAGGTCTACCACCAGCTCCTTAGTCTTTTTCACATTAAGCTGCAGATAATTCTGCTCACACCATGTGACAAAGTTTCCTACCGTAGCCCTGTACTCAGCCTCATCTCCCTTGCTGATGCATCCAACTATGGCAGAGTCATCAGAAAACTTCTGAAGATGACAAGACTCTGTGCAGTAGTTAGACCGACCCTTCACAGTCTTCGGAGGATGTAAATTTCGTTCAGCCGTCTGGGACACCCCCCCACTCTGAGCTCACGACCGCACCCCACTCCAATGCACTTGTACTCCTGCTCCCTGGCTGCCCCTCCCCAGACACACTGTTCCAAGAAACTGACCCCAAATCACTCTCCCCTCACTAGCTGACACCTTCCAGTCTGTGCACAGTTTACCCACTCCGCCTGTCCGGCAAGCCCTCGTTATTCCTTCTGTCGCACGCGGCTCACCGGCCGTGATTAGCAGCTCATCCAGGAGGAGGAAAACTCTGATCTCAGACCCCCGCTGCCTCGCGCCTGTACCCGCTCACGGGGAAGGAAATCCCGAGGGAAGATTCCGGAGCTGGAGACCCGAAGGCAGTCCTACATTGAGCTCAACACTGACTGGCAACCCCTGCAATGCTGCTGGTACCAAACTGCCGTTCCTTTGGGTTCATCAGATGCGTGGAGAGGGGGAGCCTGCTACGTGGGCAACAGCTCGCTCTCCATATCGTACTGCCCTGGCTTGTGTACCTAGACAGCCAGGACACAACATCCATGGTTGACCCTGATCGTCAGAGGCCTCACCATCATGCACTCGGTCCTATTGTGTGTGCTTGCTCTCAGCAGGCGATGTACTCTGACCACTGACGCTCCTTACCGCCTCCCTCACCACACTGTAGCTGACTCCTCGGCCCAGCTCACTGAGCTGAGATGCACCGTTAATCAGCAGAGTCCCCACCCGTACTGCTGTCTGTACACCATGGCTGGGAACCGCCCTGTGTTAGGTACAGCCTCATACTTTGGGAGGACAATGAGATGGGCTGTTGCTACACTTCCAAGCGGGACATCTCGCCACTGGTTAACTCCTGAAATTAAGGCCAGTAAGCCAATTGCCCTCTCAGCCGCTTCCTGTAGCAACACTCATAAAACGCTGGAGGAACTCAGTAGGCCAGGAAGCATCAGTGGAGGGGAATCAACAGTCGACGTTTCACACCAGGACCCTTCATCGGGCCTCAACCCGAAACGCCGACTGTTTATTCTGCCTGGCTTGTTGAGTTCCTCCAGTATTCTGTGTGTGTGTGTTGCTCTGGATCGCCTGCATCTGCAGAATCTCCTGTGGTTATGGCATCCTGAAGCTAGTTGTTTTGCTTTGGTGACTTTGTGCGTTACTGTGCAGGAGTGCAAATGAGGGAAGCACCTGGAGAGCTGGCTGTCCCAGAATCATCATCATCAGGTGCCTTGCCCAGTTTGAGCTTTGACTACCATGGCCCACACACTCCTGTTTCGGGTCAATTGGATCAATTCATTGGTATTCATTTCCAGTTCACTGGCTGCTGTCTCCATCATCATTTGTCTTTGTCTTCCTCTTGCTTTATCTCAAGGTCGCTGGTTCGAGCCTCAGCTGTAGCAGCATGTTTGTGCCCTTGAGCAAGGCACTTAACCACACATTGCTCTAGTCTGTGCGAGGAGTGGCGCCCCACATAGACTTCCAATCTGCGCCTTGTAAGGCATGAGAATGCCCAACGCAGGCTCTCATGGTCTGAGTAGACATCACCCCCCCATCTTGCTTTCTTCCCTTCAATTTTTCCCATAAATACCGTGCATTCTAACTCCTCTTTCCGAATCACATGTCCAATGAAGTTACGTTGCCTTTTCATGACCTCATACATTATTTCTCTTTTTGTGTTTGCTTTTTATTGACATCCTCGTTAGATATTCGTTTCGTCCATGATATTCTTTGCTTCCTCCTCAAAAACCACATCTCTGCTGCTTCAATTCATTTCCTCATGTTACTAGATATTGTCCAACATTCTGAGCCATATAACATAAGTGGATAAACGTAACATTTCAGTACTCTGAGGCAGGTTGTTATGCCTAGTTTAGTATTGTTCAGTATACTCTTCAGAATAGGTATTCTGTGATGAGAAAGGATGAACAAGACCTCATGGGGAAGAAAAATCGAAAATCTGTGGAACACTTCATTATGTCGGAGAGCGATGTAGTGGATCCTGAGATGAGGTGTCTGTCGGTCAGAGTTGACCACAGAGATTGCATCCTAGCTGTCTAGATACACAAGCCAGGACAGTATCATATGGAGAGCAAGCTGTTGCCTGTGCAGCAGGCTCCTCCTCTCCACACATCTGATGAATCCAAAGGAACGGCAGAGATCGATACAGTTTGGTACCAGCAGCATCGCAGGAGGGGTGCCAGTCAGCGTTGAACTCAACGTAGGACTGCCTTAGGGATTCCAGCCCCGGATCTTTCCCTCGGGGTTTACTCCCAAAGCCTTCACCATGAGTGGGATAGCCGCAAGGCAGCGGAGGTTTGAGGTCGGAGTTTTTCCTCTCCTAGTTGAGCTGCCAATCACGGCTGACGAAACCCCATCTGCCCAGAGCAGCTGGGTTTAAGGCGCCTTTGCACCTTCTCCCAACAGTAGAAACGGTTCTGCTGGGCTTAGTAACTAAGCCACACGTGAAGGCGGGGAGCTGGACTTGGTTGTCAGAGGCTATTTGAGGCACACGCCATTGGGAGCATTTAATAGGTAGTGAGAGCTTGTCCCCATTACCACCCCCAGCTATAACAACCTTAAGGAACTGAGATGATATTCTTAACTTAAACCAGAGGTTTTCAACTTGGAGTCCATGGGCCACTCGGTTAATGGTTGGGGTCCATGGCATACAAATGGGAGCCCCTGATCAAAACGGAGAATTTTGTCATGAGTTTTGGCTAAGATAGATTGAATAATGTTATTTGGGGGTTGACGGTGGATTGGTGAGGCAAACATTTCAGGAGTGCACAGGTGAACTACAAAATCACTCACGGACAGTCACAAGGCTGAGGGACCGGATGGCATCCCAGGGCGGGTACTCAGGACATGTGCAGCACAACTGGCAGGTGTGTTTACAGACATTTTTAATCTCTCCTTCTCCCAGTGTAGAGTGCCTTCATGCTTTTGTCCCTGTACCTAAAAAGAGCACGGTAACATGTCTGAACGACTGGTGTCCTGTCACACTCACCTCAGTTTAAGCAAATGCTTTGAGAGGCTGGTCAAGGATTACATCTGCAGCTTGCTACCACCCACACTGGACCCCCTACAATTCACCTACCGACACAACCGATCAACAGATGACGCAATAGCCACAGCTCTACACGCCGTCCTTACACATCTGGAGAAGAAGGATGCTTATGTGAGAATGTCGGTCTTGGGCTACAGTTCAGCAATCAACACCATAATTCCTTCCAGACTTGACAAGAAGCTCAGAGACCTCGGCCTTGACCCTGCCTTGTGCAGCTGGATCCTGGACTTCCTGTCAGATCACCAGCAGGTGGTAAGAGTGGGCTCCCTCACCTCTGTCACCCACAGCTCCAATCTGCTGATTAAATTCACTGACAATACTACATTGATTGGCCTAATATCAAATAATAATGAGGCAGCCTACGGAGAGGAAGTCATCACCCTGACACAGTGATGTCAAGAAAACAACCTCCCTCTCAATGTCGCAAAAACAAAGGAGCTGGTTGTGGACTACAGGAGGAATGGAGACAGGCTAACCCCTGTTGACATCAATGGATCTGGGGATGAGAGGGTGAACAGCTTTAAGTTCCTCGGCATAAACATCACCAAGGATCTCACGTGGTTTGTGGTGAGAAAAGCACAACAGCACCTCTTTCACCTCAGACAGTTGAAGAAGTTTGGTACGGGCCCCCAAATCCTAAGGACTTTCTACAGGGGCACAATTGAGAGCATCCTGACTGGCTGCATCACTGCCTGGTACGGGAACTGTACCTCCCTCAATCGCAGGACTCTGCAGAGAGTGGTGTGGACAGCCCAGCGCATCTGTAGATGTGAACTTCCCACGAATCAGGATATTTACAAAGACAGGTGTGTAACAAGGGCCTGAAGAATCACTGGGGACCCGAGTCACCCCAACCACAAACTGTTCCAGTTGCTACCACCTAAGAAATGGTACCACAGCATAAAAGCCAGGACCAACAGGCTCCGGGACAGCTTCTTCCACCAGGCCATCAGACTGATTAACTCACACTGATACAATTGTGTTTCTATGTTATATTGACTGTCCTGTTGTACATACTATTTATTACAAATTACTATAAATTGCACATTGCGCATATAGACAGAGACATAATGTAAAGATTTTTACTCGCGTTTGTGAAAGATGGAACTAATAAAGTCAATTCAATTCGATTCATGTTGGTCTGACACTGAAGGGAAACAGCAGGAGTGGCTCACCGGGGAAATCAGGGATGGTTTCCAATCCGAAAAGGAGACTAAATCATTCCAACAAAAGTCTTGGGAGCAATTGTTAGACCTCAGCACAGGATGATTAAGAGGAGGAAAATAGATTGAGAGTTAGCTTGCAGGGAGCAGCAAAACCGACTGTCAAAGTTTCTACATACACATGAAGAGGGGAATGTGATCCAGGCAAACTTTAAAATCAGAAACAGGGAGATGTGTAATGTGGAGCAGTGGATCTGTCTTCACAAAGGACACAAATAGCCTTCCCTGAAGTGTTGGAAAATCTGAGCATAGAGAGAGGGCAGAATTTGGTATTAATGGGGAAACGATATGAGGGAAATTGAAACGCTAATGAATCGCCAGGGCTATCAATTGACTTTCCAGAGTACTTAAGGAAGTGGCCTGGACGTACATGTGGTCATCATGGGCTCTGGAGCAGGTCCTATGGATTGGAGAAGAGATAATGTAAGGAGGGAGAGAGAATCCGGAATGGTAAACTGGTCTGCCTGACGCAGGAGGTGAACAAAATTCCGGAGGCCATCGCTGAAGATCTAATGGAAGAATAATTGGAAACTGATGACAGATTTGGCCAAAGTCATCGCAGGTATACAAAGGGAAACATGGTTGAAAATAATTTATTGGATTTTTTTTTGAAGATACAACTGGTAGAATGGGTTGGGCGATGTGATATAATTAAACTTTCAGGAGGTTCAATTGAGTTCAGAAGTCAGGAGTTTATGTTGCAACTTTATAAAACTCTGGTTCGGCCACGTCTGGAGTATTGCATACTGTTCTGGTCACCCCACCACAGGGAGGATGTTGAGGCTTTGGAGAGGGTGCAGAAGAGGATGCTGCCTGGTTTAGAGGGCATGTGCTATCACGAGAGGCTGGACAAGCTTGGGTTGTTTTCTCTGGAGCTGCAGAGGCTGAGGGGAGATCTGATAGAGGTTTATAAAATGATGAGAGGCACAGATAGAGTACACAGGGAGTATATGTTTCCCAGGGTTGAAATGTCTCACACCAGAGGGCATGTATTGAAGGTGAGAGGGGGTAGGTTCAAGGGGGATGTGGGGGGTAAGTTTTTTACTCAGAGAGTGGTGGCTGCCTGGTATGGTGGTAGTGGCATATGCATTGGAGGCTTTTAAGAGACGTTTGGATGGGCACATGGTGTGAGGAGGATGCAGGGATATGGACATGGTGTAGGTAGGAGGGATTAGAGTTTTTGATTTGTAGTGGATTCGGCCCTGTACATCACCGGTGAAACCATCCCAACCATTGAGCACATCCACATGAAGCACTGCTGTAGAAAAGCAGCGTTCATCATGACAGATCCTCACCACCCAGGCCGTGCTCTCTTCTCACTGCTGCCAAGAGGTAGAAGGTACAGGAGCCTCAGGACTCGCACCCCAGGGTTGAGGAGTCCGAAACTGAAGGGCACCTTTATGAGATAAGAGGGATGAAATAGATTAAAAGAGGAAGGAAAGAGGGGAGAGATTTAAAAGAGGCCGGAGAGGTAATGTCCTTATATGCAGGGTGATGAGTACCTGGAATGAACTGCCAGAGGAAGTGGTGGAAGCAACTACAACATTTTTAGATGCATTAGGATAGGAGTATTAAGGGTAGGGCCTTGGAGGGTTCTGGAACAAACATGGGGAACGGGGACCAGCAGGGAGGGTGCCTTGGTCAGAACAGACCAGATGGGCTGAAGAGCCTGTTTCTATGCCCTATTACTGTATGACCACAAGAACTGATTGCTGAAGGGAAGTTGAAACTGGTGGTGTGTGGGACGTCAGGCTTCTGTACCTCCCGTCCAATGGTGAGAAGATGGCATGGCCTGGGTGGTGGGGACCTTCGATGATGGATGTTGCCCTCCTGAGCCAACGGTGACATGAACAGAGAACTGGTTGGCCAACCGGAAACAAGGAGTAAGAATAAACCAGTTATCTTCCGAGTGACAGGCAGTGTCCAGTGTGGGACAGCAGGAATAACGCTGGGACCTCAGCTACTCACAATCTGTAGTAATGATTGTGACCAGAGAGTTAAATGACCAGTTCCCCAAGGTGCTGACGGCATAATGCAGCTTGGGTTCCATGCTTCAGACAAAAGATGCATGGCCAGTGGAGTATAAGGCCCGTGAAATCTGCAGGAGCCATCTCTTATATCTGGTGCTCCCAATGAGGGCTCCTCTACATTGGTGGGACCCATTGTAAACTGGGCGACTGTTTCGTCGAGTACCTCCACTCCATCCGCCACAAGCAGAACTTCCTAATGGCCCAACATTTTAATTCTGATTCCCATTCCCATCCTGACATGTCGGTCCATGGCCTCCTCTCGTACCACGATGAGGCCACCCTCAGGGTGGAGGAGCAACACCTCATATTCAGTCAGGGTAGCCTCCAACCTGGTGGCATGAATGTCGATTTTTCCTTCCAGTAAAAAAAACTTCTTCCCTCCCCTTTCCCTCTTCTTCTATTCCCCACTCTGGCCTCTGACCTCTTCTCACCTGCTATCACCTCCCCTGGGTCCCTTCCTCCTTCCCTTTCCCCTATGCTCCACTCTCCTCTCCCATCAGATTCCTTCCTCTCCAGCCTTTTATCTTTCCAACCCACCTGACTTTACCTATCTCCTCAGCAGGCCAGGCAGCATCTACAGGAAGGAGTACAGTCAATGTTTCGGGCCGAGACCCTTCAACAGGACCAGCGATCCTGATTAAGGGTCCCAGTCCTGCCGAAGGGTCTCGAGCCGAAAGGGCAACTGTACTGTTTTCCACAGATGCTGCCTAGCCTGCTGAGTTCCTCCAGCATTTTGCGTGTGTTGCTCGCATTTCCAGCATCTGCAGATTTTCTCTTGTTTGTGATAGGAGAAGGAAAAATGTTTTCAAACCTCCCTTGCCTTGTGCCTATCCCTATTCAGGGGGAAGGCTTCGGAGTAAACCCCGAGGAAAAAATCCAGATCTGGAGTCCCTAAAGGAGTTCTACGCTGCCTGGCAACTCCTGCCATGCTGCTGGTGCCAAACTGTATCGGTCTCTGCCGTTCCTTTGGATTCATCAGCTCTGTGAAGAGGGGGAACGTGCTGCATAGGCAGCTGTTTGCTCTCCATGTCGTACTGTCCTGGCTTGTGTATCATGTAGACAGCTGGGATGCAAAATCCATACTCAATCCCAACCTACAGAGGGCCTGTCAGGCCTGACTGAGATATAGCGAAAACCTTGTCTCACCAACAGATCAAATCACAACACAGTGCATTGAAGTAGAACAAAATTCGACAATAACAACGCAGAATAATGTGCAACAGTCACTGAGAAAGTGCAGTCAAGCAGACGAGTCTAAATGAGGCAGATTGTGAGATGAAGCATCCGTCTTGTCTGCAATTGCACAGAGCTTTGGGATGACTACACTTTGAGATCTTTGTGCCTCGAGTTTTAGTCTCCCTGTCTGAGGGAGCTTCATGCTTCAGGAATATGTCAAACACTTACCAGGCTGATTCCTGAGAAGTCACGTCTGGTATAGGAGATTGGGGATGATAAGACTTACGTTCGCTTGAGTTGAGAATGAGAAGGAGTATTTTGAGCCTTCTAAAATACTGACAAGACTGGACAGACTGAATGCAGGGAAGTTTTCCCGTGGTGGGCATGTCCCGACCAGCAATCACAGTCAGAGAATAAGTGGTCAGAGGAGAAAGTGAAGCTGTGGAATTCTCTACCATGGAAAAGAAGTTGAGGCTAAATTATTAAAAATATTCTAGAGAGTGAGATTTTGCTCTTAGGGCCATACAGATCCCCTTTTCTAGCAACCACTCTGCAGCCTTGGCTACCTGTGGAGCACAGGGATGCCAAACTAACATAATTGGGTTTGTATTCACAAAGGACACAAAATAGCCTTCCCAGAAATGTTGGGAAACCAAGGGTTTAAGGAAAGGAAGGAACTTGCTATTACTGGGGGAAACAGTATGAGGGAATTTGAAAGGCTGATAAATCTCCAGGGCCTACAATGGACGTCATAATGGACTAAGGAAATGGCCTGGGAAATAGTGGATGTATACCTGGTCACCTTCCAACAGCCTTTCAGTTCTAGAGCAGGTGCTATGGATTGGAGAATAGATAACGAGTCCCAAGTTTGAGATCGGCAGGTATGATGTTGTGGGCATCACTGAGTTGTGGCTGAAAGAAGATCATAGTTGTGAGTTCAAGCTCCAAGGGTAAACCTTCTATCGAAAGGACAGGCGGGTAGGCAGAGAGGGCGTGGTGGCTCTGTTGGTAAAAGATGAAACCAAATCCTTAGAGGGAGATGACATAAATAGGATTTGAAGATGCAGAACCTTTGTGGGTAGAATTAAGAATTTGCAAGGGTAAAAAGAATCTGATGGGAGTTATATACAAGCTTCCAAACAGTAGCCAGGATGTGGGATATAAATTTCAATGGGGAATAGAAAAGGCATGTAATTAGGATAAAGTTACAATAGTCATGGAGGATTTCAATATCTGATTGGAAAAATCAGATTGCTGCTGGGTCCCAAGAGAGGAAATTTCTAGAATGTCTACAAGATGACTTTTTAGAGCAGTTTGTCTTTAAGCCTGCTTGGGGAAAGGCAATTCTTAATTGGGTGTTGGGTAATGAACCAAATTTGATTAGGGAGCTTAAGGTAAAGGAACCATTAGGAGACAATGATAATAATATAATATAATTCACCCTGCAGTTTGAGAGGGAGAACATAAAGCCAGATGTATCAGTATTACAGTGGAGTGAAGGGAATTACAGAGGCATGAAAGAGGAGCTGGGCAAAATTGATTGGAAGAGAACACTAGCAGGGATAATGGCAAAACAGCAATGGTTGGAGTTTCTAGGGGCAATTCAGAAGGTGCAAGATAGATACATCCCAAAGATGAAGAAGTATTCTAAAGGGAGGATGAGGCAACTGTGGCTGACAAGGGAAATCAAAGACAGCACAAAAGCAAAAGAAAGGGCATACAATATTACAAAAATTGGTGGGAGTTTACAGGAATGGGAAGCTTTTAAAAACCAACAGAAGGCATCTAAACAACCATAAGGAGAAAAAAGATGAAATATGAAGGTAGGACAGCCAATAATATCAAAGATGATACCAGAAATTTTTTCAGATATATAAAGAGTAAAAGAGATGCGAGAGTGGACATTAGACAACTGGAACATAATGTTGGAGAGGTAGTAATAGGACACAAGGAAACAGTGGATGAACGAAGAAAGTATTTTGTATCAGCCTTCGCTGTGGAAGATACTGGCAGTATGCCAGAAATTTGAGAGCGTCAGGGGACAAACAAGAGTGTAATTGCTATTACTAAGGAGAAGATGCTTGGAAAGCTGGAAGGCCTTAAGGTAGATAAGTCACTTGAACCACATAGACTACACCCCAGGGTTTTGAAAGAGGTAGCTGAAGAGATTGTGGAAGCATTCATAATGATCTTTCAAGAATCACTAAATTCTAGAATAGTTCCAGAGGACTGGAAAATTCCAAATGTCACTTCACTCTTTAAGAAGGGCAGGAGGCAGAAGAAAGGAAATTATAAGTTAGATTGACTTTAGTGGTTGGGAATATGTTGGAGTTTAATATTAAAGATGAGGTTTCAGGTGTTTTGGAGGCATATGATAAAGTAAACCAAAGTCAGGTGGTTTCCTTAAGGGGAACGTAAACACAAAATAAGGACCACTTCGTCGAGCACCTCCGCTCCGTCTGCCAAAACAGACAGGATCTCCCAGTAGCCACCCACTTCAACTCTGCTTCCCACTCCCATTCAGATATGTCCATACATGGCCTCCTCTACTGCCATGATGAGGCTAAACTCAGGTTGGAGGAGCAACACCTCATATACCGTCTAGGTAGTCTCCAGCCCCTTGGTATGAACATAGAATTCTCCAACTTCCGGTAATTCCCTCCCCCTCCCTTCCCCTATCCCTATGTCACTCTGCCCCCTCCCCCAGATGCCTATCACTTCCCTCATGGTTCCGCCTCCTTCTACTACCCATTCTGTTTTCCCCTATTCCTTCTTCACCTTTCCTGCCTATTCCCTCCCTGCCTCCCTTCCCCCACCCCTTTATCTTTCCCCTTGCTGGTTCTTCACCTGGAACCTACCAGCCTTCTCCTTCCCACCCTCCCCCTACCTTCTTTATAGGGCCTCTGCCCCTTCCTCCTACAGTCCTGACGAAGGGTTCCGGCCCGAAACATCGACCGATCTTTTCCACTGATGCTGCCCGACCTGCTGAGTTCCTCCAGCGTGTTGTGAGTGTTCCTTAAGGGAAATCTTGCCTAACAAATCTATTGGAATTCTTTGAGGAATTCACAGGCAGGATAGACAGAGGAGAGTGAGTGGATATTGTTTGTTTGGATTTTCAGAAGATGCCACACATGAGGCTGTGTAACAAGATAAGAGGCCATGGTATTACAGGAAAGATAGTAGCATGGTTAGAAGACTGGATGGCTGGCAGGAGGCAAAGAGTCGGAATAAAGGGGACATATTCTGGTTGGCCACTGGTGACTAGTGGTGCTCCATAGGGATTGGTTTTGAAACTACTTCATTTCACATAATATGTCAATAATTTTGATAACAGAATTGATGGCTTTGTGGCCAAGTTTGCAGATGATACAAGGTAGGTGGAGGGGCATCTGGTGTTGAGGATGCAGGGAATCTGCCAACAGGCTTGGACAGATTGGGAGAATGGGCAAAGAAGTGGCAGTTGGAATATGGTATAGGGAAGTGTATGGTCATGCACTTTGGTAGAAGGAATGAGGGTGTAAACTTTTTTTCTAAATGGGGAAAAAATTCAAAAGTTGGAGGTGCAAAGGGACTTGAGAGTTCTTGTGCAGGTTGACTTTCAGGTTGAGTCAGTGGTGAGGAAGGCAAATGCAATGTTAGCATTTATTTTGAGAGGACTAGGATATAAGAACAAGGATGTGATGCTGAGGCTTTATGAGGCACTGGTCAAACTGCATTTGGAGTATTGTGAGCAGATTTGGGCTCTTTGTTAAGGAAAAGTTGTGCTGGCATTGGAGTTTGTTTAGAAGAGTTTCATGAGAATGATTCCGGGAATGAAGGGGTTAACGTAAGAGGAGTATGTGATGGCTTTGGGCCTGCACTTGCTGGAACTTAGAAGAATGAGGTGGGGATCTCATTGAAACCTATCAGAAAGGCCTAGGTAAAGTGGATAAGGAGAGGATGTTTCCTATAGTGGGTGAGTAGAGGACCAGAGGGCATAGCCTCAGGACAGGGGGTCATCCATTTGGAATAGAGATGAGGAGTAATTTCTTTAGCCAGAGGATGATATATCTGTGGAATTTGTTGCCACAGGTTGCTGTGGAAGCCAAGTCATGGCATATATTTAAAGCAAAGGTTGGCAGGTTCTTGGTTAGACAGGGCATTGAAGGTTACAGGCGCGTGGCCAAGTGGTTAAGGCGTTCGTTTAGAGATCTGAAGGTCGCTAGTTCGAGCCTTGGCTGAGGCAGTGTGTGTGTCCTTGAGCAAGGCACTTAATCACACAGTGCTCTGCAACAACACCGGTGCCAAGCTGTATGGGTCCTAATGCCCTTCCCTTGGACAACATCGGTGGCGTGGAGAGGGGAAACTTGCAGTATGGGCAACTGCCGGTCTTCCACACAACCTTTCCCAGGCCTGCGCCCTGGAAACCTTCCAAGGCGCAAATCCATGGTCTCATGAGACTAACGGATGCCTATAAACGTGACAGAGAGAAGGCAGAAGAATGCGGTTGAGAGGGATAATTAATCGTTCTTGATAGAATGGTGGAGCAGACTCGTTAGCCCGAGTGGCCAAATTCTGCTCCTACGTTTTATGCTCTTATTGTCTAAGTTGTTAAAGGAGGAAGAGGGGAAACAAAATGGTCTGCCTGATGCAGGAGCTGAACAAACTGCTGGAGCCCATTGTTGAAGGTCTAACGGCAGAATAATTGGAAACTGATGACAGAACTGGCCACGGTCATCACGGATACGCAAAGGAAAATCACGGTTGACAAATTTACTGGTATTTTTTTTGAGGATGTAACTGGTAGAGTGGGTGAGGTGATGCGATATAATTAAATTTTCAGAAGGTCACACAAGGAAGATTATTGTGCAAAATTGAAGATGAAGTCAAGTTTGTCATCTGCACTAGTACAGGTATGCACAAGCGCAAAGAAAAATGCTGCTTGCAGGCAGCTTTCACAAAAAAAACACAAACTAATCAAATTATACATGACTCTTGCAAGAAAATGCAATTAGACAAAATTAAGTCCATTTTAGTGCAAAGGGGTCAAAGAGGCCACGGTGTCGCTGATCTGTAGTGATTGGGGTTTTGCTGGTTGGTTCAAGTATTAAGTAATGAGGCTTCAGACGATGACGGAGGTTGCATTAGCAGTCTCGAAGTTCATTCATGTTGCTTCATTATGTGCTGTGTTGTATGACCTGGGCGATCGTGGTCTTTCCATGAGCATGATTGTTCGTGGCAAATTTTTCTGCAGAAGTGGTTTGCCATCGCCTTCTTTGGGCTGTGTCTTTACAAGACGGGTGACCCCAGCCAGTGTCAATACTCTTCAGCAATTGTTTGCCTGACGTCAGTGGTCACATAAGTGGGACTTGTGTTAGGCACCAGTTGCTCATACGACCGTCCACCACCTGCTCTCATGGCTTCACGTGATCCTGATCGGGGGGCTAGGTGGGTGCTACACTTCGTCTGAGGGTGATCTGCGGGGTAGTGGAGCAAAGGAGCACCTTACACCGGAGACGCATTTCCACCCTGCCACCCGGTGAAGCACATTAAAGAGAACAAATCCCCCAAGGCCTGACCAAGTGCACCCCTGGACCTTACGGGAGGGCAGGGAAGAAGTCCCGGAAGCCCTAGCAGAGATGTTTGTGTTGTCGTTAGCCATTGGTGAAGTTCTAGAAGACTGGAGGGTACCTAATGATGAATTGTTCAAGAAGTACTTCGAGTGCAGGTCAGGGAACTAGAGGCTGGTGAACCTAGTGAAGTTACTGGAGGGAACTCTGAGGGACAAGATTTACCATCACTCTAATAGTCAAGGCCTGATCGGGAATACTTCGCATGGTTTTGTGCATTGGAGGTCATTTCGGATGAATCTTTTGGAGCTTTTCTTTAATGTTAACTAAGGGGATATTTGAAGTTAGAGCAGTGGGTGTTGTGTATATGGATTTTTTATGAAGGCCTATGACAAGATTGGGAGGTGGGGTGGAGATATGTCTCTACCAAAGGAGATGCAAGGCTTTCCTTCCCTCCGCTAGCCTGCAGGTCACCCTTGGTCATGGTGTAGCACCTGCTTAGCCCCCGATCATGGTCACGTGAAGCCATGAGAGCAGGTGGTGGATGGTCGTATGAGCAGCCGGTGCACATCACAAGTCCTGGTTATGCGACCACTGATGCCTGGCAGAAAATCTCTGAAAAGTATTGGTAATGGCTGGGGTCACCCATCTTGTAAAGACACTGCTCAGAGGAAGGAAAATGGCAAAGCACTACTGCAGGAAAATTTGCCAAGAACAATCATGGTCACCATGATCACCCACGGCACGCTACGCTAACATGCCGCAGAAAGTGATGGTTGAAGGCTGATTCTCTGACTGGATAATGATGATTTGACAAGGTCCTAAATGGCATATTGATCTTGTTAGTTCACACGGGATTCACGGGGAGTTGGCAAGTTGGTGGCTCGGAGTTGGCTCAATGACAGATTAACTTTTTACTTGTCAGATGTACACACCAAAACATTGGAATCTACAGTAAATGCATCTTCTGCGTCAACAGTCAACAGTCTGAGTTGTGCTGGGGGCAGCCGCATGTGTTGCCGTGCCTCTAGCACTGACACAGTGTGCCCACAACTTGCTACCCCTATACCCATACGTCTTTGGACTGTGGAAGGAAACCGGAGCACCTGGAGGAAACCCACGCGGTCACGGGGAGAACGTACAAACTCCTTACAGACAGCAGTAGGAATCTTCCAGTCGCTGGGACATGCACTGACCACTACGCTAACATGCCGCAGAAAGCGATGGCTGGAGGCTGATTCTCTAACTGGAAGCCTGTGGCTAGTGGGGAGTCCCAGTGGTCAGTTTTGGGACCTCTGTTGTTCATTTTTTATGTAAATAATCTGTATATGAATGTTCGAGACATGATTAGCGAGTTTTCTGATGATACTAAATTTGTGGGTCTAAAGAAGGTTACAATGAATTACAAAGAGAACTTGATCATTCGGGGAGATTAAAAATAGCAAATGAGCTTCCACTTGGATAAGTGTGAGGTGAAGCACTTTGTACGGTCAAACCAAAAGGTAGGACTTATACAGGGCAGGGCACTGATAAAAAAGGGCGGAGGAGTACGGAAAGACGGCACCAGCGGTTTTTGTAGATCCAGGTGACTTATTCCAGCTCATCCACGAAACAGCTTATTCTTCTTCTCTTATGCCTTTCCTTTCCTTTCAAGGTGGTTGGTGTTTTGTCGGAGTCCGTGATCTACAGTTCAAACTACGGTTCTTCACAAGCGGTGGGTTCTTGGACCGGCTGTGTGGCCTGGCACTTCGCTATCTCCAGGAACGGCCTGGAAGACATGCGCCTTCTGGGTGCAGCCCGATGGATAACCTTGGCTCCTCGCTGGTTTTTGCCAGCTGAAGCATCATGGGGTACTGAAACGGAGACAGAAGGCGGTGTGTTTGCTAATGGCTGGCTGCTGTCGGAAGAAGGTCCCCGTCCTCGATAGATCCCTCTCTCTCTCTTTTGATGGTGAGTGAGTAGGTCCTCGATCCGGGGGGGGGCTTGGAGAAATATCGCGGAAGATCGTAACATCCGAACGGCGAGCTGCTGGTCTCCACTCTCATTGCTGCAGGAGGCGACTTCTTTCTCCCTCGCTGGTGAGAGAGAGCCTGGCTGAGAAACCGAAGTGCTGGGTTATGGACTGCAGTTTTGATGGACTAGATCAAGGTCATTTTGCTGTTGCTTGCATGGCGAAGGGTGGGGCAAGGGGAGGTTTTGGGGCTTCAGTGTCCTATCATTCATTCTATGGAGTCTCTTGTTTCGTGGACGTCTGTGAAGAGTACGAATTTCAGGTTGTGTACTGTCAACGTTCTCTGATATTATAAGAACCTAAATCTGAGTGTTGTGGAACCGAGGGACCTGAGAGCACAAGCGCACGTGTCACTGGGAATAGCCACACAAGTAGACAGGATGGTGAAGAAGACATTTAGCACGCTGGCCTTCATCAGTCAGGGCATCGAGTTGTGTGAATCATTGGTGAGACCACTGTTGCATGAATGAAGCCACCAGTGAAATGTTCTAGTAGATACAAAGCAGCTTCTGTATTCGACAACACAAGGCACAGCAGGCATCATAGGGAGATGCTTTCAGTCGAAAGGTCTATCAGGTCCAACAAGGGGCTAAACATCGGAAGGACAATTCCATATTCACAATGTATGGACAATGCTTTCTTTGAAACCACACACAAACTTCACATCTCCCCATTCGCACCCACATCATAGGCGTCCAAATTAATTTTGATCAGCATTTGTCTGATCTGGGATTCATGGCTTTTAAGAACCCATTGTTCAGAGCTGCTCTCCAAATTAAATCCGCAATACATTTTCGGATGTGAAAACTGGTAGCCAAAGTCAATTGCTAAGTGTATATGTCTGAAACCCCAAAACCACTCTGACAACCACAAGAAGTATTGTGCAAAGTTATGGGGAAAACATTGTCAAGCTGGAGAGGCTTCAGAACAGGTTTACAAGGATGTTGCCTGGACTAGAGGGCCTGGGTTCTAGAGAGAGGTAGGACACACTGGATCTGTATTCCCTGGAGTGTAGGATTGAGGGGTGACCTCACGGGAGGTGACAGAATCATGAGGGGTATGGATAAGATAGTCTTTTCACCAGGGTTGGTTGGGGAGTCCAAAACTGTGTGGTACAGATACAAGAGGGGAGAGATTTAAAGTGACCTGAAAGTTAACTTCTTTACACAGAGGCTAGTGAGTACCTGGGATGAGCTGCCAGAGGAAGTGACTGGGGCGGGTACAATTGCAACATTGAAGGGGCATTTGGACAGGTACATGAAGAGGAGGGGCTTGGAGGTTTATGGGTTGAACGCGGGCAAATGGGATTAGCAGGGACGATGCCGTGGTCAGCATGGGCCAGTTGGGCCGAAGGGCCTTTTCCATGTTATATTGCTCTTTGTCCACAAGGACTGAATGGCTGAAGGGAAGTTGCTGCCCCTTCAGGCTTCTCTACCTCCTGTCCAATGGTAGCTGTAAGAAGATGGCATCTCGGGTGGTGGATGTTGCTTTCCTGTAGCAACGGTGACATGAACAGAGGATTGGCTGGCCAGCAGGAGACAAAAGGGTAAGAATAAATGGGTTATTTTCCAAGTGTCAGGCTGCGTCCAGCATGCTACTGCAGGGTATTAATGATCGTGACCAGAGAATTAAGCGACCAATTCTCCAAGGTGCTGACGGCATAAAGCTGGGTGGGTGGGCGAGCTGTGAATTGGAGGCAGGGGTGATCCTTCCATGCTTCAAATGGAAGATGCGTGGCAGGTGGAGTTTAATGCGGACAAAATTGAGGTTATTCACTCTGGCGGCAAACGCAGGAAGATGACTATCTGAACAAGAGAAGAGTAGGAACAGGGGGAGGTGCCAGGGTGTCTTTGTAGATCAGTCACTGAAAGTGAGCACACAGAAGGTTCAGAAGGCAAATGGTATGTTGGCCTTTATACTGATAGGATTTGAAGACATGAAGAGGGATGTGTAACTTGGAATTATTATTGGTTTATTCTTGTCACATGTACTGAGATACAGTGAAAAGCTTGTCTTGTGTACTCTTCATACAGAGCAGAACATTACACAGGGCATTGAGGTAAAAACAATTATCAAAGAATGAGGTGCAACAGCCACAGAGAAAGTGCAGTGCAGGTAGACAATAAAAAGCAAAAACAAACAAGGTAGACTAGGAGGTGAAAAATGCATCTTTTTTGCAAATTGTACAGAGCTTTGGAATAACTATACCTTGAGTATTATGTGTAGTTTTGGGCCCAACACCCATGTCTGGATGTGCTGGCATTGGAGATGATCCAGAGGTGCTTTATGAGAGTGAATGCAGATACAAAAGATTAATGTTTGAGGTTTGTTTGGGCCTGTACTTGCTGAAGTTTGAAGAATGAGGAGGAGGTACAAGAGCCTGAAGACACACACTCAATGTTTCAGGGACAGCTTCTTCCCATCCAACATCAGGTTTACATAAGAACACAAGAAAGTAAAAAATAGGAGCGGGAGTGGACTATCTAGCCCGTCAAGCCTGCTCTGCCATTCAATAAGATCATGGCTGATCTGGCCACAGTTTAAGAATAAGGGGTAGGCCATTTAGAAGGGAGTTGAGGAAAAACTTTTTCACCCAGAGAGTGGTGGATATATGGAATGCTCTGCCCCAGAAGGCTGTGGAGGCCAAGTCTCCAGATGCTTTCAAGAAAGAGATGGATAGAGCTCTTAAAGACAGCGGAATCAAAGGTTATGGGGATAAGGCAGGAACTGGATACTGATAGTGGATGATCAGCCATGATCACAGTGAATGGCGGTGCTGGCTCGAAGAGCTGAATGGCCTACTCCTGCACCTATTGTCTATTGTCTATCTCCATCTACCTGCCTTTTCCCCATAACCCTTAATCCCCTACTATGCAAAAATCTATCCAACCTTGTCTTAAATATATTTACTGAGGTAACCTCTGAATAGACAAAAAAACCCATGAACACTAACTCAGTATGCTTTCCTCTCTTTTTGCATTACTTAATTTTATTTATTTATATATATACTTATTGTAGTTTAAAGGTTTTTTTATTATCATGTATTGCAATGTATTGCTGACAAAAAAAACAACAAATTTCATGACATATTCCAGTGAAATTAAACCTGATTCCGATCTCATTGAACCTATCGAATATGGAAAGGCCTGGATAGAGAAGATGTGGAGAGGATGTTTCCAGTGGTGGGAGAGTCTAGGACCAGAGGGCACAGCTTCAGAATAGAAGCCCATCCCTTTAGAACGGAGATGAGGAGGAATATCTTTTGCCAGAGGGTGGTGAATCTGTGGAATTCATTGCTATAGATGGTTGTGGAGAGGGTATAGTTAAAGCAGAGGTTAGTGGACGACAATGTTATGGGGAAGGGCAGGAAACTGCGACTGAGAGGGATAATAAATCAGCCATGATTGAATGGAGGAGCAGACTCGATGGACCGAATGGCCTCATTTTGCTCCTCTATCTCATGGTCGTGTAAGAGACTGGGGATGGTAAGGCTTACACTCACTGGAAGAAGGAGAGACAACCTTTTGAACCTTTATAAAATCTTGGTGGGACTGAACAGCATTAATGCAGGAAGAGTTCCGGGTGGGCATTCCTGGCCGGGGATCACAGGATGAGGATAAGGGGCCAGAGGGGAAATTTGGACATCAGTAAGCTGGAGCTGTGGAATTCTCCGCAATGGAACACGCTTGAGGCTGAATTATTAAATATATTCAAGAAGGAGTGAGATGTTGCTCTTAGGGTCATTCTGAACCCATTTTCCGGCAGCGTGGGCTTTTCGACGATTCTGCCTCCTTCTCCCTGTGGGGCAGTGCGTCCCAGGCAATTCTGTACAGTCCTCAGCTCCCTCCAACCGGAGGAAAGCCCGGTACGTGTAGAGAGGTAGGTGGGCCACACCCACTACACGCTTCAGCTGTCTGTGACTGTATTACAGTTTAGGAAAACGCCTGACCTGTACGTGTGGGCAAGGACCGGTGGGAGGGATTTGCCAGCTACTTTCTGACCGCAGGTAGCTGCTCCTGACGCTGGCTGGAATTTTGTCACACTGACCTCTCACGAAGCAAACATTGCAAGTCATCGAACTGAAACCGATCCGAGGTATGTAACCTACGACTGTATGCCAGGGACAACGGATCGCCGCAGAGAGTGGGTGTATGTACTTGATGGGGAAGTCTGATCCTGCTGTGACTGCGCATCACTCACAGGTCCGCAACGCTGCCACACTGTGGCCAGACGGTGTAGTGGAAGAGGCGGCCGCGGGACTGTCTGGGATGGATTTTGGGTACTGTACATACAGAAAAGTCAGGTTTACTTTGAGTCACCCTGTGCTGTTTGGTGAAGTGTGAGTCACCATTAGTCATGGCTACACCTGTCAGCGATGCTCCACATTGTTGGAGTGAGATTGTTGGAATCATGTCTCCTACTGAACAATACCCCATTCTCGCCTGTGTATACACTCCCACACATCTGTCAGCCAATAATGAGAACCATTTCCCCTAACAGGAGAATGGCCTGGCGGCCTTTGGCTACATTTACCCTTTTCCTCTGTTAAAAATAGTGGCTGTGGCAATCAAATGGCTATTAATATATCACTGACCTGATACAATTTAATAACCCAGACCCAGAAACACACTAACAACGAAATACAGGAAATAGATAACGTCAGATTGTCCCGATATAAACCACAATTCATGGTGTAAAAACAGGGAATGAGAGAGATAGAGATAGAGAGATAGATAGAGAGAGAGGGAGGGAGGGAGGGAGGAAGGGAAGGCCAGAGAGTAACACTAGGTCCTTGCACAACCAGGATTGGGGGCACCGCCGGAATTGTGCACTTGAAATCTGCACAGCAGGGACAGCGTGTATCACCGGGGCCCCGGGACCGTGCGCAATGGGGACAGTGTGTACCACCGGGGCCCCGGGACCGTGCGCAATGGGGACAGTGTGTACCACCGGGACCCCGGGACCGTACGCAATGGGGACAGTGTGTATCACCGGGACACCGGCACCGTGCGCAATGGGGACAGTGTGTATCACCGGGGCCCCGGGACCGTGCGCAATGGGGACAGTGTGTATCACCGGGACCCCGGGACCGTACGCAGAGTGGACAGTGTGTACCACCGGGACCCCGGGACCGTGCGCAATGAGGACTGTGTATCACCGGGACACCGGCACCGTGCGCAATGGGGACAGTGTGTATCACCGGGACCCCGGGACCGTGCGCAGTGGGGACAGTGTGTATCACCGGGACCCCGGAACCGTGCGCAATGGGGACAGTGTTTATCACTGGGACCCCGGGACCGCGCGCAATGGGGACAGTGTGTATCACCGGGACCCCGGGACCGTGCGCAATGGGGCAGTGTGTATCGCCGGGACCCCGGGACCGTGCGCAATGGGGACAGTGTGTGTCACCGGGACCCCGGGACCGTACGCAGAGTGGACAGTGTGTATGACTAGGACCGCACGCAGTGGGGACAATGTATATCACCGGGACTGTGTCCAGTGGGGACAGTCTGTGAGACCGGGACTGTGTCCAGCGGGGACAGTCTGTGAGACCGGGACTGTGTCCAGTGGGGACAGTCTGTGAGACCGGGACTGTGTCCAGCGGGGACAGTCTGTATCACCAGCATCGTGCACAGCTGGCGAATCATAAATCCTTTTCTCTCTGCCTTAAAAATCTTCAATGACTCCGCTTCCACCGCCTTTTGGTGTTCCAAGGACTCTGAGGGAAAGGTGTTCACCTCATCTCCACCTTAAATGGGGAAGCTTATCCTGAAGCAGAGACCTCAAGTCCTAGATTCTCCACACAAGCGAAAACATTCTCTCATCATCCACCTCATTAAACTTTTTCAGGTTCTTACAGGCTCTTAGAGAATCCAGTGGATACAAGCCCAGCCAGTCTTCTCAAGAGAGAACCTGCCCATTCCAGGTGTTCAGCTAATAAACCTCCTCTGACATCCCTCCTTAAATAAGGAGATCTGTACTCTACCTAGTCCTTCAGATGTGGCCTCGTTAATGCCCTAAACTCTGAAGCATAACCTCTTCATTTTTGTGTTCAACAACCCCCCCCCCCAGGAATAATGTCCCGTTAGGTGGTTAATTATTTTCTAGACCTATGTTTTAGCCGTCTGTCAATCATACGCATCCCTCTTCGTCTCCGAGCTCCGCAATCCCTCTCCATTTAAATAATGAGCCTCCTTCTAATTTTACCTGCCCATAGTACTTAGGTGAATGTCTATTCACGCGAGGACTCTCCCCCACCGAGGTGCTCAATGTGTTGATGAGGCTCCGCGAAGCTGTGGGTGAACACAGGGGCTCCACCTTTGTCTGGGCGAGGGAGGGGGCTGGAGAGATGGCGGAATGCAGGAACCACGTCCGGAATTTCCAAACAATTGGATAGCTGGTTATTTATTCATTGAGATACAGCGCGGAGTAGGCCCTTTCCTGCCCAGAACCCCCACCCCCCGATTTAATCTGAGCCTTATCTCGGGACAATTTTCACTGGCCAATTAAATTATTAGCCTGGCCGGTGGTGTTGTGGCATGAGCACTAGATTTGGAGGTGAGTGGTCACGGGTTCGAATCCGGCCGGCTCCTTACACGCTTTCCATCCATGCCGGGTCAAGCTAGCAACTCGGCCTCGCAAAAAAAACAGACAAAATGGAAAAGGAGCGGCAAGGTTGTCGTCCTATGCAGAGAGGAATAATTAATTAACCTACTAACTGGTCCGACTTTGGACTGTGGGAGGAAACCGGAGCTCCCGGAGGAAACTAGCGCGGTTCATGGGAGAACGAACAAACACCTTACTTATAGTGGCGGGATTTGAACCTGAGCCACCACCTGTACTGTAGAGTGTTGTTCCGTGCTAACTACCACACTACCATGGTCAAAATTTCATGTATTAGAATCAGGTTCATTATTGCTGTCAACAGCCATGAAGTTTGTTGTTTTGCGCGAGCAGTGCACTGCAAGGTAAGAATTACTAAAATTTACAAATTAAGTGAACAGGTGCAAAAGGCGAAGAACAAAGCAGTGTTCACGGAGCCCCTCCAAGAGGACCTCAACCTTGTCATGGCTTGTGCGCCTCAAAGACCTGGAGAGCTATGCCGGCTGGAGTCAGGGCCTTGTGCTTTGACTCTTGGTAGGGTCGCCCATGCCAAACAGGTCAAGGAGAAGGGCAGAGGTCGGACGGAGAGTATTCCACCGATCCTCCAGGTTCGAGGGTTCAGCTCAGGGCTAAACAACCCTGACTGGTGAACCAAAATTGTTTCGGAAACGAGAATGAAGAATCCTTCTACAACTGGGTGCTGTGGTATTCCCGAGTCTCCAACCGGGACTTGCACGACTGACAGCCTGAAGACACACACTCAGTGATTCAGGTACACCTGCCTCCGTAGTACCCAGGACATCTTCAAGGATCGACATCTCAAAAAGGCGGAGTCCATCATTAATGACCCTCATCACCCAGGACGTGCCCTCTTCTCATTGCTACCATCAGGAAGGAGGTACAGGAGCCTGAAGGCACCACTCAATGATTCGGGAACAGCTTCTTCCCCTCTGCCGTCCGATTCCTAAATAGATATTGAACCCATGAACACTACCTCACTTTTTTTATATTTCTATTTTTGCACTACTTATTTAACTATTTAATATATATAATTTTACTGTAATTCACAGGTTTTTCCCCTCCATTACTACGTATTGCATTGTACTGCTGCGGCAAAGTTAACAAATTTCATGGCATATTCCAGTGATATTAAACCTGATTCTGGTCAAACAAAACTGTTATGGAAACAGCGATGAAGCAACCTTCCTACACCTGTGGGTGGCCAAGGACGGGCAGAGATGGAGGACATTCATTGCTGCCCTAAATGCCAGTGGCGGAATGGGCAGTCAGTTAAGTCACAAAGTTCATGACTGTGCTAACGTGAAAAGGGGATGGTGAGAGTCTTTGATGATGGTGCCACCCTTTGCAGATGTGGCCGATGGCCACACCGTCATGAGTGTAGAGAGAGCAGTGCAGTTGGCTAAGCACATTCGGTTACCTGGAGTTGGTGGGGGGGGGGGGGTGTTAGAAGGTACAGATGACCAGAGTGGTCTTCTCCAGGAGCAACAGTTCAGCTGCTCCGACTGCTGGGCTCACACAGGGTGCTGGGGGCGAAAAAGGACGTGGGCGAAATGACGGAAGCAAGCCGACGAGAGGGGAGGATACAGGATTAAAAGTGTGTTTATTATTGAGGTATGCATTCAGAACACAACTCTGAGATTCATCTGCCCTCAGGCAGCCACCACACATGGGAACAGCGTGGAGCCCAATCAAGAAAACGTCAACCACCCGAAGCATGAGAAAAAGAAGTGATTGTGCAAGCAGCGGAAGGCAAACAGGCAACATGTAGAATGTCAAACAGCAAACCAGGAGTTCAGAGGTGTTCGGCTCAGCGCTGCGCCGCCTAGACCACAGGGCAAACTGCTCTTCACTGAGGAACTGCATTGAATCAAGCCACTCCAAATCAGCAAAAATCGGAATCCGGGAACACATGCAACATGCGCCCCAAAGCCCCCCCAAAACAAGTCCTCAGCCCCTCCGGGTCAACCCTTGCAATGTGCACCTCCTGCACTTCCCTCCGACATCCTGACATGCCCCCCACCGCCCCCCGTCACAGGTACCCCGACTGCCAGTGTCACAGATGAAAGATGGAGGTAAGAGAGAAAGGGAATTAAAAATAAAACACAAGAGCTTTCTGGAATCGTGAGAGGCAGAACACAACAGTTACCGGAAATCTGAAAGACAGTAGACTACTTGCCGATGAGGCAACGTCTGAGGTAAGGAGAATGACCTGGCTGGCTCTGGCACAAACAGGAGAGGCTGGTTATCTGAAATGGTTGAACTCAGCCTCGAGTCCTGAGGGCTGTAGTGTGCCTCGAAGGAAGATGGGGCTTGGTTCTTCAAGCTTCAGCTGAGCTTCATTAGAACAGCGGTGGAGGCCAAAGTTACAGAGACAAGCGTGGAAGCGAGACGGAGGTTTAAAGTGACAACCAGAAGCTCGGGGGTCACATTTATTGCTTACCTCACCTGCAAGTTAGCTCTCAGAGGGACATTTGAATGTCAATGTTTCTCAATCTCCCACCATTTCAAAATACTTGACACTTCTGCTTTTTTTTTGCTGGTGCATAACCTCAGATCATCCAACACTCTGTTCTGCCAAAAACGCCCTCCTTTGCTCTTTCTTCATCACATCCTTTTAAACTTAGAGTTTAACACAACACAAAAACAGGCCTTTTGGCCCACCAAGTCTGTGCCAGACTTCAACTTCCTATCTACGCTAATCCCAATTAACAGCGTTGGCGTGTAGCCTTCTGTGCCATGGACCTTCAAGTTTCAGCTGAAGAGTTCTTCAATGCTGGTTGAGTACTGGCTGCCACCACTCCCTCGGGAAGTGCGGCCTGGATTCTAAACAAGTTCAGGGTGAAAAAAAAAAGTTCTTATGCTCAAATCCATCCTCAATCTCATGCATCCTCTGAAGTCACTTAGGTGAAAACTTTCCTCACTATCCGTCCCATTACCCGCTCAGAATTTTGTGCATGTCCGTCAGGTACCCCTCAGTCTCATCCATCCCAGGGAAAGCCAGAGTAACCCACGCAAAATGTCAGAGGAACTGGGCAGGTCAGGTGGCATTTGTGGAAAGGAACAAAGAGTTGATGGTTTGGGCCAAGACCCTTCGTCTGGCCTGGAAAGGAAGGGGAACGAAGTGGGAATAAGAAGGTGGGGGGAGGGGAAGCAGTATAAGCTGGAAGGTGATTGCTGGAAATGGTAAAAGGCCAAAGAAGAAAGAATCTGATTGGAGACGAGAGTGGACTATTGGAGAGAAAGGAAGGATACCAGAGTGAGGGGATGCACGTTACTCTGGTAGTGCGTTTGGATGAGCTCATATTCAAAGAGTTGGAGAGTAGCAGAGACCACAGAGGGGGACCAGTGAGGGAGAGTCTCAGTGAACTCCCATCAAAGAGAAGATTTAATCTTTGTCAGGGTAGGCATCCCTTGAAGAAGCTTCACAGCTGAGCAGCAAATTATAAGCACAAGGTATCCTGCAGATGCTGGAAATCCAGAGCAAAACGCTGGAGGAACTCAGCAGGTCAGGCAGCATCTGTGGAAAAGAATAAAGCATCAAATGTTTTGAGCTGAGACCCTTCTTCAGGCCTGGAGAGGAAGGGGGAAGAAGCTTATCTAGTGTCTCCTCATAAAAGAAATGTGAATCCCTTCTGCATCCTCCAGAGTGCATTCATGTCCTTCCCATTGTGTGGTGACCAGAACTGCACACTGTTGTGGCCTAACATCCCTGTTCTTACATCCTATGCAGGCACTAATGAAAGCCAGAACCGATGTGCCTTCTTCACCACCTTATCTCCTGTGCTTCTGCCAGCTCCAGGGATCTATCGACTTGTACACCCAGATCCCTCTCTGCCTTGGTACTCTCCAGAGTCCAACTACAATCCTACTCTAGTCCTCCCAATGAGCATCACCATCTGCCATTGCTCCACTTATCTTAGAAGCTGATCAATATTTACCCGTGGTACAGGACTACCTTCCTCACCATCAACACCACCACCAATTTTCAGGTTGAGCGACATCTGTGGAAGCAAAGGAATGGTTCAACCTTGCAGGTCAAGACCCTCCATCGCAGCTGAGAGTGTAGAGGGAAGCTGGTACATAGAGTGGGGGGGGGGGTGATAGGTGGAACTAGATTTGCCATGCACGTGGGTCCACATCTGCCCGCATGCCCCCCCCCCCTTATCTGGTTCCATCTATCACCTATCAGCCTCTATCTTTACCATTCCCACTTCCCTCTGCCATCTGGTTCCTGGCTTGAACCACTAATGGCTACTAATGACGCCTGCACACCTGTTTGCTAGTCTATGTAACAGCAGCAAAGCTCCCAAAGCTGGCTTGTTTTTGCACACTGGCCATCCACCCTGTTGGTGCAACCCCGAGATTCATATATTGTGGCCATACTTAATAGATCCAATAACTGTAACAAAATCAATGATAGATTCTATTATAGTTATCAGATTTATTGAGTATGCCCACAAGAAATGAATCTCAGGGTTGTATACGGCGACATACTGTATATGTACTTCGATAATAAATTTACTTTTGAACTTTGAACGTGTGATCTTGTACCGAGGTAAAGTTCAAAACGTTGTTTTGTATACCATCCATACGGATCCTTTCATTTCATCCGTGCGGTGAGGCAAAATAATAACAGAATCCAAATAAAGAGTTACAGATATAGAGTGAATGAAGGGAGACAATAAGGTGCAAGGCCATAACGAGGTATATTGTGAGGTCAACAGTCTATTTTGCCATACTAGGGGACCATTCACCTTGAACATGTCATCCTTACCCTTCACTCTTAATGGGAACTTGTTGGCCCCGAACTCCAGGTCGGAGTTCTAGGTCACCCTGGACCTGCAGGTAGTTTCACCCAGTACATTCTTACAGGTCACCTGTAGTTGGCCTTTCCTCAACTCAGGATCTTAATTTTCAGAAGACCCTTGTCGTTCTCCACAACAAACTGAAAATTTAAAGTACAGTGACTTAAAGCAAAGTGGTTGGCTTTTTTTGTTCCGAAATGGCTTAACTTGAAGAGCCTTTGTCATATCCTTCCTTATTATCACTGGATGGAGTCTTTGATCAAGAAAGTCATGGCCTCTCCTGTTATATTCCACCCTATAATCCCTATAAATCCTATACCATAGATAGTCCTGCCCTTCTTTCAATCATGTCTCCGTAAAATCAACAGTATCGTATTTGCATATGCTGATTAATGTCCTCCTCTGCCTGACTAGTTAGATTCCTTACATTAAATTAGCTGTAACCTAGCCTTGCATTCCTCCCGTGTACCTTGTAAACTCTAATTATGCTATGCCTTCTTGCACCATCCTTATGACATTCCCATGTAGTTTCATGCAACATTTCCTAATTCCAGGTCATACCCATTCTGGAATGGGGAGAGGGAGCACTGCACAGGATTGAAATAAGCTGCAGAGAGTTGTAAACTCAGTCAGCTCCATAACGGGCAGTAGCCTCCCCAGCATTCAGTTCACCTTCAAGGAGCGATACCTCAGAACGGTGACGTCCATCATTAAGGACACCCACCACCCAAGACCTGCCCTTTTCTCATTGTTACCATTGGGAAGGAGATACAGAGACCTGAAGACACACACTCAATGATTCAGGAACAGCTTCTTCCCCTCTGCCATCTGATTCCTGAATGGATATTAAACCCATGAACACTACTGCACTACTTTGTTTTCTCTTTTTGCATTAGTTATTTAATTAAACTTTTAAAAATATATATACTTTTACACGTAATTTACAGTTTTATTATTATGTATTGTAATGTACTGCTGCCACATAACAACAAATTTCACGACATACGTTGGTGATATTAAACCTGATTCTGATTCTGATCCTGTGAGAAATTACTTTTTTCCTCACACTCCCTTTGCAGTGTCTGCCCCGAATCTTAGATTTGTGGATCCTGGTCTGTGACCCATCTGCTAGTAAGAACAACTTCCATCCACCCACCCTCTTGAATCCAATCAGCCACCCTCTTGAATCCAGTCACCCACCCTCTTGAATCTAATCAACCACCCTCTTGAATCCAAATACTGGCCAATTGAATCCAATCACCTGCCCTCTTGAATCCAATCACCCGCCCACCCTCCTAAATCTAATCAGCCACCCTCTTGAATCCAATCACCCACTCTCTTGAATATAGTCACTCACCCTCCTTAATCCAGTCACCCACCCTCTTGAATCTAGTCATCAGAATCAGGTATCTTATCACCCGCATGTGCCGTGAAATTTGTTAACTTAGCAACAGCAGTTCAATGCAATACATAATATAGAAGAAGAAGAAAACAATAAAAATAATAAATAAATAAATAAATTACAGTATACGTATAATGAATAGATTAAAAATTGTGCCAAAACAGAAGTAATATGTATTAAAAAAGTAAGGTAGTGTTCACAGGATCAATGTTTATTTAGGAATTGTATGGCAGAGGGGAAGAAGCTGTTCCTGAATCGTTGAGTATGTGCCTTCAGGCTTCTGTACCTCCTACCTGATGGTAACAATGAGAAGAGGGCATGTCCTGGGTGATGGGGGTCCTTAATAATGGACACTGCCTTTCTGTAACACTGCTCCTTGAAGATGTCCTGGATACTTTGTAGGCTAGTACCCAAGATGGAGCCAACTAAATTACAACCCTTTGCAGCTTCTTTTGGTCCTGTACAGTAGCACCCCCTCCCTCCCCCCTCCATACCAGACAGTGATGCAGCCTGTCAGAATGCTCTCCATGGTACATCTATAGAAGTTTTCATGTGTTTTTGTTGTGTGACGCCAAACCAAGTTATCAGACGATTGATGCTAATGAGAGAGATAAGAGAGACAATGGAGAAACATTCAAAATGCTAATAAGAAAGGAGGGAGGGATTAACGGAAAAGAAACACAATTCAGAATATTGACAGACCGGTCAATAAGCTTTGAACCTGAACTGTTTGAAGTTTGATGGACAGGTGATACCCCAGCAGGGGGATAAAAAGAGCAGGTTCGCTAAGGCACGGGACACCATGAGACCGCGAGACAACGAGAACCTGGAAAGAGCAGTGTGCCCCCACAAGTGGTGGGAGGTTGGAGGTCCGGTTCGCGGGAACCGACCATAGGCTCAGAGGGTGTAAAGGTACGATCGGTGGGAACCTGGTGTGTGTGTCCGCCCTTGCCTGGGTGCCGGGTTCACCGCGGAAGAACGATCGTGTCGGGAAAGGAGGGGACACAGTCGGTGACCACAGCGGGATAGAAGACATCAAAAGTCTGCCTGGACCAAATTGCATCCCCCCCCCCCCCAACGGTACAACAGCGATTACTGCGAAATGCACTAAACTGAAATGAACTCTGCGTCACTGTAAGACTGATCATTTTACCCCTAGACTGCGATAGAGCTTGGTTGATTCCTATTACCCTAGTTCTGTGTATAGGTGTGTATTATCATTGCTAACCTGTTACATTTATATCCTTACGATTAGAGTACTGTATTATTTGTTTCTTTAATAAAACTTTATTAGTTCCTAGTAATCCAGACTCTAACGAGTCTTCCATTTCTACTGGTTTGGCAACCCAGTTCCGGGGTACGTAACATAAGTGGGGGCTCATCCGGGATTTTGAATGCCAAATTTGGGACTGGGTAAATTGATTGGGTCAAAGTTCCCAAAAGAAAGAAAGGGCAAACAGCAGAAATGGAGATTGAGGAATTTCTAAAGGCGCCAACCTTGGAGGCATTAGAGGATGCCAGGAAATCAGAATTGGCGACTGTTGCCAAATGGTTGAATCTTTTTAAGGGGGAGCCAACAATGAGGAGAGCGTAATTGCACAGAGCTATCATTGAGCATTATGTATCTAAAGGTGTGTTTCCCCACGGGGAGCTGGAGGTGGTATCTATGAGCAAACCTGGTGGAGAAGCAGTGCATCTGCAGATGGAAAAATTGAGACTCGAGCACGAGTTCCGGGTAAAGCAGCTGGAACGAGAAGAGAGAGACAGGCAGTTAGAACGAGAAGAGAGAGAGAAGCAGAAGGACAGGGAATTTGAGTTGGAGAAGTTAAGGATGACGCTAGCGCAGGGCCCCATGCCGAACCAGGGTGGAGGGTTCAGGGCGACCCAGGAGGTTAGGCTGGTTCTCCCATTTGAGGAGGCCGATGTTGATCGGTACTTTCCACATTTTGAAAAAGTCGCTGCAAGTCAGGACTGGCCGAGGGATAAGTGGGCTGTTTTGCTTCAGAGTGTGCTTAAGGGGAAGGGCCAGCAAGCTTACTCAGCATTGTCCTCAGAAGATGCCCAGAGGTATGATGTGGTGAAAGAGGCCATACTCAGGATTTATGAGATGGTCCCGGAGGCATAGCGGCAGAGGTTCCAGAATGTGAGGAAGCAGTGGGGCCGCACGTATTTAGAGTTTGTCCATGAGATGCAGATGTATTGTGAGCGTTGGTGCGCCTCGAAAGGGGTCAATGGGGATTATGACAGACTGCTACAGCTAATACTGATTGAGCAGTTTAAAAGTTGTGTCCCTGAAGGTACGAAGCCCTATCTAGATGAGAAAGAGGCAGAAACCTTAGCCGCAACTGCTAAGTTAGCGGATGAGTACACGTTAACACACAAGGCAAAGTTTACCTTGAGTAAAAGCTACCAGAAGGGTAGTCAAGAGGGCGGAGAGAGTCCGCCGGAAAAGCCAGAAAGTAAGCCAGGCACTAGTGAGGATAAGGAAGACAGGAAGCAGTTTGATAGGAAGTCTCCTGGGGTCGTATGCTATAATTGTGGGAAAGGCAGACACTTTGCGTCCAGGTGCTTTGCCCCAAAGAAGGAGACGGGGAAAGGAAAAACGCCGATGCCGACTGGCTGTATTGAGCCGGCAAACAAACCACAAGGGGAGAAGAGGTCTGATGGAGTTCAGGAAGGGCGCGAGAAGTTTATTTCGGCCGGATTGGTGTCAGTGAAGGAGGGGTCAAATCCAGTTCCTGTACAGGTTTGGAGAGACACTGGGGCCTGTCAGACATTAATCTTAAGGAGTGTATTAGACTTTAGTTCAGAGACTGAGACTGGGGAGGTCAGTGTGATAAAAGGCATTGGGAAAGGGACTGAAGCAGTACCTTTGCACCAGATACACATAAAAAGCGACTTGGTCTCCGGACGGGTCACGATAGGGGTGAGGCCCGAACTACCGATGGAAGACGTGGAGGTCTTACTTGGTAATGACCTTGCAGACGGAGAGGTGTGCTCAGCAGTAAAACTGACAAGCAAGCCTGCCAGGATTGAGGCCCCGCCCATGGACTCACAGGTTTATCCCTGCAGTGACTCGGCGCATGTCCAGAAAGGCTGCCGAAGTGAATGTAGATTTAGCTGAGACGTTTTTACCAGCCTTGTACCAGGAGGGGTTAGAAAGTGAGAAGAAGGAGCATAGTGGAGCGGAAGAAAGTGAGGGAGTTGAGGTAGATTTATCATTAGCGAGGAAGAAATTTATACAGGCACAGGAACAAGACGAGGAGCTGATGGTTTTGACGGAGACAGCTCTCTCCGAAGCAGAATTAAAAAGGGAGCCAGTGGGCTATTATGTGAAGGAGGGAGTACTAATGAGGAAATGGAGACCAAGTACCGTGCCTGCAGATGAGGAATGGGGGGTGGTGCACCAGGTGGTAGTGTCAAAAATTTATAGGGACGAGATTTTTAACCTGGCCCACAAGATAACCCTCGGTGGACATTTTGGGGTGAGGAAGACAGTCGATAGAATTATGAAAGAGTTTTACTGGCCGAGCATAAGGGAGGATATTATTGAGTATTGTAGATGTGAGCCGACACAGTTAGAGCCTATTAATATGTTAACAGCTTACCACGATAAGCAAGCAGACCTAGTCGGTGTTATCACGAAAATTAATGAGGCTGAGGTGGCACCTGACAAGGGGAAAACCCATCTTGAAAAGATAAATATGGTGCCGACCGGATTGGAGAACTCTGTTGTTTTGGCCAACTTTGCTGATAAGGTCTCTCCCTTAACCCCCGAACAGAGCGAGCCGCTGAAGAAGCTAATTAACCAGTACACACACGTATGTCCGGATGTCCTGGGGTGATGCAAAGAGACGGTACATGGTGTTGTTGTCACATCAGGTCAGCCTAGTAAACAACACCCCTATAGGATGATTAATTCAGTGACAAAAAGGCTAAAGAACGCAGAAGCGTATATTGACGATTTAGTGGTCTGGAGTGACACGTGGGAGGAGCACATTGTGGCGGTAGAGGAACTGTTTAAATTGCTGTCTGAAGCCAACCTGACAGTGAACCTCGCAAAAAGTGAATTTTGCCACGCGAAGGTCACTTATCTGGGATTTGTGGCAGGACAGGGGCAGCTGGCACCGATGCAGGCTGAGGTTCAGGCTATCTCTGAAGTCCCCACCCCGACAGACAAGAAAACCCTGAGAAGGTTCTTGGGGGTGGTGGGGTACTATCGGAAGTTTTGCAAAAACTTTGCTGATATTACCCTCCCTCTTACTAAGCTCTTGCCAAAGAATGCGAAGTTTGTGTGAGACGACCTTTGTCAACAGGCCTTCGAGAGTCTGAAGGCGATTCTGTGTCACCATCCTGTGCTGAATGCGCCTGACTTTTCAAAACCCTTCTCTCTAGCAACAGATGCTAACAACGAAGCAGCCAGGGCGGTGCTGTTGCAGACAGACAAAGAGGAAATTGAACACCCGGTGGCTTATTTTTCTAAGAAATTTAATGTCCATCAGAGAAATTATTCCACTGTGGAGAAGAAATTACTGGCAATCATACTAGCATTACAACATTTTGAGGTTTATATTTGTCTGGCATAGAAATCACTGATAATTTACACTGATCACAACCCATTAGTGTTTTTGGCCACTATGAAAGATAAAAACAAAAGGTTACTAAGTTGGAGACTGGTCTTACAGGAATTTGATACTAAAATAAAACATATAAAAGGAACGGACAATGTGATTGCTGACTGTCTGTCAAGGTGTTGAAACTTAAAGTTCTCTGTATTAGCCGAATAGCTGATGACCCTGTATATTAGTGTGTATCTAATAATGTGCATTCATGCCCATGATTTTTACCCCGGTAAAAATCCTTTGAAGGGTAAGGGTGTGACGCCAAACCAAGCTATCAGATGATTGATGCTAATGAGAGAGATAAGAGAGACAATGGAGAAACATTCAAGCTGCTAATAAGAGAGGAGAGAGAGATTAACGGAAAAGAAACACAATTCAGAATATTGACAGACCGGTTGCTTTGAACCTGAACTGTTTGAAGTTTGATGGACAGGTGATACCCCAGCAGGGGGATAAAAAGAGCAGGTTCGCTAAGGCACGGGACACCATGAGACCACAAGACAACGAGAACCTGGAAAGAGCAGTGTGCCCCCACAAGTGGTGGGAGGTTGGAGGTCCGGTTCGCGGGAACCGACCATAGGCTCAGAGGGTGTAAAGGTACAATCGGTGGGAACCTGGTGTGTGTGTCTGCCCTTGCCTGGGTGCTGGGTTCACCGCGGAAGAACGATTGTGTCCGGAACAGGGGGGTCACAGTCGGTGACCACAGTGGGATAGAAGACATCAAAGGTCTGCCTGAACCAAATTGCATCCCCCCCCCGTCTCTCTCCAATGGTACAACAGCGATTACTGCGAACTGCACTAAGCTGAAATGAACTCTGCATCACTGTAAGACTGATCATTTTACCCCTAGACTGCGATAGAGCTTGGTTGATTCCTATTACCCTAGTTCTGTGTGTAGGTGTGTATTATCATTGCTAACCTGTTACATTTATATCCTTACGATTAGAGTACTGTATTATTTGTTACTTTAATAAAACTTTATTAGTTCCTAGTAATCCAGACTCCAACGAGTGTTCCATTTCTGCAGGTTTGGCAACCCAGTTACGGGGTACGTAACAGCTGACATACCAAATCTCTTCAAACTCCTAATGAAGTATAGTTGCTGTCTTGCCTTCTTTATAACTGCATCAATATGTTGGGACCAGGTTAGGTCCTCAGAGACCTTGACATCCAGGAACTTGAAACTGCTCACTCTCTCCACTTCCGATCCCTCTATGAGGATTGGTATGTGTTCCTTCATCTTACCCTTCCTGAAGTCCACAATCAGATCTTTCATCTTACTGACGTTGAGTGCCAGGTTGTTGCTGCGGCACCACTCCAATAGTTGGCACATCACGCTCCTGTACGCCTTCTTGTCTCCATCTGAGATTCTACCAACAATGGTTGTATCATCAGGAAATTTATAGATGGTATTTGAGCTATGCCCAGCCACACAGTCATGGGTATAGAGAGAGTAGAGCAGTGGGCTAAGCACACACCGCTGAGGTGCACCAGTGTTGATCGTCAGCAACGAGGAGATTGTACAGATTGTAGTCTTCCGGTTAGGAAGTCGAAGATCCAGTTGTAGAGGGAGGTACAAAGGCTCAGGTTCTGTAACTTCTCAATCAGGATAGTGGGAATGATGGTGTTGAATGCTGAGCTATAGTCAATGAACAGCATCCTGACATAGGTGTTTGTATTGTCCAGGCGGACTAAGGCCATGTGAAGAGCCATGGAGACTGCGTCTGCCGGACCTATTGTGGTGACAGGTAAATTGCAGTGGGTCCAGGTCCTTCCTGAGGCAGGAGTTCAGTCTCGTGGAAACCTCTCAAAGCGTTTCATCACTATAGATGTGAGTGCTATTGGGCAATAGTCATTAAGGCAGCTTATATTACTCTTCTTTGGCACTGGGTATAATTGCTACCTTTTTGAAGTAAGTGTGAACTTCCACCCATAGCAGTGAGAGGTTGAAAAATGTTGCCATCGCCATCAAATCTCTTCACACTTCTCTACAAAGCCAGAGAGATTCAGCATGAAACAGGACCTTTGACCCAGTGATTCGTGTTGACCATCAACTGACCATTTACACTAAATTCTCATCAACTCCTCCCAAATTCCACCATTCCTTTATAATAGGGGGAATTTACAGTTAACTGACCAATTCACACGTCTTTGGGATGCAGGAGGGAACTGGAACACCCGAAGGAAATCTATGTTGTCATAAGGAGAACGTGCAAAGGAAATATCTTCTCCATCCTCTCCAGGACCTTGGGCAGCAAATGGTAAAATCAAGAGATTCTGCAGATGCTGGAAATCCAAAGCAACACACACACAATGCTGGAGGAACTCAGCAGGCCAGGCAGCACCCATGGGAATGAATAAACAGTTGATGTTTTGGGCTGAGACCCTTCTCCAGGAGTGGAAAGGAAGCAGCAAGACAGCAGGATAAAAAGGTGGGGGGGGGAGTGGAGGGGAAGGGGGATAGCTGGAAGGTGATAAGTGAAGCCAGGTGGGTGGGAAAGGTAAAGGGCTGGAGAGGAAGGAATCTGATAAGAGAGGAGAATGGACCATCAGAGAAGGGGGAAGGAGGAGGGGGGCCCAGAGGAGGTTATAGGCAGCTGAGAAGAGGTAAGAAGCAAGACTGGGAATAGAAGAACAGGTAGGGGGAGCATTTTTTTTAAACAAGAGGAAATCGAGGTGGGAGCTGTCCATTGTTTGATAGATTGTTTGTTAAACACAGGTGTCTAGGGCAGCAATGAAGGTCCACCTTCTCTGTCTGTACCGTTGCACTCAGATGTAGAGGATTTTTCATTGCTGTTTCTGCAACAAAGACCAGCCCTGAGCTGAACCTCCCCAAACCTGGAGAACTGGTGGTCTGGCCTCTACCCTTTGACCTGTTTGGCATGGGTGACTTTACCAAGAGCCAAAGCGTAAAGCAATGTAGCCTCCGAGCCCAACGGCGAGGTTGTGGTCCTCTTGGAGTCCTTGACTTCACAATCCACCTCATTATGATCTTGCAGCTTATTGTCAACCTGCGCTTCACTTTCTCTGTAGTCGTTACACTTTATTCTGCATGCTTGTTTAACTTGTACTTCCCAATGCACTGTGTAATTATCGATATGAACAGTGTGCAAGTCACGCATTTCACAATGCCTCAGTGCACGTGACAATAGTAAGCCAATAACAAATTTCAGTTCCAATATTTATATTGTGTTCCTAGTCCTTCTGTCACTTAATACAGAGGCCATTCGGCCCAACAGACACATGCCAGCTCCCAGCAGAGCAATCCCATTCCTGTTCAGCCCTGCCACTTATTCCCTCCCACACACCCATCAATAATTGCCACACTAGGGGTAACTTGCAGCAGCCAGTTAACGCATCAGTTGGCTGTAGGGAGGAGACAAGAGCTCTGGGCGGAAAATCCCCAGGGAGGACATGCAAATTCCGCGCAGACACACCCTAGACCAGGGCTCTCGAGTGAGGAAGTCTGCAGGAACAATCATCATGCGCACGATTTCCTGTAATAAATTCCTTCTGCCCGTTCTCCCAATCTATCAGGTTGCCCCTGCTATCTGTTACCACCCCCTCTACACCCTACAATCGGTCCAGCTGTAGATTCCGAGTGTTTGCTTGATAGACCCATGTGTATTACAGATGCTGACAATCCAATACATAATAATAGAAAAAACTGTGAGTTACAGTCGTTAATATATTCAAAATAGTTAACTTAAATAAGTACTGCAAAAAATAGAAATAAAAAAGTAGCAAGGTAGTGTTCATGGGTTCAATGTCTATGCAGAAAACGGATGGCAGAGGGCTGTTCCTGAATCGTTGAGTGTGTGCCTTCAGGCTCCTGTACCTCCTTCTCAATGGTAGTAATGAGAAGAGGGGGAAGGTGAGGGAGAGGGTGAGGGAGAGGATGAGGGAGAAGATGAGGGTGAGGGGGTGGGAGCAAAATGGAGGGAGGGACAAGGATGAGAAGGAGGAAGAGGAAGGGAGATAGGGGGAGAGGGATTGGGAGAGGGAAGGAAGGAAAGGGAGGGAGAGGGAGAGAGGGAGTGAGAGAAGGAAGGAGAGGAAGGGAGAGAGATGGAAGGAGATAGAAAGGGGGAGGGTAAAGGAGAGGAGGGAGAGAAAGAGATAAAGAGAAGGAGAAAGTGTGAAGGAGGGAGAGGAATAGAGAGGGGGAAAAAGAAAAGTGAGAAAGGGGGATGAGAAAAGAAAGGAGGGAGGGGGAGATGGAGAAAAGAAAAGGGTGTGGTGGGAGAGGGAGGAAAAGAGAAAGAGAGACAGTGAGAAAGGGGAGAGTAGAGAGAGTCAGAATATAACAGAGTGAATAAACAAGGGATTTCAGACCAAAACATCTCTTCCTAGATGCTGCCTGGCCTGCTGAGTTCCTCCAGCATTTTGTGTGTGCTGCACATAACAGAGTTAAGCTGCATAATTAAGGAGGGATTGAGGATGTAAATATTCTGACAGGGTTAGAAGGAAAATAAAAGAGTGGATAGAGACAGGTTGAAGTTGAGAATGCTGAGGACCTTAAAAGGATCATTGACAGTACAAGGGAAGTCAGAGTACTGGTGCAGCCAGTTGGGCACAAAACCCCTGGGCTATTCAATATTTCCCTATAATCAGGTGCTCCAGATCCGGCAACATCCTTGGAAATTTTCTCTATCTTCTTTCAACCTTATTTACATCTTTCTTGTAGGTAGGTGACCAAAACTGCACAAAATACTCTAAATTAGGCCTCACCAATGTCTTGTACAACTTCAACATAACATCCCATCTGTAGTCAACACTTGGATTTATGAAGGCCAATGTGCCAAAAGCTTTTCTTACGACCCTGTCTACCTGTGCCACCACTTTCAATGAATTATGGACTTGTATTCCCAGATCCCGTTGTTCTATCACACTCTTTAGCGCCCTACCGTTCACTGTGTAAGACCTACCCTGGTTGGTCCTACCGAAGTGCAACACCTCACACTTATCTGCATCAAATTCCACCTGCCATTTTTCAGTTGGTCCAGGTCCAGCTGCAAGCTTTAATGGTCTTCCTCGCTGCCCACTACACACTCAATCTTGGTGTCATCCGCAAATTCGCTGATCCAGTCGACCACATTATCATTCAGAACTTTGATATAGATGACAAACAACAAAGAACCTAGCACCGATCCCTGCAGCACTCTACTAGTCACAGGCCTCCAGTCAGAGAGACAACCATCTTCTATTATTCTCGGGCTTCTCCCACTAAGCCAATGTCTAATCCTATATACTATCTCATCTTGAATGCCAAGCAACTGAACCTTCTTGAACAAGCTCCAGTGTAGGACCATGTCAAAAGCCTTGCTAATGTCCATGTAAATGACATCCACTGCCTTGACTTCATCAACTTTCCTGGTAACTTCCTCAAAAATCTCTATAACATTGGTTAGACACAACTTACGATGTACAAAACCATGTTGACTATCCCTAATCAGTTTTTGTCTATCCAAACAATCATGTATCTGGTCCTTCAGAAGACTTTCCAATCTTTCCTGCCACTGCTGTGAGGTTCACCAGCCTATAATTTCCTGGCTTATTTTTTGAGTTTTTCTTAAACAGTGGAACATTAGCTAGCCTCCAACCCTCTGGTACCTCACCTCTCTTAAGGATGACTTAAATATCTCTGCTAAAGCTTCTCCAGTTTTGGCACTTGCCTTCCACAGGGTCTAAGGGAACACCTTGTAAGGCCCTGGGGATTTGTTCACCCTAATTTGCCTCAAGCAGCAAACACCTCCTCCTCTGTAATCTGTATAAGGTCCATGACCTCACTGATGCTTTGCTACATCTACAGACTCTGTGTCTGTCTCCCAAGTAAATATAGATGCATAAAACCAATAGACAACAAACAATAGACAATAGGTGCAGGAGTAGGTCATTCAGCCCTTCGAGCCAGCACCACCATTCACTGTGATCATGGCTGATCAACCACAATCAGTACCCTTTTCCTGCCTTCTCCCCATATCCCTTCACTCCGCTATCTTTAAGAGCTCTATCTAACTCCTTTTTGAAAGAATCCAGAGAATTGGCCTCCACTGCCTTCTGAGGCAGAGCATTTCGCAGAACCACAACACTCTGTGTGAAAAAGTTTTTCCTCAATTCCATTCTAAATGGTCTACTCCTTATTCTTAAACTGTGGCCTCTTGTTCTGGACTTCCCAAGCATTGGGAACATGTTTCCTGCCTCTAACGTGTCCAATCCCTTAATAATCTTATATGTTTCAATCAGATCCCCTCTCATCCTTCTAAATTCCAGTGTATACAACCCCAGTCTCTCCAATCTTTCAACATATGACAGTCCCTCCATCCCGGGAATTAACCTCGTGAACCTACACTGCACTCCCTCCATAGCTAGAATTTGGAGACCAAAACTGTACACAATATTCCAGGTGTGGTCTCACCAGGGCCCTGTACAACTGCAAAAGGACCTCTTTAAACCTATTTACGATCTCCCCGGTCTCTTTTGGCTCCATGCGTAGATCACCATTCTGGTCTTCCAGAGGACCATTTTGTCCCTTGCAATCCTTTGGCTCAACATGTCTGTAGAATCCCTTAGGATTCTCCCTCACTTGACTGGCAACCTCATGCCTTCTTTTATCTCTTCTGATTTCTTTCTTAAGTGTTCGCTTGCATTTCTTAAACTCCTTAAGCCCTCCTTCTGTTCCTACCTGCTACGGACCTCCTCTTTTTCCTTAACCCAGCTTTGAACTTTCAAAATTTCTCTTTTGAAGACCTTCCACTTACCAAGTACACCTTTATCAGAAGACAGACTGTCCCAATCCACACTTGCCAGATCCTTTCTGATACCACCAAAATTGGCCTTTCTCCAATTTAGAAACTCAACCCCTGCCAGGCCTATCTTTTAACTTACTTACTTTGAAATTAATGGCATTGTGATTACAAGATGCAAAGTGTTCCTCTACTCAAACTCCTGTCACTTGCCCTGCCCTGTCTCATTTCCTAATAACAGATCAAATATTGTACACTCTCTTGTTTGGACTTCAATGTACTGATTAAGGAAATTATCCTGAATACATTTGACAAACTCTATCCAATCTGGCCCCTTTACAGTATGGAAGTCCCAGTCAATATGTGGAAAGTTAAAATCACCTACTATAACAACCTTATGTTTCTTGTAACAGTCTGTAATCTCTCTACAACTTTGTACCTCTAAATCCCATGACCTGTTAGGTGGTCTATATTATAGCCCCATTAACGTGGTCATACCTTTCTTATTCCTGAGTTCCAGCCATAAAGCTCACTGGATGAGTTTTCCCATCTGTCCTGACTGACCACTGCCGTGACGTTTCCCCTGACTAGAAATGCCACTCTTCCCTCTTTAATCCCTCCCAGTCTGTTGGGTCTAAAACGACATCACCCCAGAATATTGAGCTGCTGGTCCTGTCCCTCCTGCAACCAACTCTCACTAATAGGTATAATATCATAATTCCAGGTGTTGATCCATCCCCTGAGCTCATCTGCCTTTCCAACAATACTTCTTGCATTGAAATATATGCATCTCAAAACATGAGTCGCACCACGCTCAGCCTTTTGGTTCTTGACTTTGTTTGAGGTCTTAACAACATCTGTCTCCACAACCTCTCCACTAATTTTTCTGGCAATCTGGTTCCCATCCCTGTATAATTCTAGTTTAACCCCCATTTCCAGCACCATGTAGCACCATCAAACCTTCCCGCTAGGATATTAGGCCCCCACCAGTTCAGGTGCAAACTTTGTCCCTTCAGGTCCCACCTTTCTTCCCTGGAAGAGAGCCCAATGATCCAAAAATCTGGCATCCTCCCTCCTACGCCAACTTCCTAGCTATGTATTAAACTGTATGATCTTCTTATTTCTGGCCTCACTAGCACGTGGCATGGGTAGCGATTTTGAGATCATAACCCTGGAGGTCCTGTTCTTCAGCTTTGCACCCAACTCCCTGAGCTCCCTTTGCAGAACCTCATCACTCATCCTACCCAAGTCATTGGTACCTACATGGACCACCACCTCTGCTGCTCGCCCTCCCACTTCAGAATGCTGAGGACTTGATCCAAGTGTCCCGGGCACTGGCACCATCCAGAACCTCATTCTCGTCCACAGAAGCTCCTTTCTGTTCCTCTAACTAATAAATCCCCTGTCACTACAGCTCATCTCTTCTCCCCACCCCCCCCTTTCCTTCTGAGTCACAGAGCCAGACTCAGTGCCAGAGACCTGACTGCAGTGACTTTCCTTTGCTAGGTCACCAAGAGTATCCAAACTGGTACGCCTGTTGTTGAGGGGGAACTCTGCACTGGCTGTTTAACCCCCCTTTTGCCACCCAGTCTCTTGTGTCCCACACCTCGGGTGTAACTTCCTCTCTATATGTCCGATTTTATCACCCCCTCAGCCTCCCAAAGCTATGGTGGTTAAAACGAGATTAAAATAGCCAAAGGAGAAGTAGTTGATATAGTGACAAAGCAGATATTATTCAGCCTGGTTGGGTGGATCCCAGCTGCTGAGGACATTGAGAATGGAAACTACACGGGTGCTCCCACATCTCCCAGGCTTCTTTGGACACAAGGATGATGCCAGGGACCCAGGGTGTTTGCACTTGTTGGAACCATGTTCAAGAAAGGAGAGTGAGAGGCCACGGAATTCCTTTATGATCCTGTGGAAAACTTTTAGAAGCAATAATATGGAAGTAAATTAATGTTTTCTTGGATGTGCAGGGAGCAACAAAAGAGACACCAACACTAGCTCTAGAAGAGATTCTAGTAGACAGACAAAATGCTGGAGGAACTCAGCAGATCAGGCAGCTTTCATGGAGGGGAATAAACAGTCGACGATTCGGGCCAAGAATCTTGATCAAGGCAGGAAAGGAAGGGGGCAGCAGCCAGGAAAAGAAGGTTAGGGGAGGAAAAGGAGTACAGGCTGGCAGGTGACAGATGAGATGTCACATTCTGTCAAGTTGGCCCATGGCCTTCTCTACTGCCATGATAAGGCCAAAATTAGGTTGGAGGAGCAACACCAACCTCTGGGTCACCTCCAACCTGATGGCACGAACATCAACATCTCTGACTATTCTCCCTCCACCTTCTCTCATCTTCCATTCTCCATTCTCCCTTCCCTTCTCTTCACCTGCCCATCAACTCCCTCTGGAACCCCCTCCTCCTTTCCTTTTTTTCCTTGGCCCACCGTCCTCCCCAATTACATTCCTTCTTCTTCAAGCTCTTCATCTCTTCCACCTATCACCTCCCAGCTTTTTACTTCATCAGCAACCCCCCCCCCTACACACCCTCCCACTCACTCACCTTCCCCCTCACCTGGCCTCACCCATCACCTGCCAAAAGAGTCACAGCACAACTTTGTTCAATGCATCTCATATTTTTTTTTACAGAAACTAAAGATTTTCAGAATGTGTTTGATGAAATGTCTTTAGTTCTTATCAGTAATATGGAAGCCCGAGTGACAAGAGGAACGACTGATAGAGCCGCAGTGTCGCAGTGCCAGAGGCCTGAGTTCCATCCTGCCCTCTAGTGCAGTCAGTATGGAATTTGTACGTTCTCTCTGTGACCATGACCATGTGGGTTTCATTTGGGTGCTCCAGTTTCCTTCCACACCCCAACAATGTGCGGGTCGGTAGGTTGTCCGGCCAGTGTAAATTGCCCCCACTGTGAATCTGGGGGAAGTTGATGAGAATATGGAAGAATTAAGTGAATGGGATTATTGTGTTATCATTGATAGTTGACAGCACAGATTCTGTGGGCCGAAGGGTCTGGACGACTCCATGACTCTTTGAGCTGTGGTGGCGTCTGGGTGTGTGTCTTGGACCGGCAGAGGAAGGCTGATAGGGAGCTCAGGCTGCAGTACCAGTATGCGAAAGACCTTGGGATGTTGAGCAAAACCTGAAAAAAAAAATGTGCAGAGCATGTAGAAACAGGAAGTGTAATAAACAGCACCGACAACAGTGAAAAGTTGGCGGGAACAGGAGGAAATACAGCATATAAAACTCAGTGCAGAAAGCCATAAAGTCATGGATTCATACAGCCCCTTGGCCCAACCTTTCCATTGCTGCCATCCAATACCATCAATCCTATTTCCCAGCACTCATTCTGTGGTCTTCGTGCTCATTTAAATCTGAGAGTCTCTAACTCCACTGGTTAGATTTCAACCAGCATCCAGGTGAAAAGATTCATCCTCATATTCCTCTAAATCTTCTATCCTTTACCTTAAGCCCAATGCCCCCTGATCTTAGGCCTGCCAATGTTTCTTGGTATCTAGAGTGACACACAAAGGCACTGGAGGAACTCAGTGTATCACTATCTACTCCATCCATACCCCGCATAAAGTTGTCCTTCCTCAGGACCTTCCTCTCCAGCCCAGCCTATCCAGACCTTCCCGACGACTGAAAAATTCCAGTTCTATTACTCTACAACTACCAGTGTGGATAACTTAATTCACCATGACTCCCAACTGATTCTATGATCTACAGATTCATTTTCAAGGACTCTTTACAATTCATGTCCTCAGCATCCTTTATATTTAAATCCAAAAAATACTCACACTACCAGGTTTGGGAACAACTACTGCCCCACAACCAGCAGACTCTTGAACAAAAGGGCATAACTACACTCCCTTGCCCATCCATTGAGATGTTCCTACAAACAATGGTCTCACTTTAAGGACACTTTATCTTGTTATTTCATGTTCTTGTTATTTATTGCTATTTATTTATATTTGCATTCGTGTCTTCTGCACTCTGGTTAATCTTTCATTGATCATACGACCATAAGACATAGCAGCAGAATTAGGCCATTCAGCCCATCAAGTTTGCTCTGTCATTCCATCATGACTGCCTTCTCGCCATATCCTTTGATGTCCTGACCGATCAGGAAATGATCAACTTCTGCCTTAAATATACCATCATGTTATAGTTACTATTCTATAGACTTGCTGAGTATTAAGGCATCTGTTAGTCTTGCGAGACCATGGATCTTCTCCTGGAAAGTCTTCACTTTCCAGGGCACAGGCCTGGGCAAGGTTGTATGGAAGACCAGCAGTTGCCCATGCTGCAATTCTCCCCTCTCCACAACACTGATGTTGTCCAAGGGAAGGGCATTAGGACCCATACAGCTTGGCACCGGTGTCATTGCAGAGCAATGTATGGTTAAGTGCCTTGTTCAAGGACACAACATGTTCCCTCGGCTGGGGCTCGAACTCATGACCTTCAGGTCGCTAGTCCAATGCCTTAACCACTTGGCCATGTGCCCACACACTTGCTGAGTATATCCACAGGAAAATTAATCTCAGGGTTGTTAATGGTGACATGTATATACTTTAATAATAACATTTACTTTTTGATTTTGTTTATTTGCACAGTTTGCTTTCTTTTACACATTGCTATTTGTTAGTCTTTGTCCGTTTATCTATAGTTATTTTGCAAAATTCTATTGTACTTCTTTTTCCTGTAAATGCTTGCAAGAAAAATGAACCTTAAGGTAACATACTTTGACAAAAAATCTACTTTGAAATTTGAACTTTGAACCCCATTATGACATCTTCCCTTACCGTCTACCTGCAATGCACTTTCTCTGTAGCTGTTACACTTTATTCTGCATTGTTACTGTTTTATCCTGTCCTATCTCAATACTCTGTGTAATGATCTGATCTGTACGAACAGAACACAAGACAATCTTTTCACTGTGTCTTGTTACATGTGACAATAATGAACCAGGTCCAATTCTAGTTCCAGTTCCAGGGACTTATAGAGGTCCCTTTGTTCCTCAATACCCTCTAGGGTTGTATCATTCATTATGTATATCCTAACTTATTAGTCCTTCCAAAACACATCACCTCACACTTATCGCCTGCCGTTGCACTTCCTGTGTTACCAACTGATTCGTTTTGCTTGTGATGCCTGGATGTGGCAAACTCAATGTCAGGCTTGACATTTAGACATCAAAGATGCTCCAAGAGGGGAAAAAAAATTAAAGGTGAGCTGGGTAGGCAACAAATTATTTTATAAACAATGCAGCATACCAGACCTCTGGGCACAGAACCAGGAAGTTACAGTAAACATCTATGAAATATCATTTGAATCCTGTGTTGTGTTCTGTGTCCAGTCCTGGGCTCCCCAAGGTTCTGAAGGATGGTAAGGTTTTGGAGGGATTTACTGGGACGTTCCAGAAATGACGAATTAGTACATGGTTGGGCAAGGGAAGATGAGAATGTTTCTTTGGAACAGAGCAGATATCAAAACTGAATAAGAGAAAATCTGCAGATGCTGGAAATCCAAGCAACAGACACAAAATGCTGGAGGAACTCTAGGCACCATCTATGGAAAGAAGTATAGTCGACGTTTCGGGCTGAGACCCTTCATTAAAATTGTGAAGGGTTTAAATAAAGAGAAGTTATTTGCAGTGACTGAGGTTTTGATAGTCAGAGGTATTGATTTAAAGTGGCTGGATAACAAAATACAGAAACAAGAAGGGGAATTTCAGGGCTGTATACGGCATACATACTTTGATAATAAATCTACTTTGAAACATGTCTTACAGGAATGGCAAGCACTTGAAACAGCCAGCTTGGTGGGCTATTGGATGCAGATCTAGAAGGGAATTGGTTTATAACTGAAAGGGGTGGATTTGAAGGGAATTTGGGCAAAGGGAATGTTGCCCTTTGAAAGAGCAAATGGGTCAAAAAGTTTATTGATAGTAGATGAATGTTATCACCCTGCAGCATAATTGGAAAGTTTAGGCAAATTTGTGCTTTTCATTCTTGTCCAATAACTCTTTCCCCCTTGACTGAAGTGCTGCCAGCCCAGAGCTTTTCCACGAGTCCCTGGGCGCCTGTCTCTTTAATTCGCAGCCAGCCGCACCGTCGTAATAACACGCAGTAGAAAACGTTGCTTTTGAATACGGTAGCCAATGAGAGAAAAAAGACGTTTTTGATTGACGGACGCTTGACCAATAGACGCGGCGACCCGGCCAGCCGTTAAGTGGTGAACGACGTCTGATTGGAGGGAGGGCAGCGTCGCAGTTGAAGCGTTGCGGCGGGGCTGAGGCTCACCTGGGGCGGCGGGCGGCGGGCGGCGGGCGGCGGGCGGCGGCTATTATCCCGGCGTCGGCGAGTTCGGCGGTGATGAGGAGTCCTGCAGCCCGGTCCGTACGTGCCTGAAGCGGCTGCGCTGCCGGGCCCCGAGAAGGCCTGCCGTGAGAACCCGTTATCTCGGTGCTGCTAGGGAAGGTTTGCATCTCATTTCCGTTGGGCGCACCTTCTGGGCTCCTGCCTTCCTCGGGGGGGCTTTCGGCTGGCCGGCGGGCGGCTCCTGATGCGGGCAACGTGACCGAGGAGGCTCCGGACAGGTGACCGCTTATCCTGGGGTTCTGTGGGTGGGGATCAGTGGCACTCCGCCTTCGGTGGGAACAAACGAGAACCCCATCCGATCTGGGGCACTTCACCACTAAGTGCATGGAGGTGTCATAGGAGATGCTAATATTAGACAGTACTAAAAAGATTAAGATGCATTACAGATGAGAGGATTTTCTGTTCCCTTTCTGGGACTTTAACTTTGGATCACCGGAGAACAATAAGTTCCCCAGTCCTGATGAAAGGTCTCGGCCCGAAACGTTGAAGTTTCCTCTTGCCTGACCTGAGTTCCTCCAGCGTTTCGTGTGTTGCTTTGGATTTCCAGCATCTGCAGATTTACTCGGTGTTCGTGTGCCCAATTCTTCCCCGGCTGCCTGGGAGTTATTGACCGTTGTATTTAATTCAGGGGGAGGCCACTTGGCCCGTCATGTCTGCTACTGTTCAGAAAAAGCAATCTGAAGCCTTCACTCTCTGTTTATGACCCTGTATTAATACCAGATTCTAGCACCCTGTCCACTTGTCTCACTTTGAGTGAACTGGTGTGACCATGGTGAATTGAGTTTGTTGGCTTGTAGTGTTTTGGCTGTTAGGATAGGTAGATACTTTATTGATCCTGAAGGAAATTACAGTGTCACGGTAGCAGTACAAGTGCACAAATATACAAGTATTAGAAGAGAAGTAAGAAAGAAAAAATAAGTTACCTCAAACAATCTAACGGGGAAGGGGAGGGGGTTGGGGGAATCACTTTCCCAGCTATAAGTTGGCTCATCATACAGCCTCATGGCTGAGGGTAAGAATGACCTCATATTGCGCTCTTTGGAGCAGCATACTTGTCTTGGTCTATTATTAAAAGTGCTCCTCTGTTCAGCCGAATGTGGCATGCAGGGGGTGAGAGACATTGCCAGGATTTTCCAGAGGGTCCTTTGTTCTACAACAGCCTCCAGTGTGTCCATTTTGACTCCTATAACAGAGCCAGATTTTCTAATCAGTTTATTGAGCCTGTTGGCATCACCCGTGTTGACACCATTGCCTCAGCACACCGCCGCAGAGGAGATTGTCCTGGCGACAGCAGACTGGTAGAACATGTGACGGAGAGGCCTGCATTCTCCAAAGGACCTCAGTCCCCTCAGGAAGTAGAAGCGACTCTGGTCCTTGTACACAGTCTCCGAGTTGGTGCTCCATTCAAGTCTGTCATCCAGTGGCACCCCCAGGTACTTGTAGGTCCTCACCACACCCACGTTCTAACCATCAGTAGTCACCATGTAAGGTTGCTGAAGCTGCAGGAGCTTTGTAACCATGCTCACCTGGTGCTGGGATGGTGTCATGTAGCAAACTTCTCTTGTCCTTTGAATGCATGAGGGGGTACCAGGTGACTTGGATTACTTGGAGAGTGACATAGTTAATTCAGAAACAAAGGTTCTGAACTTAAAGAAGGGTAACTTTGAAGGTATGAGACGTGAATTAGCTAAGATAGACTGGCAAATGACACTTAAAGGGTTGACGGTGGATATGCAATGGCAAGCATTTAAAGGTTGCATGGATGAACTACAACAATTGTTCATCCCAGTTTGGCAAAAGAATAAATCAAGGAAGGTAGTGCACCCGTGGCTGACAAGAGAAATTAGGGATAGTATCAATTCCAAAGAAGAAGCATACAAATTAGCCAGAGAAAGTGGATCACCTGAGGACTGGGAGAAATTCAGAGTTCAGCAGAGGAGGACAAAGGGCTTAATTAGGGAGGGGAAAAAAGGTTATGAGAGAAAACTGGCAGGAAACATAAAAACAGACTGTAAAAGCTTTTATAGATATGTGAAAAGGAAAAGACTGGTAAAGACAAATGTAGGTCCCCTGCGGACAGAAACAGGTGAATTGATTATGGGGAGCAAGGACATGGCAGACCAATTGAATAATTACTTTGGTTCTGTCTTCACTAAGGAGGACATAAATAATCTTCCAGAAATAGTAGGGGACAGAGGGTCCAGTGAGATGGAGGAACTGAGGGAAATACATGTTAGTAGAGAAGTGGTGTTAGGTGGATTGAAGGCAGATAAATCCCCAGGGCCAGATGGTCTGCATCCCAGGGTGCTTAAGGAAGTAGCCCAAGAAATAGTGGATGCATTAGTGATAATTTTTCAAAACTCATTAGATTCTGGACTAGTTCCTGAGGATTGGAGGGTGGCTAATGTAACTCCACTTTTTAAAAAAGGAGGGAGAGAGAAACCGGGGAATTATAGACCGGTTAGCCTAACGTCGGTGGTGGGGAAACTGCTGGAGTCAGTTATCAAGGATGTGATAACAGCACATTTGGAAAGCGGTGAAATGATCAGACAAAGTCAGCATGGATTTGTGAAAAGAAAATCATGTCTGACGAATCTCATAGAACTTTTTGAGGATGTAACTAGTAGAGTGGATAGGGGAGAACCAGTGGATGTGGTATATTTGGATTTTCAGAAGGCTTTTGACAAGGTCCCACACAGGAGATTAGTGTGCAAACTTAAAGTACACGGTATTTCGGGAAAGGTATTGGTGTGGGTGGAGAGTTGGTTAGCAGACAGGAAGCAAAGAGTGGGAATAAACGGGACCTTTTCAGAGTGGCAGGCGGTGACTAGTGGAGTACCGCAAGGCTCAGTGCTGGGACCCCAGTTGTTTACAATATATATTAATGACTTGGATGAGGGAATTAAATGCAGCATCTCCAAGTTTGCGGATGACACGAAGCTGGGTGGCAGTGTTAGCTGTGAGGAGGATGCTAAGAGGATGCAGGGTGACTTGGATAGGTTGGGTGAGTGGGCAAGTTCATGGCAGATGCAATTTAATGTGGATAAATGTGAAGTTATCCACTTTGGTGGCAAAAATAGGAAAACAGATTATTATCTGAATGGTGGCCGATTAGGAAAAGGGGAGGTGCAACGAGACCTGGGTGTCATTATACACCAGTCATTGAAAGTGGGCATGCAGGTACAGCAGGCGGTGAAAAAGGCGAATGGTATGCTGGCATTTATAGTGAGAGGATTCGAGTACAGGAGCAGGGAGGTACTACTGCAGTTGTACAAGGCCTTGGTGAGACCACACCTGGAGTATTGTGTGCAGTTTTGGTCCCCTAATCTGAGGAAAGACATCCTTGCCATAGAGGGAGTACAAAGAAGGTTCACCATATTGATTCCTGGGATGGCAGGACTTTCATATGAAGAAAGACTGGATGAACTGGGCTTGTACTTGTTGGAATTTAGAAGATTGAGGGGGGATCTGATTGAAACGTATAAGATCCTAAAGGGATTGGACAGGCTAGATGCAGGAAGATTGTTCCTGATGTTGGGGAAGTCCAGAACGAGGGGCCACAGTTTGAGGATAGAGGGGAAGCCTTTTAGGACCGAGATTAGGAAAAACTTCTTCACACAGAGAGTGGTGAATCTGTGGAACTCTCTGCCACAGGAAACAGTTGAGGCCAGTTCATTGGCTATATTTAAGAGGGAGTTAGATATGGCCCTTGTGGCTACGGGGATCAGGGGGTATGGAGGGAAGGCTGGGGCGGGGTTCTGAGTTGGATGATCAGCCATGATCATAATAATGGTGGTGCAGGCTCGAAGGGCCGAATGGCCTACTCCTGCACCTATTTTCTATGTATGTTTCTATATTGTGGGGAGGAAAGCTGTTAAAGAAAAAACCTGGGGTGAAATGACTTTGGGGGAAAACGTGACTTTACCAAAGGCATTAGAGTTTAACAAGGTTGATGATAAGTAGGGATAAGTTTTATCCCCTGTTGCTTGTTTGTATAACAAATATTGGATGTGAAAGTGGGTGCCTTTATCAGTAAGTTTGCAGCAGGAGCAGGACTGGCAGCTCAGTATTCCAAGTTTCTGTTGTTTTAGACATGATGGTGGGGGTAGTGGTGTTACTGGTCAGGGAAAATGTCATGGCAGTACTCAGTCAGGACTCATTAGTGAAGTTTTATGGGTGGAACTGAGTAATAGATTAGATTAGATTCAACTTTATTGTCATTGTGCTGAGTACAGATACAAAACCAATGAAATGCATTTAGCATCTGACCAGAAATGCAAAGAAGTGTTATTTACAAAATAACTGTGAATAAAAAAAGTGTTACAGCACACAAATATAGAAGTACTGGGACAGTACAGTACGGATGCAATACTGCTTAGCTCTGTGATGTGAGGTTCAGCAGTGTCACAACCTCAGGGAAGAAGCTCTTCCTGTGCCTGCTGGTGCGGGAGCGGAGGCTCCTGTAGTGCCTACCGGATGGAAGGAGAATAAAAAGTCCATGCTTAGGGTGAGATGCATCCCTGATAATGCTTTTTGCCCAATTCTGATGGTATCAGAAAGGATCTGGCTAGTGTGGATTGGGACAGATTGTTTTCTGGCTAAGGTGTACTTAGTAAGTGGGAGGCCTTCAAAAGTGAAATGTTGAGAGTACGAAGCTTATGTGTGCCTCTCAGAATAAAATAGGAAAGGTATGTTCATGTTAATTGGGCTATATTGTGGACCAGTCAACAGTCTGCAGGATTTAGAGGAACACATTTGTAGAGAGATCGCAGACTGCTGCAAGAAACATGAGGTTGTTAAAGTAAGTGATTTTAATTTGCCACAAATTGACTGGGAATACCATTCTGTAAAAACACTAGATGGGATAGAGTTTGTCAAATGTGTTCAGGGAAGTTTCCTTGGTCAGTATGTAGAAGTCCCAATGAGAGAGTGCGCGATACTTGATCTGCTGTTAGGGAATGAGACAGGGCAGTTGACAGAAGTTTCCGTTGGGGAGCAGTTTGCATCTACTGATCATAATGCCATTAGTTTCAAAGTAAATATGCAAAACGGATGGGTCCGGACTGCGGGTTGAGAATCTAAATTGGAGAAAGGCCAACTCTGATGGTATCAGAAAGGATCTGGCTAGCCTTCAAAAGTGAAATGTTGAGAGTACAAAGCTTATGTGGGCCTGTCAGAATAAAAGAGAAGGATAACAGGTTTAGGGAACCTTCATGTTCAAGAGTTATTGAGGCCCCAGTTAAGAAAAATATGGAGGTTCATAGTAGGTAGGAACAAATGAGATGCTTGAGTATAAGAAATGCACGTTGGGAGACCAGCCAGAGTGGGTCTTACACAGTGAGCGGAAGGGCACTGAGGAGTGGGATAAAACAAAGGGATGCAGGACAATAATTCATTGGAAGTGGCTTCACAGATAGATAGGGTTGAAAAGAAAGCTTTTGGCACATTAGCCTTCATAGGTCAAAGTATTGAGTACTTTGGGATGTTGTGCGGAAGTTGTATAAGATGTTGGTGAGATCTAATTTGGAGTATTGTGTGCAGTTTTGCTCACCTACCAACAGGAAAGATGTAAATAAGGTTGAAGAGTGTAGAGAAAATTTACGTGTTGCTGAGCATAGAGGACCTGAGTTATAAGGAAAGATTGAATGGGTTAGAACTTTATTCCCTGCAATGTAGAAGATTGAGGGTAGATTTGACAGGTACACAAAATTGTGACAGGTGTAGATAGGGTAAATGCAAGCAAGCTTTTTCCACTGAGCATGGGTGAGGTAACTAGAGGTAATGGGTTAAGGCTGAAAGGTGAAATGTTTTAGGGGAAGATGAGGGTCACTTAGAGGGTGGTGAGAGTGTGGAACGAGCTGGCAGTGCAAGTGGTGCATGCGATTTTTATTTCAACGTTTTTAAGAGAGGTTTGGATGGGAGTGGTATGAAAGGCAATGGGACTAGAATGTTTAAATTGTTCGGCATTGCTTGGCTGGGCCGAACGGCCTGTTTGTGCTGTAGTTTTCTGTGACTGCTAAGTCTGTGGATGACATTGGTGGTGGTGTGGTGGAGAGTAGAGAAAGTCGTCTAAGGTTACAACAGGAACTAGATCAACTGGGAAAGTGGGTGGAATTTAACGCAGACAGTGTGGAGAGATGTACTTTGAGAAGTTAAACCAAGGCTCAGGAATATTGTAAATAGAGAGACCCAGGGGTACAAATACATAAGTTTCCTTACAGTGGTGACACAAGTAGAAAGAGTGGAGAAGGCATGTGGCAAACACAAGGAAATCTGCAGATGCTGTGATTTCAAACAACACACATAAAAGTTGCTGGTGAACGCAGCAGGCCAGGCAGCATCTATGGGAAGAGGTACAGTCGACGTTTCGGGCCGAGACCCTTCATCAGGACGAACTGAAAGAATAGATAGTAAGAGATTTGAGAGGGGGAGGGGGAGATCCAAAATGATAGGAGAAGACAGGAGGGGGAGGGATGGAGCCAAGAGCTGGACAGGTGATTGGCAAAAGGGATATGACAGGATCATGGGACAGGAGTCCTAGGGAGAAGGAAAGAGGGAAGCGGGAAGCCCAGAGGATGGGCAAGGGGTATAGTGAGAGGGACAGAGGGGGGAAAAAAAGGAGAGAGAGAAAAAGAATGTGTGTATATAAATAAATAACAGATAGGGTACGAGGGGGAGGTGGGGCATTAGCGGAAGTTAGAGAAGTCGATGTTCATGCCATCAGGTTGGAGGCTACCCAGACGGAATATAAGGTGTAGTTCCTCCAACCTGAGTGTGGCTTCATCTTGACAGTAGAGGAGGCCATGGATAGACATATCAGAATGGGAATGGGACGTGGAATTAAAATGTGTGGCCACTGGGAGATCCTGCTTTCTCTGGGCGGACAGAGCATAGGTGTTCAGCGAAACGGTCTCCCAGTCTGCGTCGGGTCTCGCCAATTTATAGAAGGCCACATCGGGAGCACCGGACGCAGTATATCACCCCAGCCGACTCACAGGTGAAGTGTCGCCTCACCTGGAAGGACTGTCTGGGGCCCTGAATGGTGGTGAGGGAGGAAGTGTAAGGGCATGTGTAGCACTTGTTCCGCTTACAAGGATAAGTGCTGGGAGGGAGATCAGTGGGAAGGGATCGGGGGGGGAAATGAATGGACAAGGGAGTCACATAGGGAGCAATCCCTGCGGAAAGCAGGGGTGGGGGAGGGAAAGATGTGCTTAGTGGTGGGATCCCGTTGGAGGTGGCAGAAGTTACGGAGAATTATATGTCGGACCCGGAGGCTGGTGGGGTGGTAGGTGAGGACAAGGGGAATCCTATTCCTAGTGGGGTGGCGGGAGGATGGGGTGAGAGCAGATGTGCGTGAAGTCGGAGAGATGAGTTTGAGAGCAGAGTTGATGGTGGAGGAAAGGAAGCCCCCTTCTTTAAAAAAGGAGGACATCTCCTTCGTCCTGGAATGACATGTGGCATGTTTACCTTTATTGCTCAGGAGTTGAGGCATCATGCTGAAGCTGTACAAGATTTTGGTGAGACCAAACTTTCGAAGGTTTCAAAGGTGCATTTAATGTCAGAGAAATGTATAGAATATAATCCTGAAATGCTTTGTCTTTGCAACCATCCACGAAAACAGGAATACCCCCAAAGAATCAATGACAGTTAAATGTTAGAACCCCAAAGTACCCCCCCAGCTCCCCTCCCTCCCACGCATAGGCAGCAGCAAGCAACGATCTCCCCTCCCCCCACCGGCAAAAAAAAGCATTGGCTCCTGCTACCAAGCACTCAAGTGTGAGCAAAGCAACATCAAAGACATAGAGTTGCATTACCCCAAAGACTACTTGTTCATCTGGTATTCGACATATGGCCCCCCCCCCCCAATAAGGGAGAAAGAGGTGGCTCAGTTTCACAGCAACAGGGGAGACATAGCAAACGACTCGCTGGTTTACGATGTTAGAAGTCCATTGTGTCGCTTTTTCCGAGCTCTGTGCCCAAAGATCTCAGTTCTCTGGGCACACAGCTGTAGATCTCCTGACTCCCCCGATGACACACCGATCTCCTGCCTTGACACCGACCTTCAATCGGCCGGACTCCAGAACCAGGAGATCTTGGCAGCATGTGTCAAGCTAAGTAGCGACTAGCTAAGTAGGCAACTTGGTGAATATGAACATATTGGAGGAAAGGACCTTATTTCCATGCTGTTTAAATCTATGACGGAATACAGTCTTTCAAGGAGAGTAGATTCATGTATTCATGTTATGAAGAGCTGATTAGACTTCTACACCGTAGTTAGTTAATTCTTGGTGCAAAGAGTGTAGGAGCATTGACAATAGGTCATAGGAGCAGGATTGGGCCATTTGGCCCATTGAAAGGGGAAGTAGATTCAATCATGGCTGATTTATTATCCCTGTCAACCCCATTCTTCTGCTTTCTCCCCATAACCTTTGCCATTACTAATAAGCCTCAGTTTTAAAAATGCCCCTGTCTTAGCATCTACAGCTGTCTGTGGCAATGAATTCCACAGATTCTGGCTAAAGAAATTTCTCTCCATCTCTGTTTTAAAGAGATATTCTGCATTCTGAGGCTGTGACCCCTGGTCCTAGACTACCCCACGAACATCCTCTCCACATCCACCCTATCCAGGCCTTTCAGTATTCAATAGGTTTCAGTGAGATCCCCTCTGAATCTTCTGATGTCCGGCGAGTCAAGGCCCAGAGCCAGCAAATGCTCCTCGTACGTCAACCCGTCATTCTCGTGAACCCCCTCTGGACCTTTTCCAGTGCCAGCATGCCTTTTCCCAGATGAGGGAGTGCAAGATTGCTCTGCAATATTCCGTGCGGTCTGACCAATGCCTTATAAAGCCTCAGCATTGTATCCTTGATTTCTGTATTCTAGTCCTCTGACACACCTCCTGTCTTGAACAAGCATTTCTAGTGGCTGCACAGAGGTTGTTTTTTTTCAATGCAGCATAAGGAACTTCAGTTGAGCTGATTTCTGTCACTGCAATTGTGATGTCAGATGTGGCTCCCAATTTGCATTTCCATTGTTACCTCAGGTAAATTGTCAGACTATGGGTGGAACCAGATGTGATGGAACAAACTGTACAGATTACCCAACACACGCTACCAAAGACCAGGGGAAATCCTGTCTCTCAGTAATCTTAATCTTTACTGATTCAGTACTGAGGATCTCTGACTATGAGTGAGTTTGCCATAATTTGACCAATTGCATTAAGGGAAGAATTGCTGACATGTGCACAAGAGATTGTGGTTCTTCCAAGCTGAAGGAATTGCTGGACTCAATCTTGGAAATTTAGTGGTTTAAGTGGAGAATGTGTGATGAGAGAGCATCTTGAAAATAACAATTACCGTATTCAAAGGTTTCGTTAAGTACGGAAACAGTGTTGAATGATCTGTATGAAAGTGTGTGCCAGCAAATTGAAGAGGCTGGAGGCCTGGTATATTGTGCCTGGAAATGGGATTTTGCCTTTCTTTAGTGTGATAATGCACTATGTTTCACCAGGGAGAGAGAGGGAGGGGGTGGGAAAGAGAGACAGAAAGGGAGAAGACAGAATGAAAGATGGAGAGAAAAGGGAAGGGGAGAGGTGGAGAGTGAGGTGGGAGAAAGAAAGCAGTGCGGGAGGAGAGGTTGAAAAAGGGTGCAGTGGGGGGAGAGAAAAAGAGGCAGTGAGAAAGGGGAGAGTAGAAACAGAACATAACAGAGTTAAGCTGGATAATAAAGGAGGGAATGAGGGTATAAGCACTCAGACGATGTTAGAAGGAAAATAATAGAGAGGATGGGAGGTTGAATTTCAGAATGCTGAGGACCTTTAAAGGAAAATTGACGGTACAAGGGATGTCAATGATGCAGCCAACTGGGCGCCAGAAACGGAGATCTGTACTTGATGTGGTGACAAAGCAGATATCGTCCCACCTGGATTGGTGGACAACTGCTGCGGGCAATAAGAGTGGAGATCACCCACATCTTCCAAGCTTCTTTTGGATACAAGGATGGTGCCAGGGACCCAAAGAGTTTGCACTTATTGGAACCTCATTTAAGAAAAGACAGTGAGAGGCCATGGTATTCGTTTATGATCCTGGGGAAAAACTTTTGGAAACAATATGGAAGTAAATTAACATCATCTTGGATGTAAAAGGAGTAACAAGAGAGACACTAGCACTAGAAGAGATTCTACATATGATGCAAATCTTCAGCAGTACACACAAAATGCTAGAGGGTCCCAGCAGGTCAGGCCACATCCATGGAGGGGAATAGACAGTCGGCGATTCAGGCCAAAACCCCTGAGCAAGACTGGAAAGGTGGGGGGCAGAAGTCAGGAAAAGGTTAACGGAGGAAAAGGAGTACAAGCTGGCAGGTGATAGGGCGAGATGTCCTATTCTGACATGTTGGTCCATCGCCTTCTCTATTGCCATGATGTGGCCAAACTTGGGTTGGAAGAGCAACACTTCATATTCCGAATTGGTGGCCTCCAACCTGGTGGCGTGAACATCAATATCTCTAACTATTCGCCATTCCCCTTCTCTCATTTTCCATTCCGGTTACCCTCTCATCCCTTCTGTTCACCTGCCCATCGCCCCCCCCTTCCTTTATTATCATTGGTCCATTGTCCTCCCGTATTGGATTCCTCCTCCTTCCATCCTTCAGCTCTTCCACCTATCACCTCCCAGCTTTTTACTTCGTCCCCACACCTTCCCCCTCACCTGATCTTATCTACCAAGAGGCACAGCACAGATTTGTTAAGTGCATTCTTGTACTTGAACAGCAGATTTGCTTTTATTTATTCCAAAATAACTAAAAGGTTTGCAAAATGTTTGAAATGTCTTTAGTTCTTATCAGTAATATGGAAGCCCGAGTGACAAGAGGAACGACTGGTAGAGCCGCAGTGTCGCAGTGCCAGAGGCCTGAGTTCCATCCTGCCCTCCAGTGCAGTCAGTATGGAGTTTGTATGTTCTCTCTGTGACCATGACCATGTGGGTTTCATTTGGGTGCTCCAGTTTCCTAATGTGTGGGTTGGTAGGTTGTCTGGCCAGTGTAAATTGCCCCCACTGTGAGTGGTAGAATCTGGGGGAAGTTGATGAAAATGTGGCTGTCAACGCAGGCGCGCAGGCACAGATCACAGAGGTGGTTAGACTGTTGAGGAAGTGTTTTTTTTTAAAAATGCGTATCGGATCTGAAGCAAGTGGGTTGTAAAATTCCTGCTGGGACCATCTGGGGCGTTGTGTCCCATTCAGGATACCTTGTCGTTAGGAGGTCAGTGAGAGAGAGAGAGAGAGAGAGCAGAGACAAAATGGAGGTGAAGGGTTTTGGAAATGAGTGAACCTGAACTCTTGTGGAGCAGGCCAGGGGCAGGCGTGTGTAAACCCTTCATGATCTTACATAAAGTACGGGAGGAGAAATTGGTGGCAGAAGGACCAGTACCTTGAGGGCACAGGGTTATTAATGTGATTGGAAACACCCACAGTTTTTTATTTTCAGTAAGATTTTCTCTCCAGTGGATCTGGGAACAGATCCAGCGAACCTTGCCATCGAACTAGAGAAATACTGGAAGTGTAATGTATTGCCAGCCAGTCGGGGGGTAGGGTGGTTAGTGAACTGGATCACCCTTTCCAGAAGCAGGCAGTCAGTGGCTGTGACGCTGGGCAATGCTAACTAACTTTTCACCTATCAGACACGGTATCTGGAGGTTTCGTATCTGTGGGTGCACTCCCATCCCAGCGGAAATTGCCTGTTTTTTGGTAATGGGCCCCATGTAAAATACTCAGACCTGTCATCCAGACAAAGAAAGCAGGAGGTGGAGAATGGTTTTCTGAAAAGAAGTTCTGCAGTGTAAATGCCTGTGAACAGTAGTTTTGTGGGTTGCTTTGTTGTCACGCAATCTGTGGCTGGTGTTGTTTCAGATTTTATCTACTACCTGTTGTATAAGCTGGTGCTTTGAGTGGAAGTAGTGTTCTCGTTGGGGCTGGCGGCCTCTGGTTGAAAAGCTTAAAAACATGTAGGTTTTGAGAGTCTGACCTGAAAAAGGGAGGTGGTGAATATACTGGGCAGGTCGGAGGAGAGCATTGAGAGTAGAGGTGTGGAAAATGGTTGAGATGTGGTCAAGAGCTGAGTCAGCTGTGGAGGAGAGGAGACCAAAGTTTAGGAAGAAGTAGACAACTTGAGGCACTGTAGAATCTGCCATCAGAGCAGGTATGACAGCTAGTGGAAGTGCAGATTAGGATGGAGACCGTGCAGGAAGCAGAGTGGAAGTGAAATTGAGGTATTTGTGAAGGATCATGGCTTTGTGATGGATAGTGATCACTGAGCTGTTCACGATGAGCACAATGCCAGTGGTTGCTGCTGGGCTAAGGCATGGGGGTGTTACTCCCAGCACAGACAGGCCTGAACCCCATTTCCTCTTCGTGCGGTTGAAACCGCTCAGTGGAGTGTGGGAGTGAGATGGTGAGGATTGAACCCACGATGCCCAGTACCAGCAGGAGCTGTGAGCGGCAATGCACGGAGGTACATGATTAATGCTGGGAGCCCATGTGGGACAACAGCATGGCCCCCAGCGCACACACCCAGCAGCATGTGGGGCTGTCCTTCATAGGGCCCTACTCGGGCTCCTCAGGTCACAGGTTCCGGTCTATGACCCCCCCCCCCCCCCCCCCCCATCCTAGCAGGAATGTGAGTGGTTCCCACACGCTTCCCAGATCTCTTCTGAGACCCCCCCCCCCCCGAGATTTTTATAAATGACCTGGATGAGGAAGAAGAAGGGTGGCTTAGTAAGTTTGCTGATAAAACAGGAGTTGGGGGTGTTGTGGATAGTCTGGAGGATTGTCAGTGGTTACAGCGTGACATCAATAGGATGCAGAACTGGGCTGAGAAGTGGCAGATGGAGCTCAATGTCAAATTTGAAGACAGAGCATAATGTTAATGGTAAAACTCCTGGCAGTGTGGAGGATCAGCGAGATCTTGGGGTCCATGTCCATAAGACACTCAAAGCTGCTGCGCAGGTTGAAAGTGTTGTTAAGGTGTATGTTGTGATGGCCTCATCAGCTGTAGGATTGATTTCAAGAGCCATGAAGTAATGTTACGGCTATACAAGACCTTAGTTAGACCCCACTTGGAGTATCATGTTCAGTTCTGGTCACCTCACTACAGGAAGGATGTGGATACTATAGAGAGAATGCAGGAGATTTACAAGGATGTTGCCTGGATTGGAGGGCGTGCCTTATGAGAATAGGTTGAGTGAACTTGGCCTTTTCTCCTTGGCGCAACGGAGGGTGAGAGGTGACCTGATAGAGGTGTATAAGATGATGAGGGGCATTGATCGTGTAGATAGCCAGAGGCTTTTTCCCAGGGCTAACAAAAGGGGGCATAGTTTTAAGGTGCTTGGAAGTAGGTACAAGGGGATGTCAGAGTAATTTTTTCTACATAGAGTGGTGGGTGCATGGAATGCACTGCCAGTAACGATAGTAGAGGCAGATACAATTGGGTCTTTTAAGAGACTCTTAGATAGGTATATGGAGCTTAGAAAAACAGAGGGCTATGCAGTAGGGAAATTCTAGACAGTTTCTAGACTAGGTTACATGGTTAGCACAACATTGTGGGCTGAAGGGCCTGTGATGTGCTGTAGATTTCTATGTTCAATGTTCCTCTGTATGAGAAGCTACCCCCAGCCCAGCTAGCGAATATGGTGGCAGGACTGTCCCATGTTTCAGTCCTTCTCCTGCTGGATAATTACACTGTGTCTCTTTTCTTTCAGTTAGCGTCAGCAGCTCGCACTGCTCGGATCGGAATCCGGGTCGCGCTCCGGCGAGGATGTCTCGTCGCAGCATACGCCTTGCCACAACCGGTTATTACCAGGATGATGACGATGCTTCAAGCAGCAGTGGGGGCTCTGTCACTGTTGGTGCACCATCCTACAGGGAGAGTCCTGTCAGGTGGGTCCCTGTCTCCTTCTCTAAGCCACAGTTCCTGCTATCAGTACAGGTGGAACCTCTGCTCCCCCGGGCCTCTGTACCTCAGTCAGGGGAGGCGGCGCATCAAACCGTGTATCAAGTGTGCATCATCGACCTCGCCCTTCCTCCAGTTCATGGACAGAAACCCAGAAGCAAGTCCCAGCAGCTCTTGCTTCTAGAGTGGGAACTCAGATCAAGGATGGATAGGATATAGGGTACATCTTTGACAGATTGGGGCTAGGATCACTGTGAGAATGCAGTGTTGTTGAAGTTAATAAGTTCATGAGAACGATTGAGGAGAACATGAACAAAGAAACATCAAAGCTATGAGATAGAAAGCTATGAGAGAGGGTGGAGGAAGAGATGATAGATCAGCTGGTCGAGCATCACTATGTCTTATGGTCTAATCACTACATGGAACCAATGTTACAGGTGATGACTTGTAATAGAGAAGTGATCAGTTCTGATGCAAATAATATAATTTTATATATTTTCGTACAGGTGATCTAGTTCAAGTTGCTTTACAATGGTATGAAAGTACAAATATGAAAATAAATTTAAAAAATAAACATGAAAATAAGAGAGAAAGACATTGTTTAAAAGCCTAGTTAAACAGGTTTTGAGCTGGCGTTTGAAAGTGTCAACTGAGTCTATACCCTGTACAGTTTTAGCTATTGAATCCTAGAGTTTAGGAGCGTAGTTCAAAAACCTGACTTGCCAATTACCTTTTGAGGGAGATTGCTTAAATTTAAGAGACGGGCGGAAGAAGACCTGAAAGCTCGAGCAGGATTATAAGACAAAAATGATCCTGTGCTGTATTCTGGTCCTAAGCCATTAAGAGCTTTAAAAACAAGTAAGAGAACTTTTAAAATCAATTCTGAAAGAAGCAGGAAGCCAGTGCAGAGTATGGGAATGGTATGTTCCCCCATCCTGGTTTCAATTAAAAGTCTAGCAGTAGCATTCTGAAAGACGGCTTTGGGAGATCAGTACAAAATGCACTGCAGTAATCTAATCTATTTGATATAAAGACATAAGTTAGTTTTCAGTATCATTATGTGACAGAAACGGACTTCCTTTTGCAATATTTCTTGAGTGTGGAAATGCTGCTCTGGTTACTTTCTTTATGTGGGATTTAAAATTCAAATCTGAATCAAGGATAACACGCAGGCTCGTTACTTCTGATTTTACAAGGAGAGCCAAGTTCCCAAGTTTATCTCTTTTGCCTTTGGAACCAACCTGAAGTATTTCAGTTTAATCTTTATTTAGTTTTATGAAATTATTGGAGCCGTACCAGAAGTCAGATAAGAAAAGGTGTTATCATCATCAGGCTTAACAGAGCTGTGCAGTTATGTGTCATCTGGATGACTGTAAAGCAAGTTTATGCTCTCTAATGATGTCTCCTAAGGGGACATTAAGGAGAATGTATAAGGAGAAGAGACAGCTTCCCTGTGCAACACCAGAAGGTACATCATCTCACCTAGAAGATTACTCTCCAAGATGGACAAAAAAGTTCTCAACAAGGTATATGAATGAAACCAATTAAGGGCACTACCAGAGAGGTCAATCCAGTTCTCAAGACAATCTGGGAAGTGTTGTGGTCAGTTGTGTTAAAGGCAGCACTTGGATCTAGAAGAATTAGAATCGAGACTCTGGCAGCAGTGCTGGGCCTGAGGTCACTGACAATTTTACTGAGGGCAGCTCCGTGCTGTGGATTGCTCTAAAACCTGACCTGACACTTTTCTAGAGTATTGTTCCCATTCAGAAAGTTTTTGAGTTGGTTGAAAATGAATTTCTCAAGGATCTTCCCTCAGGAAGGGAAGAATTGATGTAGGCCAAAGCAACACATTCGCAGTTGTGCACACACACAGATGCACGCGCGCACAGACACTGGAGGAACTTGGCAGGCCAGGAGCCATCTATGGAAAAGAGTAAATAATCAACATTTCAGGCCGAGACCTTTGATCGGCACCAGAAAGGAAGTGGGGGAGGAAGAATTACAAGGTGGCAGGTGATAGGTGAAACCAGGAGAGGGGGAGGCGATGAAGTGAAGAGCTGGGAAGTTGATTGGTGAAAGAGCTAAAGGGCTGGAATCTGGTGGGACAGGACAGAAGACCATGGAAGAAATGGGAAGGGGGAGGAGCATCAGAGAGAGGTGATGGGCAGGTGAGAAGGGAAAGTGGGAGAGGGAAACAAGAATAGGAAATGGTGAAGGAGAGGAGGGGAGGCAATTACCAGAAGTTCAAAAAATAGATGTTCATGTCATCAGATTGGAGGCTACTTAGACGGAATATAAGGTGTTGCTCTTCCAGCCTGATGTTAATCCGGTCTGCTTCCCCTTTGTCTTAAAGCGATTTGAAGTATTTTGAGTAGTTTTGGACCCCTTATGATCCTGAGGGTGAAAGCGTTAATGTTGGCCCTGGACCTGTACTTGTTGGAGCTTAAAGGAACGATGGGGGATCTCATTGAAAACTATTGAATATTGAAAGGCCTGGGTAGAGTGGGTGTTGAGCGGATGTTCCTAACAATGGGGGAGTCTGGGGCCAGAGGACACAGCCTTAGAATACAAGGACATCCCTTTAAAACAGATCAGGAGGAATTTCTTTTAGCCAAAGGGTGATTAATCTGTGGAATTAATTGCCCTAGTCAGCTCTGGAGGTTAAGTCAGTGGATATATATGAAGTGGAGGTTGATAGGTTCTTGATTGGTAAGGGTGTGAAAGGTTATGGAGAGAAGACAGGAGAATGGGGTTGAGAGGGAAAGTAAGTCAGCAGGGTTGAACGTTAGAGCAGGCCTGTTGCGCTGAATGACATAATTCTGATCCTATGTCTTACAGTCTTCCTCTGCTTTAACATTCCTTTGTCCGTGTTCTCAGTGGGACGAGCTGGAGTTTTACTGTGGTCTAAGGCTGTTAACTTGGGAGAGGCAGCTGGCACCTTGCTGAAAAGCAAGGGAGAGCCCCACTTCCTCAAATGGTAGATGACTGGCTTCATCACTGCCTGGCATGGGAACTGTACCTCCCTTAATTGCAGGACTCTGTAGAGAGTGGTGTGGTCAGCCCTGTGCATCTGTAGTTGTGAACGTCCCGTGATTCAGGACATTTACAAGAACAGGTGTGTGAAAAGGGCCCGTGGGATCATTGGGGACCCAAGCCATCCCAACCACAATCTATTCCGGCTGCTACCATCCTGGAAGCGGTACCACAGCATAAAAGCCAGGACCAACAGGCTCTGGGACAGCTTCTTCCACCAGGCCTTCAGACTGATTAATTCACACTGACGAGTGTACTTTATATTACATTGACCATCCTATTTATTATAAATTATCATAAGTTACTATGATTGCACATTTAGATGGAGACGTAACGTAAAGACTTTTACTCCTCATGTATGTGAAGGATATAAGAAGTAAAGTCAATTCAATATGCCAAGCAGTAGAACTGGGGCCTAGTTCTAGTAAAAACATGGTTCATCCATACCCATTGACTGTGCAGTGAGTTGATGCATGGCTGCTTGTGATGGTAAAATCGCACTTCATTGAGGATAAGGTATTGCTAAAGCATCTAGTTGATGAGGTTCGTGAGGAGGTTGAAGAGAACATGAACTTAGAAACAAAAGCTGAGGTAGAGGAGAGAGAGGGTAGAGGCCGAGGTAACAGCCCAGCTGGTCGGGCATTGCTACTTGGAGCTAACATAACAGGTGGACGATCTATAGCGGAGGAGTGGTCAGTTCTCTTTCGATGATGAGAAATCACAAACACCTTAATGAGACCACTGTCACTAGGTTATCAATGCTGCCTTCTCCCTCTTGCAGGCTTTGATCGGAATCCTATGTATTTTCCTTTCCTCTGGGTGGGGAGGGATCAAGCCACTGATTCTGAGAGGTTGACTTGTAGTGACTGCTCAGATTACGCTTCCTCAACTGCAGTGTCTTTGTGGCTCAGGTAAATTTGTTTTAAAAGTAAAGCTGTATTGGTCATTAAAATTGTAGCCTACTCTTAAATGTTAGGTTTTACATTCCCACTTTCTCCTTTTGACTTGAGCAAATCAGCCTTTAGCTCTTAAGTCCAGTACGTAAATGCAAATTACAAAGAAAGCACAGTAGCGCATCTAATTCCGTAGGAGTTTGCGGAGATTTGGCATGACGTCTAAAACTTTGACGAACCTCTATGGATGTGTAGTAAAGAGTATATTGACTGGCTGCATCGCAGCTTGATACGGAAACATCTCGAATGGAAAATCTGGCAACAAGTAGTGATACAGCCCAGTCCATCATGGGTAAAGCCTTCCCAACCATTGAGCCCACCTACATGAAACGCTGTTGCAGGAAAGCAACATCCATCATCAGGGACCCGTACCACCACCACCAAGGGCGTGCTCTCCTCTTGTTGCTGCCCTCATAGAAGGTACAAGAATCTCCGGGCTCAAACCACCAGGCTCAGGAACAGTTATTACCCCTCAGGGTTTTGAAGCAAAGGGGATAACTTCACTCAACTTCGCCTGCCCCATCATTGAAATGTTCTCACAACCAATGGACTCACTTGCAAGGACTCTTCATTTCATGTTCTCGATATTTATTGCTTATTTTGTTATTATTATTAATTCTTCCTTTTGTATTTGCATAGTTTGTTGTCTTTTGTACTGTGGTTGAATGCCCTAGTTGGGTAGTCTTTCATTGATCCTGTTATGGTTATATTCTATAGATTTATTGAGTATGCCCACAAGAAAATGAAACTCAAGGTTGTATATGGTGAGATTTTAAATGGTTAAATTTACTTTGAATTTTAATACGTATAGATTCATAATTGTGACTTGCATTCTATGTGGTAATCACTTACTGTGAGCTTTCAAGAGGGCAGACAGTTCCAGTGTGATTACATGTTCACAAAGGTGTTACCTGTCAGGTGGGAAAATGCAGATTTCAAATGTCCACCTGTGCTGTTGTTGTACAAAGACATGCAATGCTGTATGTAAGTAAACAAGTTCCCTCAGTCACAAGGACTGTATAGTTCCATACTTTGTTTATGTAGTGAAGCGTTCTCTCTGAAGCCTTGCAACTCAATATTATCTGACATTGGAGCCAATACTTATGATTGTGTTGTGAACATTGCAGCTTTGTGGATGGTCAAAAACCACAGGGAGATTAGAGAAGGAAACATAACCAAATTCACTTCTCCCCTTTGTTCTGCTCTCACAATCACCTATTTGCAGAGTGTTTGTTCTTTCATGGCACACTGGGGTGCTAAACTTCTTGTAAATTTTGGGACTTGTGGGTCACTGCAAAGCAACCTGTCCCTGGTATTGAACTATGCCAGCTGGTTCAGTGAGCAGTTCTTTCTGCAGGTGTGGTTACAGTGGTAACGGTACCGTTTATTGCTCCTTGGAATGGAATGATGTATGTCTGCTGGCGTCTGTGATAATGCTGCATGGAGCCTCTAGATGCTGTGGGTTAAGGTGTGACGTAGAATGCTTGGCTTTGTTGCACAGTTGTGGGGCCGTGTCCTTCAATTTAGTTAAGGTTTTCACTGTTGTGTTTTCTTTTGTGTCTGGCCGTGAGTTGCCTGTGGTCTGTGGAAGGTGTGTGACTTGGAATGATGCCCCTCCTGTGGTGTTGTTCCTGTCAGCCTTCTTTCTGATATACTTGAGGAAGGATGTACTGGCTTTGGAGGCATTCACCAGGTTGATTCCGGAGATGAGGAGTTTAGACTATGAGGAGAGATTGAGTCGCCTGGGACTGCACTCGCTGGAATTCAGAAGAATGAGAGGAGATCTTATAGAAATGTATAAAATTATGAAAGGGATGGATAAGATAGAGGCAGGAAAGTTGCTTCCACAGGTAGGTAGGACTAGAACTAGGGGACATAGCCTCAAGATTCGGGGGAGTGGATTTAGGATGGAGATGAGGAACTGCTTTTCCCAGAGAGTAGTGAATCTGTGGAATTCTCTGCCCAGTGAAGCAGTGGAGGCTACCTCAGTAAATATATTTCAGACAAGAGTTGGATAGATTTTTGCATAGTAGGGGAATTAAAGGTTATGGGGAAAAGGCAGGTTGGTGGAGATGAGTCCATGATCAGATCAACCAAGATCTTATTGAATGGTGGAGCAGGCTCAACGGGCCAGATGGCCGACTCCTGCTCCTGTTTCTTGTGTTCTTATTGGACACCAGTGTGCCCTTCTAAGTTTTGAGATGCCTGGTTCATGGTGAACATTGTGCTAATTGTGGGCAAGTCTAAATTGGGAATGTTGTACTTCAATCCAGTGACCTGTGGCATCTTTCTTGTCTTGACCCAGGTCATCTCCTTAGTTTAGTCCCTGAAATGAGTTCTTCAGTCTAGAAGAGCACAGTAGATCTGGGAAATAAGGTTTGGAAGGAGGCAGGATTGTTGGGGAGTGGGTGGAGTGGTGGTGGGGGAGGCGAAGGGGGGAGAGAGATGTCGACATTTTTCTGTATTGAGACTAGTTATGGAAAAGGATGAAGATAAACTGGGTGTGAATGCGAAGTACATGAATGACTGGACAGGGTGAGGCCCTGATCGGGAATAATAAAGTTACAGGAAGTAATTGGTGGGAAGGGAACTACTTTTGAAAGGAGAGTGGATTTGTTCTGCTACGCTGAATGTTAAAGGAGGAAGGTGCAGTAAGAGAGACAGCTGAACAGCTGGCAGGAGTATATTCGGAAAAGATGAAAGGAAAGGGATGGAGGCAGAGTGCAGTTAATGAAAATAGCCAAGTTCAATCGATGAGTGGGATGTGGTGGTGAGGGAGGTGTATGGGGAAAGGGCCAGCACCAGGGGTTCAGAATCAAAAGTACATGAAGCTAGATAGCAAAGAGTTTTAAAAAAACACTGCAACAGTGCACAGTAATTTGTTATGGCTTGGAGCATTTCTAGCAAGCCTAAATTATGTTCCTATGTCATTTGTAAGCTTCACTGGGCTGTTACTTGAGGCAAAGCCAATTGCATTCAACAGAAGTGATTTAGCGAAAATGGAGTGGAAGCAGCTTCCCAAGGGTGAATCAGTCTCAGAGCAATGGGAGGCACTTCAAGAGATTCAAAAAGTTCAGGGCATATCTGTTCCCATGAAGGAAAAGGGAGAATTGCTAAACTAGAGCTCTGAGGAAAAGATGTATAGAGGGTAGGTTAAGGAGAGGAGGAAAGCTTCTGTCGGCCACTGACAAGATTCAGCAGAAAGCTCAGTAAAGGAGGGAAGTTAGGAAAGAAAAGGGAGTGTATGAAACTACTTAGCAAATAAAATCAAAGAAAATCCAAAGGTGTTTTTTTTTGTGCATAAAGAGCAAGAAAATAACTAAACTTAATAGGGCCATCAAGGACTTAAAGTTAATCCATGTTTGAAACCAGAGGTTACAAGGAAGGTCGATGAAGATTATGTGACTGGCTTCACAAGAAAGGAGGAAGATGCTGATGTTGTGAGGTGAATGAGTGTAAAATCTGGAATGGGGTAAAAAGACTAAATGTATTAAGACACTCAGCAGACCAGGTAGCTCTATGGAAAAGAGTAAATAGTTGACATTTCAGGCCGAGATCCAGGGGTCTTGACCCGAAACGTCGACTGTTTACTCTTTCCCACAGGTACTTCCTGGCCTGCAGAGTTCCTCCAGTATTTTGTGTGTGTATGTTGCTTTGGATTTCCAGCATCTGCAGATTTTCACATGTTTGAAAAGTATTAAAGAGTTTTTCAGCTTCGACAGTGGATGAATTGTCAGGCCCAGATGAAATAATTCAGGACGTTGAAAGAGGTGAGGGAGGAGATTGCAGAGGTTCTGAAGGGTAGGTATAGAGATTCTGAATGCAGTCTGGATCTAGGAGTGATGCTAGAGGGTTTGAGAATGCTAACATTTAAAACCAGCATTTTACAAAGTTATAGCTTTCTAACTTGATTATGGCCTCCTTGAGCAATGAACAATTTATTGGGATACGTTCGAAAGGCCAGAGTGAAGCCTTTTCATTTAAAAAGGGAGAGATTAATTAGAAACAGTGAGCCTGGATTTGTTGAAGGACCCAAGTGAGAAAGGCAAATTGGATTCTAAACGGATAAATTTGGGTGTTCAGGAGGGCAAACTCACCACAGGGCCTGGGATTCATTCCCTAACTGTGTGAAATGTACTTCCATGATTTGGGCCTAAATGCATGGGATGTGACGAAGTTTTCAGATGTCACACAAATTGCCCACATGGTTGATGGTGAGGAGGAAAGCTTTAGAACTGCAGGCAGATGTAGACCCTCTGATCATTGGGGCAGGAAAGAGACAAATGGAATTTGATCTGGCAAAGCATGAGTTAATGTACTAAGGAGGTGCACGAGGTAAGGAATGTACAAAACTGGGAGGAACGGAGGGACCTTGGGGTGTCCGTCTGCAGATCAAAAGCTGCACAGGATGCTTTGTTAGCAGAAGTACACAAGATTACACTGGAACTGGGTATAATACTTGCTCTATAGCTTGAGTATTGCATAAAGTGTGACCATCGCATTAAAAGAGAGGTTTTTTTTTGTTGGAGAGAGTGCAGAGGAGATTTACGAGGACGTTGCTAGAACAGGAAAGTGGATGTGTGACCTGCAGCGTGACAGACCTGGTGTTGGGATAGTGGATCTGTGGCTGGGTTCCCTTCACTTAACTAGCAGGGACGGGCTGAATGGCCTCTTGCATCATAAGTGTTCTAAGTCCTAGATTTTTCCAGCTGTGCAAACCCAAACACCTGAGCAGTGCTCAGCAGCAATCCTGGTGGCCTTGACCGATTTCGGAGCCTGTGTTCTTGGCCACTTGTCAGCCTGTAACCAGACTGGCTATTTGCTATCCAGCTGTCATGAGATGTGTACATAGCGACTGCCTCGTTACCCTTGTGACAACAGCCGGTGTATTTCAGGATGCGATATCCTGTTTTTCTAGGGTGTAGGTGTTTCTCGCTACTGCTCTGCCTCCATTCTCAATTAACATCCTTTATCGTTGCAGGATATCCAAGAGAAAGTCAAACAGCAAGCGCTCGGGGCTTGCTTCTACACCTGGCATCAAGCGTTCAACATCCAACAGTTCAGTGAACAGTCAGAGCAGCTTTGCCAGTCATGTCAGCAACGCTTCCACACACCCTCAGCAATTTGCCGGCATTTCCAGCTGGCAGGAGCCTGAGCCAGTCGGTATGTGTCCTTGGGAGACAGTGATATGAGAAGCTGGGCTCTGTTGGTCTGTGTACACTCTTGCACCGTGGAAATCTTTACAGCTACTGAACAGCTTTTGTCCTGAAACTAAATAGTGGGGAGGCCAGCAGAGAAGAGCTAGAGAGCCTGGCTGCTGCTAGTGTCTGTGTGAAGTTAGCACATTGTCCCTGATCTGTTTCCCCTGGATGTTCTGGGATTTCCACCCACACCACAGAGACGTGTGGGTTGATGGGTGAATTGATTGCTGTAAATTATCCCTAGAATGGAGGTGAGTGGTAGAATCTGGGGGTGGGGGGGAGTTGATTGGAATGTGGAGTTAGTGTACAAATAGTTGACTGGTGGTCAGTACAGATTCAGTGAGCTGAAGCTACATGACTGACGATTGATTCTCGAAGTCCAGTCCAGCAAAAATGATAACAGGCCTTTCGGCTCATCACACTTTGAAAGAGCTGTCTTTGACTACAGCCCTTCCTGTTTCCCCTCAGTCCTTGGAAGAAGAATCAGTGTCCTAGGCAGTATCTCCCATTCCTGCCTGTGACCTGCACAGTTCTCCTCGTGTAACTTCAGCATCCAACTCTGCTCATCGGAAATTTCGGCCCTTGATCATCCAACCCTCTCTCACTGGAAACAGTTCCAAAACCTGCCATGGGTTTGAAGTCCAAGAGCCTTTCCTCAGCCACCTCTTCTGAGAAACTATAGACTTTGCTGCAGTTTAAAGTTCTGAATGCCCTTCTGTTTCACTTGTGCATATCAAAGATCGTAGCTTCTGTCCCCTGGTTTTCTAGCCCATCACACATTTTCACACCACTCCTTGTGATCTTGTTGGTTTCAATCCATCTGTTCACTCACCAGCTCATGTTCCTTGCCTCAGTCTGGTTGTGTTCATCAGCCCTTCACCTTTCTCCTAACGGTTCCCATTATCACCTTCCTTACTTATCAGATTCCAGCCTTTGTGCTTCTGTTTATTGCTGTCCTAGCTTGCTCCAACTTCCTCCCCTCTCCCTGGTTCCATCTGTCCATTATCCAGTCCTTCCGTTGCTGCCGGTCCCTGTCTCACCACTATACCCTGTTTATACTGGCCATCTCCCCTCTCCACGCTTCGTACTGATGCAGGGATTTGATCTGAAATGTCACCAGTTCTTCCCCGCTCACAATTGCTGCACAATGTACTGAGCTGTACCAGCATATTGCCTTGCCTTGTAACAGCTGCTGTGAGATTATTGCATGACACTGTGGGGAAGACTGGCAGCAGAATTGTCTGCAATAGTAAATAGTCCAGAACTGGGTACGATGTGTAGACTGTGATAGTAACACACACACAAAATGCTGGAGGAACTCAGCAGGCCAGGCGACATCTGTGAAAAAGAGTATTTCGGGCTGAGACACTTCATCAGAACGGGGGGGGGGGGAGATGAGGTCAGTGTAAGAAGCTGGGAGGAGGGGAGGAAGAAGTAAAAGTTAGGAGGTGGTAAGTGAAACTGGGGGAGGGGGAGGGGTGAAGTAAAGAATTGTGAAGTTCATTGGTGAAAGATAAAGGGATGGAGAAGGGGGAATCTGATAGGAGAGGACAGAGGCCATGGATGAAAGGGAAGGGGGAAGAGCACCAGAGAGGTAAGCAGATGTGAGAGAGGGGAATGAGAGTGGTGAGGGTGGGGGCAATTACTGGAAGTTCAAGAAATCCATGTTCATGCCATCAGGTTGGAGGCTTCCTTTAAACTGTTCCTCCTCCAACCTGAGTGCGGCCTCATCGTGTTAGTAGAGGAGGCCTTGGACTGACAGGCTCTAGTAGCTTATGATTGTGAGAGATTACTGACTTTGGGCTGTAATGACTGGGAGGTGAGTGATTCCCTGAAATGATTTTGTTTGGTAACCTGTGTGATGTTTCTAACAGTTGGAGGTATGTCTACCTTTGAGGACAATTATGAAGGGCTAACTGGGACGGTAAAGAGAGCAAATGGCTTCAGGGCTGGGATTCTGCCAAAACCTGCAGCTTCTTCCGATATCTACACATCTTCAACATCTGGTTACTCCTCAGAGGATGAGCAGCTCGGTAAATGGAACAATCTATATATCTCTCTGTCCTCTATCCTGCACCCCACCCCTCTATGTCCCCATCCGGAAGTACATTGGATGTTACATTTTCAGAGGGGGCACACTGTGGAATGGATGCAAAGGGAGTTTGGCCATTTGTGATTGTTTTTAACGGGTGGGGGGGGTGGGCAGCCTGTTGCTAGGACAGGGTGTGGGCAGGTGGCCTATTGCTGAGGTGGGGTGAGGCCGAGTGTGGGTGGACTCAAACAGCCAATCCTTTGTTGCTGGGTTACGCCCGTCAGGAGTAATCTGTTGTTTCAAGCTTTCAGTCAGCTGGCAGGGGTAGTCCGCTGGTGGACTACCTTTCCATTCAGCTCCTGATGGGGAAACGTTTAAACAGTGTAGCTCCGGTCTTCCCGTTTGGTGGACCCTTTCACAGAGGCACCCAGTTTTGTTATTTGTTGACTTTAAGTCTGTGTTTGGCCATGTTGATGCAGGTCTCTGTGATCTACGGCACATTGTGGTGTTAGTTTGTTCACTGTTTGTGGTGTCGTCACTATCTGTTCCCATAAGTGAACTACTGATCCTAAGAGCCATGTACTAACTGTCCTGATAAATGCAGAAAAATGTTTGAGTCTCCCATCTGGGAAGTGAATAATGATGATGGCTTTAGTTGCTCTTTGTTAACTTAATAAAGAGACGCAAAGTGGTAATAAACATCTCTGCTTGGTGTCAAAGCTGAGCGTGATTCTTCAGTACAGACCTGAACCACAAAGCCAAGTGTGTGGGTGAACACCCTGCCTGTCCTGCCACAACGCTGTCAAAGGGTCAGCAGTGAACAGGCATGCCCCCCTCGAGCTTGAGCCCTTCACCTGTTCATTAAACACCATCACTTTTGAGAGATACCTCCCATACTTCACCCACTGTCCCACTGTACATGAATGTTTGTCTTCCCCCCCCCCACTTTGATTATTGCTAATTCACACCGTTTTAGCAGGTTGCTGCCATTCGACAACAAATTACCCTGTTCTTAGAGCCCATTAACTGGGGCGAGGAAAGCCATCCCCACTCTGCTAGAGAGCAATCAGTTCAGAGGTCTCCAGTTATTGTCTGCCACTTGTATCTGTCTACTTAAAATTATTAACAATATCAGCTCCAGGTTTGGATCTACGGTTGCTGATCACTTTGTAGTGAGACATTTTCTCTTTCATAACCTATGGATCATGTAAACCTTCAGTGGATCACCTCATTCTGAAGAAAATGTTTTTAACTTTTCCAGAGTGCTCCTTCCTGTTAATCCAATTGTCTGAGTCTTTTCCTCTGATTGAAATCCTTCCATGTGTGGAGCCCCATGTGGCTCCTACTAGTCCCAGCCACTAGTCTACACAGCTCTCATTTAAAAACGATAAAAAAATTTAAATAAACAAATCTTTCCTTGTTTCTATGCCTTGATCTGTAAATCCTGGTGTGAAGCACATCACACTTTCAATAACCTTACCTATTTGTGCATCCAGCCACAGGGTGAAATGCAGAGGGAGATGGCAGTGATGATATTAATGATGACCAGTAATCCAAAAAACAGTACAAGTGTGTTTTTTTTCGCTTTGTCACCACAGCCCTTTTGACAGCTGTGATCACTATGTTGGTTGAGAGCTTGCTGACAGCTCCAGCAGAGGTCTGTATACCTTGGCGACGAACTTCTTTTAGCAGTCTTTCTCTGGTTGAAAGCTAACACAGGAAATGGGTTAAAAGTTTGCAGTTTGTTTGTTGGCGAGTACACTGTTTGTTTCTTCGTGTATTTGATAATTGGAAGTTGGTAATAGATGGAGGAGACGGGATGGTGCCCCATCTGCAGATGATATATTTTCCAGTTCTTCCAGATGCTTTGGGAGCAGCTGCTGAGCATCTTGTCTATTGCACGTGCTACTGTCATAATATCAGTGCACTCTGGAGAGGAAGAGAGGGACTAAACGATGAACAAGTCAGCTGTTTTTCTCTGAATGAAGTTGAGAATCTTGACTCATCGAGAGATTCTGGACAGTGTGGCTGTATTGATGAGTTTGGACGTATTGGAAAGACGTTGCAGAGTTTAAGTAGTACAGTACTCTACAGACCCTTTGACACATAATGTTCTGCTGACCTAAGATTGATCTAACCTGTCCTTCCTACCTAATTCTATTTTTTTTCTATCATCCATGTGCCTGTCAAGAGTCTTTTAAATGACCGTGGTGTATCTGACTCTAGCACCACCCCCAGCAGGGCTTTCCACACACCCATCACTCTGTGTAAAGGACTTGCCTCTGACACCCCACTGTACATTCCTTCAATCACCTTAAAATCATGCCCCCTTTTGTATTAGCCATTTCCACCTTGGGAGAGTATTTCTGCCTATCCATTCTATCTATGCCTCTTATCTTGTTCACCATTATCAAGTCCTTTGCTCGAAAGAGAAAAGCTCCAGCTTGCACAATGTGTCTTCCTAAGACATGCCTTCTGGTCTAGGCAGCATCCTGGTAAACTTCCTCTACACCTTCACTGAAGTTTCCACATACTTCCTATAATGAAACATCCAGAACTGAACACAATATTCCATGTGGTCTAGCCAGAGTTTTATGTGTTGAAGTCTTGAACTCGATCCCCCAGCTGATGAAGGCCAACTCACCATACTCCACTTTAACCCAATCAACTTGCTTGGCAACTTTGCGGGATCTATGGATGTGCACCCCGAGATCCCTCCATACCTCCTTACTGCCGGGAGTCCTGCCACTAACTCTGTATTCTTTCTTCAAATTTGACCTTCCAAAATGAATCACTTCAAACTTTTCTGAGTTGAATTCTACCTGCCAGTCGTGAGGTGGGTTCCTATGTGAAAGGCTGAACCTTTGCCCTCTACTTGTGTTCCCCTAAGGTCACATTGAGCTTTTGGGGACCAGCAAGTCCCTGGTGTTGATGCTGGGGATTTGAAGCTGTGAGATTTCAATGGGGTGATTGGCAAGTCTTTTGTTTGTGGCTGACCGTTGCTTTCTACTGTGTGATGTAGGTCGGACTCGTCGCTTGCAGGCCCTCCCCTGGGGATTGGCCCAGTCCAGCTGCCCCGGGTGGGGATGACAGGACCTTTGATGGCAGGAAGGCACACGAGAGTAAAGAGGGCCATGTGGAGAGTTCACAGAATTACTGTTAAATGATAAAGGTTTAGAAAATAGTAGGAGTTCGCCATTTTAACACCCTCCATCAATCCACATGATCATGGTTGATCAACCACATCAATCCCTTGTTCCAGCTTTCTCCCCATGTCCTTCAGTTCCTTTAGTGTTAGAAACTATGCCTCTTTCTTGAAACTATTTAACACTTTCTGTGGTAGAAGATCCCACAGCTTCTCATCTCAGTCCTCGGACTGCATTTCTCTTTAGTTTTGCTGAAACCAAAAATCGGTCTTGTGTTCCTTCACTGCACGGCCCTCCTCCCCCAGCGAGAACATCCTTCCGTGCATAAGAGACCTGTCATTTGGGAAAAAGGGCTCATTTATTCCTGCTCCATTTCCTGTTAGCCAACCAGTTCCCTGTTGCTAATCAGTACTTGCCCTCAATCCCAAGTGTTTTAATTTGTAACCAATCTCTTGTGTGAAATCTTGTTGAATGTCCAAATGCCCTACATCCCCTCATCTACTCTAAGTTTCATACTCAAACTTCTCCTGCGGGCTCATTAAGAATTGTTTCCTTTTCATGAGTTCATGTGTCTGATCATCAGTCTTCACCAGGCGCTCTGCTATTGCTGGTGAATCCCAACGTGTACCCAGCACGGTCGTACTATCCTGGTTTCTTTGTACCCCTTTAAAATAATGGGTATATTAGCTATCCTCCAATGTGCTCGAGAGTCTGAAGCTATCCTGTTCTGTTTGGTAATGTAGTAACTGAGGGAAATTCTGACTGGAGGAGTGGGTTGGGAGGGTATTTGTTTGCAGAGAGTTATTAGAACAAGTGCCAACCCTTGTTGAGTGGCCACTGTGACCTCCAAGGAAGTGAGATGGCGTTGTGAAGCTGTGAGGAGTGTGAGATTCGGGAGAGGGGCTGTGGATGTTACAGAGAATGGGGTCATGGGGGAGAGTGGGAGATGAGCTGGGGCATTTATTTGGGGAGGGGGTTGGTTATTGGGTGTTCTGCGGAAGAATGAGTTGGGTGATGATGAGAGAGGGAGATTGGCTGTGGGGCATTTGGGGGCTGGAGTGGGCAGTTTGAGGGGCTAATTATCTGCTGAGTTTCTTCATGAACAGTAGCACAGGCTCTGGGCCAAGTGGTCCCTTGAGCGTTATAAACCATTTGAGGGTAAGTTTGCTTTGGTGACGTCTTCCTGTTCTTTCCCACCCTCTAGGTTCCGCACAGCCTGCAGCGACCTCTCCTGTTTCCAGATTCTGGGGCTGGGTCTCGGTACTGTCTCCAGGTGCAAATTTTTCTTTTCTTATCTTAACCCTTTTGGGTCAAAGCTTCCAAAGTTTCCCTAAGTGAACTGATGACCTGCTGACAAATGGGTGTCCCTGTTAGTGGAGCTCTGTCCTAAAACCACTGGGGTTTGCAGATTCTGTCAGAACAGCCTGGGACTACTGGGAGAATGCGGGAAGGAGCCTGAGCTGGTGGGAGGCGCTCTGACCTCACTGCAGTGTGTTCCCTCTGAGTCCTTCAGAAATGATTGGTTAGTTGGATTTGCAGACTGGAGGGCCAGGAGATGACAGACTGACATTCGCCAGTGCTCAGTTACTTGAACCCAAATCAAGCCCTATCATAACTCCTCGGGGAGGCTTGCAGAATTGCTATCCATGTGCACTTGGGAGATGAAAGAACAGGACCACTTTTGGACCTGCTAACTTGTGTTGCAACAAAGGAGGACCTTTAGAAATTGAGGTGCAATGTAACAGTGGATATGTTCATGGCAAGTTTTACACAGCTTATGTTGGTTATGGGGTAGTATTAGCTGCACTACAATCTCTCCCACTGTATGAGGGAGCACAGCCCAGCCGAAAGGCAAGGCTTCCGGCAGGCAGGAAGAGGCAATCTCTTTCCCATTACTTTACCATACTTTGGGCACAGGAGGTCATTCACCCCATTGGGTCCATGTGCCTCATTGGTGTCATTGTCCTTTTTCTCTCCCTGCAACCTGTCCTCTTTCACGTGCTCATCAACTCCCCCCAGATTCTCCCAGCCACGGAAGGGAAAGCAATCCTTTAGCCAGATGCAGTTCCACAGTTTCAGTGGGCTTTTGTCTGAAAGACTGGGCAATCGCCCCATCCAGTGATCAGAAACGTTTGGGTTGAACGTCGTCTAATAATGTGCTACCAAATCTTTCAGGTAAAGCTCTGTCCATGATGTACTGGTGGTTGGGCACATCCTGGTACCGGTTAACAACAGCTGTCTCCTTGCTTGACGTCTTCACGCTCTCTAGGTGCGTAGACCCTGCCTCTACCTGGTTAACAAAACCAATGTCACCCGTCTACCTCCCCCTCACCATATTACTGTAACTAGTACAACCTCCGTGGGGCAGCCCACTCTCGCTGTACCCTGGGTGTGCCGTCCACAGGGCAGCCCGCTCTCGCTGGTATTTATGGTTGTGTTTAGAGAATGGAGCAGGGCTGAGTGCTGACGTGTATTTTCCCCTCTAGGTGTGTCCCCTATGTGAAGAAGTGGCTGCTGCTGGTGTTGCTGGCGTTATTATTGGGTAAGGACCTGCTCCGGTTAAACTCTCAGCACTCACTCCATTCATCACCTGTCTGCAGGGCAACAGGAAGAGAAGTCGCTCATTGAGATGGGAGCAGTTGAGGCAAACCATAACGCTGGATGTGAGGGGTGACCTGGTTGAACAGAGGGTGGGTGAAGGATTGAAAGTAGGGCTGGAGCCCATGGGTTAGGGTGACAGAACAACACTGAGAGTGATGTGTCTGCGGGCTAAAGTTCTGATTGGATTTTGGAGGTCGAGGTGCAAACAGCTGTTTGAATGCTGGTTTTACTGTATATTATTTTTTTTCTGTATTTGTTAACCTCATTGTCCTGATATACATGCTTCCAGTGAGTATAAACATAGGGGGAGAGTGCAGATGATGTGTAACTGGAACGAGGGTGCAGGAGTTTGTTTGGGGGGGGGGGGGGGGAAGCGTTGTAGATTCCTGTTGGGATTGTGTTATGTACCCGCAGAGCAGGAAAGACAAGTCAGCTGTCAGTTCAAGCTTCTGCTACTCGGCTGTGACAGTCCCAGATGACAGCCGGTAACCAGTTTTCCTTCCGCAAGATGCATGTGTTAGTCTTTGTCTCTGGCACCAAACAATCACAGATCCTATCAGTGTGATCATATCGTATCACACAGATCAGTGTGCAGATCATATTTTTGTTTCACGTCTTCTCGCTTGCTGCATATTAGGTGGCTGGTTGCAGGAGATCTAATCTCTGTCAGTCAAGTTTTTCTACCTTTGGGCCCGCTGCATATGGCAGTGTAAAACTTCTTAAACTGTCTAAAACTTTGTAAAACTTGGGCTGGCAGTTATCTTTAACCTTGAACTTAGCTGTTGGACCACTGTGTACCAGAGTGTCAGCATGGAAAACCTGCTGGCGCCTTTGCAATAGAATTCAATACAGGATTCTCCCCAATGCAGTTGATGCAGGACAGCACTGATGGCATCTTTTTAATCCAGTTTCTGCCCAGCAAATTAGGTTGTTGGCTTCCCCCGACCACAGGCACGGATAAGTGAAACAAATCCCCTAGTGAGCCATTTGCACTGTAAGTACACCATGCATGTCCGTGCTCTCTCCAGTGTAGCTGCAGAAATTGGATTTGACGATGGTAATTTTGGAGTCTGGTGCAAAGGTAATACGTTTACCATCAGCTGACCCAGTATCCAGCTCAAATTTCATGGGCTGGTTGTCCACGTTGAGTGTAAGCAAGTAAGGAGGCTGGTTTCTTTGGCCCATGTCATGGGTTTGGAGAATACTGCCCACTTCACTCTGACTGACTCCTTGCATAGAGTTAATGGTTGAATTTTGCGATTTTCTCATGGCGCATTGCTTAGCCAAGCATCCCTTCTTGAGGTGCCCAACTTGCTCATAGAACCAGCCGACTATCTTTTGATGCTTGCAGTTGGAATATTCACCACAGCGATAGCTTCCTTGCAGAGTCTTCCGTGATCTCGGTGGAGACTGTAGCCTATGGGCCGGTATCGGCTGGCAAACATTGATGCTTCTGAGAGGGGGCTGAATCTGTGAAGAGTCTTGACTGCCTCCCAGTGGTAAGCTGTGGACCGTGCTGTATCCCAGGACAAATACTGCTTTTCGGACAGGAGGCGCTCCTGATCATTGCTTGGGTATGCATTGCTTCTTCGAATTTGCTTCGGGAGATGTCTTCGTATTGCATTCCTGAAATAGGGTCAGTCGTGATGAAATAATCAATGTTCTTGCCAGGTCTGTCACAGCTGAGAACCTGAAGTGTGTGTAAGGACACTGTCCTACATCCTCCAAATGTTGTCCAAAGCCTCAAACGTGTCTGTTATTTCAGATTTGATCTGTAGGTGCAGACCATAAAGGTATTTATGTCCAAGTTCTCCCAAGTGCATGCAGAGCATTTTTAAGTTTCATTGCTTCCTCCAACTTTGTCACTGATGTTAAAGTTAGTAGGAGATTCATATAGTAAAGAAGGACTACCGTGATCCAGTGGTTGGTTTTGTTGTAGCTGCGTCCAAACTGGATTGGGTGCTTGGAGTAGAGTGACCATGTTGTTACATGAATGAAATCACTTGAGAAAATTACTGGTAGTTATGAAGCAGTTTCTTTATTCGACAACACAAGGTACAGCAGGCATCATATGGAAATCCTTTCGGTCGAAAGGTCTGGCTGGCCCAGCGTGGAGCCCGATAAACATTAAAAGGACAATCCTACGTTTACAGTGTATGGACAATACTTTCTCTGAAACTACACACAAACTTCACACCTCTCATTTCGCACCCACACCACAGACATCAAATGAATTTTAATCAGGATCGTCTGGTCTGGGATTCACAGCTTTTAGGGGCCCATTGTTCAGAGCTGCTCTCCAAATTGAATCCACAATCCATATTCAGATGTGAAGGCTGGGTAGCCAAAGTAATTTGCTATAGGTAAATGTGCTTAACCCAAAAATCGCTCTAAAGGGCCATTCTTGTTTTGATCCTCATCACCGTATCCGCGGGGTGAGAACGACAACGATTAAACATCATTTAACTGAGTCATGTTAGCAAAGGTACAAGGTGGACAATTTACAGTGTGAGAGCTATGAACCGAATTCGCTGAGACAAAAAGATGTGCTCCTGAAAGCCCACACCAGACAGTGTGCCTCCCACATGTAGGAGGCCCAGTTGATTCACCGCGCGATTGTGTCCACATGTGCACTCGCCCGGTTCTTGCCATCGATCTTAGAAATATAGAAAACCTACAGGACAATAGAGGTCCTTCAGCCCACAAAGCTGTGCCGACCATGTGCTTACCTTAAAAATTGCCTAGGGTTACCCATACCCTCTATTTTTCTGAGCTCCATGTACCTATCCAGGAGTCTCTTAAAAGAGCCTATCGTATACCCCTCCGCCACTGTCACCAGCAGCCTATTCCACGTACTCGCCAGTCTGCATTTTTAAAAAAAAAAACAACTTACCCCTGACATCTCCTCTGTACCTACTTCAAAGCACCTTAAAACTGTGCCCTCTTGTGCTAGCCATTTCATCCCTGGGAAAAAGCCTCTGACTATCCACACGATCAATGCCCCTCATCAACTTATACACCTCTATCAGGTCACCTCTCGTCCTCCATTGTTCCAAGGAGAAAAGGTCGTGTTCAGTCAACCTGTTTTCATAAGGCATCTTCCTCAATCCAGGCAACATCCTTGTAGATCTCCTCTGCACCCCTTCTATGGTTTTCACATCCTTCCTGTAGTGAGGTGACCAGAACTGAGCACAGTTCTCCAAGTGGAACCTGATCAGGGTCCTATATAGCTGCAACATTATCTCTCAGCTCTTAAACTCAATCCCACAATTGATGAAGGCCAATGCACCGTATGCCATCTTAACCACTAAGTCAACCTGTGCAGCAGCTTTGAGTGTCCTATGGATTTGCACCCCAAGATCCCTCTGATCCTCCACACTGCCAAGAGTCTTACCATTAATACTAAATTCTGCCTTCATATTTGACCTACCAAAATGAACCATCTCACACTTATCTGGGTTGGACTCCATCTGCCACTTCTCAGCCCAATTTTGCATCCTATCAATATCCCGTTGTAATCTCTGACAGCCCTCCACACTATCCACAACACCACCAACCTTTGTGTCATCAGCAAATTTACTAACCCATCCCTCTACTTCCTCATCCAGGTCATTTATAAAAATCACGAAGAGTAAGGGGCGCAGAACAGATCCCTGAGGCACACCACCGGTCACTGACCTCCATGCAAAATATGACCTGTCTACAACCACCCTTTGCCTTCTGTGGGCAAGCCAGTTCTAGATCCACAAAGCAATGTCCCCTTGGATCCCATGCCTCCTTACTTTCTCAATAAGCCTTGCATGGGGAACCTTATCAAATGCCTTGTTGAAATCCATATACGCTACACCTATGGCTCTACCTTCAAGAATGTGTTTAGTCACACCCTCAAAAAATTCAATCAGGCTCATAAGGCATGACCTGCCTTTGACATCTGACTATTCCTAATCGTATTATGCCTCTTTAAATGTTCATAAATCCTGCCTCTCAGGATCTTCTCCATCAGCTTACCAACCACTGAAGTAAGACTCACTGGTCTATAAGCTTGTGGGCTATCTCTACTCCCTTTCTTGAGTAAGGGAACAACATCTGCACCCCTCCAATCCAGGTTATCATCTTTACGTTCTGTTCCTGGACAACTTCACTTTCGGTCCATTCGCTACTTCATTCAGTTTCGATTGCTATCCTTTCCTCTTCCAATTGCATCAGCTCTTCATCTATCAGTTCTTGGTCATGGGATGCCAAAACCTCTTCAACATCATCTTGTCAACTTCCACAAGCCAAACTCACTTTGTCCTTACTTCATTCACCACGATCGAAACGCTTAATTATGTCTAGTTTTATGCTAAGTGTAACACCCTTACGAGCTCTTTTAGGCTTTTCCGATACCTTAGAACTCATCTTGCTAACGGCTGCTCACAGGCACGTGTTTAAGCAATGCCGACTAGAATGCAGTTCCAGGGGAGGAGCTTGGCTGCTTGGGGCGCGCGCTGCTTTTTTCACTCGCTGCCTTTTTTCATAACAGTGAAAACACCTTCTGTTAGCGAAAACAGGTAACTAATGTAGGTCTTTTGTAACAGCAAGGTTTGGTAAAGCGAATGTTCGAAAAGTGGGGGACACCTGTACTTGTAGAACGTCTTGGGGTTTTCTTTAATCCTGCTTGCCAAGGCCTTCTCATGGCCCCTTCTGGCTCTCCTAATTTCATTCTTAAGTTCCTTTTTGCTAGCCTTATAATCTTCTAGATCTTTATCATTACCTAATTTTTTTTTAACCTTTCTTCTTGACTAGATTTACAACAGCCTTTGGAGACCACGGTTCCTGTACCCTACCATCCTTTCCGTCTCATTGGAGTGTACCTATGCAAAACTCCACATAAATATCCCCTGAACATTTGCCAAATTTGTTCTGTGTGTTTCCCTGAGAACATCTGTTTCTTGTAAAGTACCAACTGGTTTTGGATGCAAGTGGCATCTCAATATTGTTTAGGCTGGAATAATCGCCTGCTTGGGTTTGCTACTGCTGTTTGGATGGGTTTTTATTGTTCTGGCAGCAAGGGAGGTTTGAGCAAGGATTTGGGAGGAGATGAATGGAACTGGAAATGAAGGCAAGAAGTTGGTGAGTATGGAAAGAACAAACAAAGGTAGGATAGCATAACATGAAAATGTGGCTGTGATTAATGCTATTCACTTAATGACAAGGATTCCTCATCGTAGACAGTGCCTTGGGATTGAGAACCTGCTTTCACCCTGATTTTCAGTTCTGAGGTGACTGAGGCCGATGTTGGAACCCAGTGTCACCCAGATTCTGAGCCTTGGGGTGGGTTGAGGGTAATTTGCTCCTTCTGCTGTTCACTCTGTGCTCACGATGCATGGGCTGGGTTCCCAAAACCATCCTGAATACTCCTTCTCAGCTTTAAACCAGAGATTCTCAGTGGTCTGGGGGAGTTAAGTTTTTTTTTTCCCGGAGTCTGTGCATACATCTTTGGTTCTGTCCACCTGGTAACTTCATGTCATGATGGAGCTTGGATTAGTGTTTGTTTTGGGGATCTAGTGTCATGACCTTGCCTACGGTAGCCAACTGCATTGTTAAAGGGGCCTCAAAACTAGGGAATATGTTGTAGGGGAGGATGCTGATGTTGGTTGACTTAGCTTTCTGGTGTATTTGAAAGATTTTGCAGAGACAACATTAGTGCCTTGAGGTGCCAGCTATACATCTCTAAGTTAGAGGAGGATAGGGATTGATGCTGCTAGTCGGGTGTGGGTTGGATAGAGTCTATTTAATGAGGCAAATGAGCTAAAGACACCTATACAACATGCGGATGTATGATAATTACTTATTGCTGAATTACAGCTCAAAGAGGACTGGACTGTGAGGTTAACATCCCTGTAAAGTTTCAGACAAAATGAGGAGGGAGAGAGTGGTGGTGGCGTGGATTTTAGTGAGGCTTTTGATGAGGTCCACCTTGCAGGCCCTTTGAGTTACTACGCAAATAGCAAATTTAATATGTTAAAATGTAGCTGTAAGTATTCAGGGTACGATGAGAAATTTGCAGATGGTTTAAAGGTGGGCCATAGTGGTACCAGTGAGGAGTGTTACAGATTGCAGGGAGATATTTATAGGCCGGTCAGCTGGGCAGAGGAGCGGCTAACTGAATTTGATCCAGAGAGGTATGAAGTACAATATTCGCAGCAGAGGTTGTAACGAGGCAACAATAGAACAATATTGTAGTGTGGTGCAACAGAAGGACTTTGGAGTATACATTCACAATCCTTGGGGACAGGAGAATAGTCATAGAACACAGCACAGAAACAGGCCATTCAGTTCATCTAGTCTGTCCCACACCATTGACCTGCACCCAAATCAAAGCCTTCCATACCCCTCCCATCTATGTATCTATCCAAATTTCTCTTAAATGTTGACATCGAGCCTGCATCTACCATTTGCACTGTCAGCTCATTCCACACTCTCACCACCCTGTGAATAAAGAAGCTTCCCTTCCTGTTCCCCTTAAACCTTTCACTTTTCTCCCTTAACCCATGACTTCTAGCTCTAGTCTCACTTGACCTCAGTGGAAAAAGCCTGCTTGCATATACCCCTCATAATTTTGTATACCACTATCAAACCTCCTCTCATTCTTCTATGTTCTAGGGAATAAAGTCCTAACCTATTCAGTTTTTTCCCCATAATTAAGGTCCTTGGGTCCCAAAAACACCCTTGCAAGTTTTCTCTGTACTCTTACAATCTTATTTACATCTTTCCTGTAGGTAGGTGACCAAAACTGCACACAGTACTCCAGCTTAGGCCTCACCAATATGTTCTACAATTTCAGCATAACATCCCAACTTCTGTATTCAATACTTGGACTTATGATGGCCAATGGGCCAAAAGCTTTCTTTAGGACCCTACCTACCTGTGACGGAACTTTCATCGAATTATGGACCTGTTTTCCCAGATCCTCATGTTCTACGCATTCACTCCTCAGTACCCTAGCACTTACTGTATAAGACTTACCCTGGCTGTTCTTACCAAAGTGCAAAACCTCACACTTGACTGCGTTAAATTCAATCTGCTATTTTCCAGCTGATGCAGATCCCGCTGCAAGCCATGATGGTCTTCCTCACTGTCAAATACATCCCCAATCTTGATGTCGTCCACAAATTTGCTGATCTGGTTTACCACATTATCCAGATCATTGATATAGATGACAAACAACAAAGGACCCAGTACCGATCCTTGTGGCGCACCACTAGTCAAAGACCTCCAGTCAGAGAGGCCACCATCTACTACCACTCTCTGGCTTCTTCAAAGCCAATGCCTCATCCAATTTACTACCTCATCTTACATGCCAAACAACTGATCCTTCTTGACCAAGCTCCCATGAGCTACCTTTTCAAAGGTCCTGCTAAAGTCCATGGAGACAACATATGCTGCCTTGCCTTCATCAGCTTTTCTGGTAACTTCCTCCAAAAAAAAAGAGATTGGTTAGGCATACAAATCCATCTTGACTATCTCTAATCAGTCCTTGTCTATTCAAATATTTACATATCTGGTCCCTTCAAATACTTTGTAATAATTTTCTCACTATTGATGTCAGGCTCACTAGCCTATAATTACCTGGCTAATTCTTAGAGCCTTACTTAAAAAGCGGAACAAGATTAGTTATCCTCCAATCGTCTGGCACCTCACCAGTGCCTAAGGATGTTTAAAATATCTCTGCTAAAGCCCCCGTAATTTCAGCACTAGCCTCCCACAGGGACCAAGTGAGCACCTTGTTAGGCCCTGGGGATTTATCCACCCTAATTTGCTTCAAGACGCAAACAACTCCGCCTCTGTAATCTGTTTAAGGTCCATGACCTCGCTTCTGCTTTGCCTCAGTTCTGTAAACTTTGTCTCTTGAGTAAATTCAGACGCAAAAAATCAATTTCAGATCTCCCCCATCTCTTTCAGCTCCACACAAAGATTGCCTTACTGATCTTCCAGAGCACCAATTTTGTCCCTTGCCAATTTTATCCTTTTATTCTTAATATATCTGTAGAAGACATTGGGACCTTGTTTGCTTGAACAACCTTGTGCTGCCTTTTGGCCCTCCTGACTTTCTCCTTCGCGTTCTGTTGTATTTCTTATACTCCCTAACCACCTCATTTGTTCCTACTTGCCTGTACCTGTAATGCAGCTAATTCATTTTATGAACCAGGGCTTCAATATCTCTTGAAAGCCAAGATTTCCAAAATCTGTTATCCTTGCCTTTTATTCTGATAGGACATGCACTACAAACTCTGTACTCTCAAAATTGCACTTTTGAAGGTCTCCCCCTTACCAAGTACACCTTTGCCAGAAACAACCTGTCCCAATCTACACTTGCCAGATACCATCAATATTGGCTTTACTCCAGTTTAGAATCTCAACCCACAGACCAGACTTATCCTTTTCCGTAATTAGCTTGAAACTAATGGCATTATGATCACTAGATGCATAGTGTTCCCCTATGCAAACTTCTGCCACCTGCTGTGTCTCATTCCCTAGTAGAAGATCTAGTATTGCTCTCTGTCTAGTTGGGACTTCTGTTTACTGATTAAGGAAACTTTCCTGAATATATTTGATAAACTCTTTCCCTTCCAACCCTTTTACAGTATGGGAGTCCCAGTCAATATGTGGAGAGTTAAAATCACCTACTATCACAATGTTGTGTTTCTTACAACAGTCTGCGATGTCTTGACAAGTTTGCTCCTGTAAATCCTGTGGACAGTTGGATGGTCTATAATATAATTCCATTAATGTGGGCAGACCTTCCTTGTTCTTCAGTTTTACCCATAAAGCCTCACTGGATGAGTTCTCCAGTCTGTCCTGACAGAGAACTGCCGTGACATTTTCCCTGACTAGCAATGCCACCTTCCCCCTTTAATCCCTCCTGCTTTATCATGTCTAAAACAATGGAACCCTGGAACATTGAGCTGCCAGTCCCACCCTTCCTGCAACCAAATCTCAGCAACGGCAACCAGTAGCTACACTGTCATAATTCCACATGCCCTAAGCTCACCCGCCTTTCGTACAATACTCCTTGCGTTGAACTATCGCAGCCCAGAACATTAGTCCCATCATGCTCAACCTTTTGATTCCTGACGTATGTATGTATAACAATAACTTTCCCACAACCACTCCACTCTTTTCTGGTGTGCTCGTTCCCATCCCCCTGCATCTCTAGTTTACTCCCCCCCCACCCCCACCTGTGCAGCACTAGTAAATCTTCCTGCTAGGATATTAGCTCTCCCTCCAATTGAGGTGCAAACCATTCCTTCTGTACAGTCCCACCTTCCGTGGTAGAGAGCCCAATTATTCAAAAACTTGAAGCCCTCCCTCCTGCACTGTCTCCTTAGCCACATGTTAAATTGTATAATCTTCCTATTTCTGACCTTACTAGCACGTGGCACTGGTAGCAATCCTGAGATCACAACCTTGGAGGTTCTGTCCTTTAACTTTGCACCCAGCTCCCTGAACTCAACCTGTCAACCCTCCTACCCATGTCATTGGTACCGAAATTAACCACAGCCTCCGGCTGCTCCCTCTCCTGAGGACTCGATCTGAAATGTCCCTGACCCTGGCACCCAGGAGGTAACATACCACCCAGGAATCTCGTTCTTGTTCACAAAATCTCCTTTCTGTACCTCTAACCACCAAATCCCCTATCACTATAGCTTGCCTCTTCTCCAGTGGAGTGGATAGAGATGTGCAAAATGCTAATGAACCAATGCTGAAAATACTCAAGTCAAATAGCATCTACGTAGAGAGGCACAGTTAAGAATGATTAATCTTTTTGCCAGGGTACAAGAGCCTGAAATTAGAGGGAATTGATTTAAGGCAAGAGGGAAAATTCTACAGGGGCAGCTTTTCACACAAACTGTGCTGGGTATATGGAATGAGCTGTCATAAGAAATGATAGAGCAAGGTACAATTACCACATATAAAAATATTTAGACAGGTGCGTGAATAGGAAAGGTTTAGAAGAATATGGTTCACATGTCAGTAAATGAGACTTGTTTAGGTAGACAAATTAATCACTATGGACAAGTAGGGCCAAGTCGTCTGTTTCCATGTTGTATGATTCTATGGTTTTAAGATGCTTTTTGTTAAATCAATTAAGGTATAGAATATAAGAGCAAGGAGGTTATGCCAGAACTGTGTGCAAGACCTGTGAAACCACAACTTGAGCTTTCTGTGCAGTTTTTGTCACAACATGACATGAAAGATCTGTTTACACTGGAGAGGGTGTAGAAGAGATTTATAAGGATGTTGCCGGGACTGGAATTTCAGCCATGACAAGAAGTTGAATGGGTTGGAGTTGTTTTAAGAGGAGTTTGAGGGGACATTTAATTGAGTTGCATAAATGGGAACCTAGATAGAATTTATAGAAAGGACCTGTTCTTTGGCTGATGGGTCAACAGCCAAGAGACATAGATTTAAAGTAATGGTAGAAGGATAAGAGAAGCGTTGATGAGAAAGCTTCACCCAGGATGCTGGGGTGTGGAACTCTGTCTAAAAGAGTGGAGAGGCAGAAATCCTCACAGCATTGAAGCTCGGTGTGTTCTTGAGGAGCCAAGGGCTGCAGACCCAGTGCAGAGAGGTGGGTTAGGGTGGGAAACTGGCACCTACATTATGGGCCAAATGGCCGCCTGTATCTTAAATGTATGTTTTCTTTTTGTTCTGGTTCTGCAGGTGTTTGCCTCTTACTCTCAGCCAGAAATATCTGGTCTCGTGCTGAGAAGCCAGTGGAAGGAGCAGAAGCTGAGAAGAGGGTAGTTGGGTCTCGGAAGCCAGCAACCCCTGTGCTGGACCTCACTCTACAGGTGAGCTCCTACGCATTAAGTGGGTAGCTTCTGGTTCACTCTGGTGGCCAGTCTCACTGTAGCTCCTGGAGTCGTGTCACCAGCCTGGCTCACAGATTTGCTGGAGCTACTATGGCTGCAGGTTCCTGCAAAGTCCACTCACCCCTCCCCCCCCAGATAATGGTACAGCCATCGGTGACTTTAGCAACTTGCACGTCCATAGGTTGTTATCAGTGTAATTGTCTCCATATCTGAGACTTGAGGATAGTTCCAGAATCCAGTGAATACCCAGTGCATCCCTACACTCACTGGAGTTCTTCCACAATGGCACAATCTGAGAAACTTAACTGGCCCTTTAAAGCCAACCTCAGTCATGTAGGTGCCAAAATAAATGCCCTGTTGCCTTCCTCAGCTGACACCTCCCATCATCTGCAGACCAACAGACTGAAGGCTGTTGCCCTGGTTGCATTTACAGGGTCTAGTTTCCTCACAATGTGCCTGTTCAGTATGATGCAGGAGAGTGGACCAATGCTTTTGAATGTGGAGTTTTTTTTTAAACGTGTGTCAGACATTCTCACCCTTTCCAGAGATTTTAATGCTTTCAATCATGTTGCATCCACTGGATCAACAGACCACCAAAACTCTTGTATTTATATTCAGAAGAAAGCCATTCAGCCCATCAGCATTTTACACAGATAACTTATTGCAGCAGTTAACCCACCTTTGGGTCTTTGTGATGTGAGAGGTTTTGATTTTATAGTTCTTCAACTTCAAACCAGTCCTCTGTTGTCTTGACCAACTTGCAATCACCCTGGAGATCTGACTCATCTTGTCCTGGACACCGAAATACCGTCATTTGCTGCCTCCGCTGTGCCTTCAGAGATCAAAGTTCCAAATTTGAAATTCCCTCCCTATGACAGTTTGACACTCTGGGCGGAAGGACAAGCAGTGGGTGCTGGGCTTGAACAGTAGACTGAGTCCAGGACAGAGCAGCCAACTGCTTCTGACTTGTAGTTGGAGGAAATTTCTTTGCACAGGTTACTGGTGTCAGGCAAGTTGTGTGCTCGCAGGGGAACTCTGTATGGATGTACTCCCTCCTGTGTGGGCAGATGAGCTGACGGGGTGTTGAAGCTGGAAAGGCTACAGCACACTGATGCTGTTCCAGTTGTGTATGTAAACCCTTGCCACTTACAGTTCCTTAAGCCAATGCTATGTGGCCGGACTTTGGTCCACAAACTGGAGTTCTCCAAATGGGAAAAATTCTCCCTCCAGCTCATTCAAGAAGCGGCTTCAAACAGAGAGAGGTGTTCAAATCAGAGGGCTGTATTACAAAATTATCATGGAGAACTCCATGAGTTAGAACTCTCTACATGGGGAGCGAGGGAGGGAGTGATGCAATTAACCTCCAATGTTGAGACAATGCACACTAAACAAAATCCTTGTGTAGGGCAAGTCTGACCCAATCAGGCATTCTTCCCTCCCTGTCATTCACCTGGTTGCCCATCCTCACAACACAGAACACTTGGTTATCCCCTTCCTTCCTGTCAGTCAAACATCCGTCTCTCCAGCTTCCGAAGGTGCCTCTGTCTGGTCTCCCATTCACTTGCCTGTCATTCCAGTGCAGCTGGCATCTGTAGATGGGACCCACATCTGAATTGACTGCAGCATTAATGCAGCCATTGACCTGTACTTTAAAGGTCCTGTGGGGAAAGGGACTGGGGTGGGGAGAGTGCTTCAGCATTTCTTTGGCCTTGATGGGCAGTTCATCTCCATGAATTAATTTCTTGATCCTCAGGAAAACCTGGCCTAACAGGTTTCTGAATGAAGGCTGTCATTTCCTCTGTCACACCTGGTCTGAGTCCTGAGCTTCCAGTTCAGCAGTAGGGACCTATTTTGCAGTCATTCAGTCGCCCACAGGCTGACAGATTTCTGGCTGGTGTCTAAGAATTTCCCAACACATGGCCTTTGGTTATTTTATGCAGCACTGCCCTCCCTGCACCCATGTGTGTGCAGTTTGCACAGTCCTTGTCAACTGCCTGTATCTATGTGGCCAGCACCCATTCCTCCTCCAATGGCAACAAGTCAGGAAGAGTCTTAAAGAACTAATTTGGGTGGATAATTTTGGTCATTACAGTGCAGGAGGCTCTTGAGGCCATAGTGTGCATGTCAGCTCCAGTAAGTAAACATGGAATCAAACTGCATACAGTCCCCTTGCAGAAAGAGAAGTGAGACTGTTGTTGGTTTGTGTCTGTGGTTATGAGGTGTTGGTAAAAGCCTGCCACCCAGGCACAACGCAACATCTAAATTTAACATCGTGAAGACGTGATACCCGAGGTGGGATTTGCTCTTTCTGCAGTCTGTGAGTGTTTTGTTTCAGGAAGGGCTTAAAACCAAACACTGGGCTGCCACTGGAGAAATGTTGATTCGGGGGTTGGTGAGAAGGGAGCGGGAGAGCTAGAAGAGTAGGGGAGAGGTGGCGACAAGGAGGGAAACAGCAGCAGCAGCAGGAGGAATGGCTGAAGGGAGGGTCAGAGGAAATGTGAGCGACAGGGATTAGTGGAGAGAAGGGAGATGATGAGGTAAGCTGCTAGTTGGCTGGGGGGGGTGCAAAGTGATTGGGGTTGGAAATTGGGGAGGGCTGAAGGGATGCAAAGATGAGGACTGCCAGAGTCAGCTGCGATGGCAGTGTTTTAGATCTCAGGGGACACTCTCCTCACTGTGCCCCACAGAAGAGCTGGGCCTTGGCTGCGGCAGTAAATCTGCACTCATCTGGTTGACGGATGGTGGCGGGTAATGTTCTGGGCTGGGCTGACGTCTACCACCATTTCTAGTCTGAATTGCAGGCACGAGTGCAGAGAATGGAGCAGCAGCTCGAACAGCTGACCACTGACTTCCGGACTTGGCTGGCCCAGGGCATTGGGCAGGGTCAGCCCAGGGAGGCGCAGCCCGATCACATCACACCCCCACTGACACAGGCCCACATCAGCAAGCTGCTCGGCGAGATGACCAACCAGAAACTGGAGGAGCTTCGAGACAGCCTGCCCTTCGACTCGCTGAGGAGGGTTCAGGTGAGTGTCAAGTTCCATCTCCACTCCTGGGAGCACAGCTAGGGACCCTCCCGCCACTGCGAGTCAGGACATCAGGGAGTGAAATTCAGTTCATGGGGGGGGGGGGCAGTGTTGTGGGTTATGAGACAGTGATTAGAGTGAGGTGTAGGCAGACAGTCTGAGCACAGGCAATCTGGCTGTTGGTTAACTTGTTTCAGCAACCTGGTAATCTCTCTCTGTAAAGGTGTTGGATGGAGATGCTCAGGCTAAGAATGTATATTCTTGGTGAGGCTCAGGACCTTGGGGAGAGAGGAGACGTAACTGGAGAAATTTGGTGACACTTGGTCTGTTTACTTCCAGGCTGATGTAGCTGCCATCCAGCAGAAGCAAGAGGGCCAGATGGAGCCTGAACTACGAGCAGTTAGTAGTCAAAACCAGGTGGGTACAAGAGCGGTAAGGGGGCTGAGGACTGTGGTGTGGCAGTCTCTCTTGGCCTGCTTGTGATTAGAGGAGCAGATTTTTTTTTTAATATTTTATTTATGATTTTCTACAAACTACAGCATAGAAGAAAAAAAAATCAGTAGTATAAATAGAAGGATCATTGCAATACAGACAAAAATAGCAATAATACAAATCTTAACAAATGAGCAAGTCACCCAAATTAAAAATGAAAAATTAGAAAGGAAAGCACCCAACCCATCTACTATCCCACTCCAAGCCAACTTATAAGTATAAATATTTGAAAGGACATTGGAGATAAACTTTTATCACCCCAGAACTATATATTGTACTAAAAAGAGAAATGAATAATAATAATAATAAAAAGCAGCCTGCTACCTAATCAAAGAAAGCTGGAAATGCAGGATCTGACTATCAAGGGAAGAAAAAAAAATACACCTGTAAGTGAGAATTATGAGGGGGAGCAGATTCCTGCAGACTCGTGCTCCTACCATGTGCCTGCCCTCTGACTACACTGTCTGTCTATCAGGTGTGAATTCATAACTTTTCATCTAAGTGAGACCTGGCCACTAATATCAGGTGGGCCGTCTCTCCTTTGCTTCCATACCTCAGGGCTGCTCCACCTCCCAGTTAGAACTTTTATCCCAGAGCTGCTTTCTGTGCTAACCAATTATCCTCATGTTCCATATATCAAAGTCAGTCACCTCAGCCTAGAATATATTTGGGGATTAAGTCTCCCCAGCCTCTTTGGCAGAGAATCCCACTCCATCTTGTGGGTAGTAAGTTGCTGCAGTTAAATTAAGTTGTGACAGGTAGCGGGGTCTTGGTCCAGGCCTGTGATCATTCTGAGCCAGCCGGTAGATCCAGCATTGATGGATATGGGGCACGGGCTGTTCAAAGTCTGCAGCAGAAATTTTGTTAAAATCTTCAATAGTTGCAAGCACATCCAGAAAAAGGAGAAAAATGACTATCTGGCATTTTGAAATCTGAGATGGATGGGAAGTGGAAAGCATCTGGATTAAACCTGGGCAGGCATGCCTGCCCGCTTGTTGGTCTTGTCTATGTGAAACATAGAGCCTTTTATTGAGTCTATCAGGAAGGACACAGCGTAGCTAGGGCAATAATCCAGTCAGATAAAATCTGTGTATTTCAACAACATCACTGTCTTCTGCATGGATCCACACATCCAGAGATTGATCAGCATCCGCTCCCAGTGTGAACTGGTTTCATAGTCATAGTCATACTTTATTGATCCCGGGGGAAATTGGTTTTCTTTACAGTTGCACCAACCAAGAATAGAGTATAAATATAGCAATATAAAACCATAAATAATTAAATAGTAATATGTAAATTATGCCAGATGGAAATAAGTCCAGGACCAGCCTATTGGCTCAGGGTGTCTGACCCTCCAGGGGAGGAGTTGTAAAGTTTGATGGCCACAGGCAGGAATGACTTCCTATGACGCTCTGTGTTGTATCTCGGTGGAATGAGTCTCTGGCTGAATGTACTCCTGTGCCCAACCAGTACATTATGTAGTGTATGGGAGACATTGTCCAAGATGGCATGCAACTTGGACAGCATCCTCTTTTCAGACACTGCCTTCAGGGAGCCTGCACAGCCATTGTATGTATGAGGAGTAGGATGTTCAAGATCAAGGTCCAGCATCCCTTCCCTGCTGTAGCTGGACTCCCTGTAGCAGACATCTCAAAGCGTTGCAGAGTTATTGGGGCGGCACAGTAGTGTAATGCCATTACAGCACCGCCAACCCTGATTCAGTTCTGCTGCTCTCTGTATGGAGTTTGTACATTCTTCCCGTGACCACGTGGAGTTCCTCTGGGTCCTCTGGTTTCCTCCAACATTCCAAAGGTGTACTGTTTAATTGATCATATGGGTGTTAACTCGGTGGCCCGGACTCATTGCACTGGAAGGGTCTGTTATATTTTACTTAGAGATACAGCAAGGTAAGAAACATCACCAGTGCTGCCTCCAAAATCTCCCATATGCACTGGAGATATTATCACTCTGATGTCAGTGTTGTCTCTCAGACAATATCCACTCAGTCAGTCACATAGGTCAGGCGCAGATGCACTATTCCAAGTTTTAGTGAGAAGAAATTCACTGATGAACGTAGAACACTAAAGCACTGTATAGTCCCTACGGCCCGGGGTGGGGGGGGGGGGAGCGCGGGAGAGAGAGAGATATATATATATATATGGATTAAGGAATGCTCTTGAAGCCTACCTGAAAAATGTACAGCGTACCTACTGTATGCTGGGAATTCCTGGCTTGTGACTGCTGAAAGTGAACCTCGAGCCCATGCTTCAGGAGCAAACAGACTCCCTAAGTAAGCAGTGGAAGAGGCATACCACACCCCAGATTGCCCACCCAGCAGCTGCCTCCTGCCCCATCTATGGGAAAAGTCTGCGGTTCCCACTCTGGAGTCCACAAAGTCAGACTAGAAACAAGACGTTATTGATATCTCAGTAGAAAGGTGTCTCAGCTGGAAGACCTAATTCCGCACTGTGTCAGTGAGCCAAGTTTGATCCTGACCTCGGGTGTTATCTGTGTGGAGATGGAACAAATGTCGAAATCAAATAGCTCGAAAATAAATTTTAGACTGTGACTATGTAGATTTTATTGAGATGCTCTGGTTTCCTCCCACATCCCAAAGACATGCCAGTTGTAAATTGACCCTGGTGTGCAGGTGAGTGGTAGGATTTGAAGAGTATTTGGAAATGCGGAGAGAACTGGTTACAGGGAAAATTAGGAGAAATGAAATTCTATATGAATAGGCATAGTTCAAAGTAAATTTATTATCAAAGTACATGCATGTCACCGTATAAGCCCTGTGATTCATTTTATTGTGGTCATACCCAATAACTCCATACTAGAATAACCATAACAGAACCAATGAGAGAGTGTAACAACTTGGGCATTCAACCAGTGTGCAAAAGACACCAAACTATGCAACTATAAAAAGGAAGAAAGTATAATAATAATAAATAAGCAAGAAATTAAAAAAAAACATGAAGTGAAGATTCCTTGAAAGTGAGTTCATAGGTTTGGGAACATTTCAGTGGGTCAAGTGAAGGTATCCCCTTTGGTTCAAGAGCCTGATGGTTGAGGGGTAGTAACTGTTCTTGAACCTGGTGATGTGAGTCCTGAGGCTCCTGTACCACCTTCCTGATGGCAGCAGCGAGAAGACAGCATGACCTGGGTGGTGGGGGTCCCTGATGATGGATTCTGTTTTCCTGTGACAGCATTAAATACATGGGCTGAAATTGCCTTCTATGTCATAAGGAAATATCAAAAGTGCAAAGATAAAGACACTATGTATTTTGTGTGTGTTCTTGTTGTTGTGGAGTAAATGTAGTTATGAATAGAATTAAAATATGCAATTTAAGAAGAAATGAATATTTTGATTTCCTTCCTTAGGAGATGTTACAGAAGGTGAAGGGAGTGGAATCTGCTGTTGAAAGGTACAGGGGTGGGTTGTGGTTACATTTCCCGACACTGTCAAACTGCCCACAGTGGTAGACACAGCTGCAATGTTAACTGTTACCAAATTAGCAGCTGGATGTTGACATGCTGGCCACATTGTCTGCAGCTATATCAGATGCCTGTCGTAGGTTGCACAGCAGTAAGTCTGCCTCTGGCTGAGGTGGAAGCAGTATAACACTGGTTCTGTGTTTCCAGTCAGGAGCTGAACAGCAGCACAGCCTTTCCCCTCGAACAGCAGCTTCTCTGGCTGCTGCATAAAACAGTTTAGCACCCTTTGCTGGACAACACTGCCCTTGCCTTCTTGCAGAATTCATGTGCGCGTCTCTTCGTTTCTTGCCTTGCTACCATTTCGAAGGTGCTGAACCTTGTCTAGCTGTTGATCCACGAGTTTTAAAGGCCCCACAGCTTTGGTAACCACAAAAATCGCTGAGAACCGTGGTTAACTTTTCCATTTCTTAACTCTGGTTCACTGAGGTTGACACCTCCTCCCCATCCCTATTATTGCCCCAGGTGACTGGAGAGACTGGGAACCTCCTGGTCCTGGATGCTGTGAGAGGCGGTAGACAGACTGGAGCGTGATTCCTTTGGATGTGTTGATGTGTTTTCAGAATTTGCTAAAAATTATTTTTCAATCTACTCTGCGGGAATTTGCGGAATTAGCAATTTTACTAAGCTGTTGTCAGCCTGCTCTTTCTATTTGTCTTGTTCGATGCAGCATGACTGATGAACAGAGGAAGTTACTGGCTGCAGTTGGCCAGTTGGAGGAGCAACTAAGCCAGACCCAGCAGGAGCTGCGGGCTGCACGCACGGCCCAGAAAGACGTGGTCTCCGACTTGCAAGCACTGGGCAACAGGGTTGAAAGTATGACGGATGATGTAGGTTTTACAAATTGTTTTTATTAAACTGTAAAAAAGATCAAAACTCTGTTAGCGCCTCTATCACCCTAGAGAAAGCAACCTCATTAAGGAAATTAAAATGAAAAGTAATGTTTCGTGTGGGGCTAGATAGACAGAATTTGGCTCTCAGCACTGTCTGTATTACCGGAAAGGTCATGAATAGGTTAACATTTAACAAGATGGGAAGTGTTGGAAGGGATTAGGATTTCAAAGGTACAATTTAATGTCAGAGAAATGTATACAATATACATCCTGAAATGGGTTTCTTCGCAACCGTCCACAAAAACAGAGGAGTGCCCCAAAGAATGAACGACAGTCAAATGTTAGAACCCCAAAGTCTCCCCACCCCCATTCCCAGATTTGGAATAATCTGTAGTTCCATCTCCACTACTGTGGCCCTTATTGCCTGCATGACAGTTGGGTAGTTCCATACCTCACTTCAGGCAGTTTGAGTTGGGCTTATTTTCCAACCATCTCCCTTTTCCTGTCCCCCCTGAACGATCTTGTGAGCGCCTGTCCAGGAACTTGCTACACTGGACCATAGTAGTCCAGTGTAGCCCATTGAGTCCAAGTCAATAACAGAGTAGGAGGAGGCCACAAACTCCTCAAAGCTCACCCCACCTTACAAAATGATTGTGACTGATTATGCTGGCCTGAAGTCCTGTGCTAATTCCCCACAACCCCCAATTATGTGACCTTTCCAATGTTTATCTCCACCTAAATATACTGAATGATCTGGCCTCCACCACTCTTGGGAGGCAGAGAATTCCAAAATTGACTATCCTGTGAGAAGAAATTTCTACATTATGTCCCTCAGTTTAAAATGCTGGCCCCTTTATTTTGTTGGCATGTCCCCTTGTTCATGATATTTCTGTTAGTTAAAACATCTCAGCATCTACCCTGTCAAGAACCACCCTCCCCCTGGGTTCTTGGATGTTATTGTTTTTACGCTCTTAAGGAATACAAATATCAACTGTTACAGCATCTCTTAATAGCACAACCAGTTTATCACAGAAGTTAGCTGTGACTCCTTTGAGGGGTCAACACTGTGCTTACTCCAATATGTTCTTTCGCATCATTGGCAATATTGGAAACCTATTTTTTTTTTTGTTATCTCCTCAAGGTCATTATTATAAACAGTAAATAGTTGGGTCGAGAGCAGATTCATCCTTCAAGCCTGAAAAGAATCTTCCTTGTGTCACTTTCCCTCTGCCCCATTGCACCATCCTGGGAGAAAGTTGAGCCAGTATCACAAGTGATAGAGAAAGGGAGAGAAATAAAGTTACCTGAAGTTGTAGAATTCAATATTAGGTGTAGAAGTGCTGGCCCCGCTGTCCACGAAATCTGGGTAAGGTACAGGCGGTGAGCCCTGGCCTTCTACCAATTGACTTAAATCTCTAATTTCTATAGGAAAGGTGTTCTTCTTGTTCACTCAATCTAGATTTCTCATAATCTCAGAAGCATTCCAATTTTCCTGCTGTAGATCCTGGAGATGCTGCGCCCAGAACCATCATTGTCCGTCCCTGGCAACGTCCTTGTAAATCTTTCTTGCACCTCTCCAGTGCTATCAAATCCGTTCAGTAGTGAGACGACCAGAATCGAATGTTTTCCATAGTTCCAAGATTACCTAATTAATATGCACAATATGCTAGAGGCCAAAACAGCAACTGTTTACTCTTTTCCATAGATGCTATCTGGCCTGCAGCATTTTGTGTGTATTGCTTTGATTTCCAGCATTTCAGATTTTCCAAGATTACCTATCCCACTGTTGTCAGAGATCTGTGATCAAGCTTTCAAAGATCCCTCGGTTCCTCTATCTTATTTAGTATCCTTTCAGCTATCATGTTTTCCTTTGCCCTATTTCCCTCCCCAAAGCATAAATTTAAGCATAAAATAAAGCATAGAATATTTTTAAGATGACAACCGTGCGGATTTGCATAGAATTAGTTACCTGCATGTGGTGTTAACTCCTATACCAGAAGAAGCACTGACCCTTCTCTTGCGCTTTCAGATGCGGGCGGCCCTGGTCCCGCTGGTCCACAAGCTGCTCTTTGGTTCGTCGCTGGACAGCACAGAGGTACCATCAGGGCAAGTGCTGACAGCACAGCTGGTGCAACGCAAGGAACTGGAAAACCTTCTTGCAGGCTTGGAGAAGAAGATTCTCACAGGTCTTTCATACAACACTGGTCAGCCAACAGAGCAAAATTTGGCACTTGTCAGGGCAGGGATTTTTCAGGTACGTCCTAACTCTGGAACAGGTGTCTCTGTTTCTCAGAAATGTATTTTATTCATAATATACACTCAATGGCCACTTTATTAGATATGCCTGTACATCTCATTAATGCAAATATCTAAACCTAATCATCTGCTCATAATCTTGAGGGAGGGGCAGCATGTGGTGGTGAGTCTGAGTGCGCAGGAAATGTCTGATAGGGAGGGCCCCTTTCTGCCAGCCAAGTGAGGCCTTGGTACCTGTTGGTGAGTATGGTATTGAGGTATTCTGGCAAATGACTCAATTCTGCTTGGAGAATTATCCCACAGGATCTGCTGTGATTTTTCTCCTGCTAGGGTCTGCAGTGTGCTCTGAGCTGACCACTGGATGTGGTCAAATGTTGTTTTCTGCAGGAGCTTCTTGATGAAGGTCAGGAAGTGAGTGCAGCTGTAACCAATGAACATAACAGTGTGTGGCAACAAGGTGAAATAACAGAATCACGCACTCTTTGCCCATCCTACACTGTTGTGGCCAGGAGCTCTGTGCGAAAACGTGATTGAGTAATGATGATAAAGGTTCAACAGCAGTCACCACTGTTAACTCCTCCATTCTTGCCATTAGGTTACAGTGCAGCTTGTGGATTTTAATAATCAATTGCTTACCTTATCATATGATCCTGCCACCTTGTAAGGATACATCAGCACTCCACTCCCAACGTTTATTGGATGTGGTTAATTCCAGATTGTGGGAATAGAGGGAATACACGGGCAGGAGTATGTGCTGTACTGACCCATCCGTATCCCAATTTATTATTGCCTTATCGTTTGGCATTTGCAGGAAGTGAAAAACGTTGTGGATCGTGCCCTGGAACTGTACAGTGCTGATCGGATTGGATTGGTGGATTACGCACTGGAATCTGCTGGTAAATATCAGATGTATTCATCTCAGAAATCCGGGGCCAAGTACAATCCTGGTTGAAACAGGTTGAAAGAGTGTTGTGTGGGCTGTATTTCCCTCTTGCTGTCTGGATGCCCAGAATGGGAAAATACATCTGGTACCAGTGTTGATAGTGCAGCTTTCCCCACAGTTGCTGAGGTCTCTGCTGTTAAATATTTTATCTCCTGGTCAGTATATGTTGTACCAGCCACAACAGATCTAAAGTTTAAGCAGCCAGTTGGTTGGTGCAGCTGTGTCCCAGGGCACTGTCTGTTAAATCCAGCTCCGTCTTCATTCTATCCACTGAAGTCCCTTATTCTTGGAATCACATCAATAAATCTCTTCTGCACCTCTAACGAAGCTCCGCATCTTTCCCAGGGTGAAGGACTAGAACTGAAAACACTGCTGCAGCTGTGGCCATGACCAAACCTCTGTTTTATCATGTTCCCTGTGATTTCTTTGCTCTTCTACTCTGTGCTCCTACTTATAATTTTTCTTTTCAACATCTCTTTCCTCCTTTGTGAACAATGCCCCTGAGCCATTCATTCCAGGTCTGTTTTCACCTTCTGTTTATTTTGCCTCCTCTCATCGCTTTTTCAAAAATATAACGTCACTCCATTAAGTTAAAGGTGCCACCTATCTGCTCATCTGTATTTTCTTCCTTTATGTCCCTCACAGTTGACTGTGTCCCTAAGTTCTGTGTTGTTTGTAAATTTGGAAACTCAACATTGTGTATGATACATATGAAGCAAAGCAGAGGCCCTTGTCTGCCCTGGGGAACTTGTTTTAACCTTCCTCCAGTTGGGAAGTCCATTCACAAGTCCTCTCTCCTGTTATTCCTTGAGGCAAGGTTTAAGTTGCAGAGAACGTGAGAACAAAAGGAGAGTTCTATGATAGACTGGTGACCAGGAGATATTTGAATCAAGCAGTGGTGCCAGCTAGGGGAGGATGTAACTAGGAGGACACAAATTAAATCCGAAACACCAGTAGAAGAGCGAGGAAAGGGAAAAAAAAACTCACGTTTGGAAATATGGTTCTTCTAAAGCTTATACTGGGTTTCACTGGAACTGTGAAGGAATTTCAGTCTTCTGCAGATTCACCAGGATATTTCCTGGATTGGACTGTTAGCTATAGGGTAGGTTGAACAGTTTAGAAGTATATAAAACTCTGAGAAGTGTAGACAATATCAACAGCAGAGGCCATAGCTTTAAGGTGGGAGGGGGAAGTTTACAGATGTGTGAGGCAGGTTTTTTTTTATGCAGAGGTAGCTGCCTAGAATGTGCTGCTGTAGAAGAAGCAGATACAAGAACAATGTTTAAGAACCGTGAACAGAAATGAAAGAGGAATGCAGACCATGTGGTTAGTTAAACTGGCATCATGGTCAGTGCAGACATGGTGGGCCAAAGGGCCTTCACTGTGCAGTATTTTGTTCCGTAAGAAATGTTCCTTGCTGGTCACTGTCTGAAACAAGGTCAAATATAATGCTTTACTGTTTACTTCAAGTTGGGAGGAAGATCATATATAGGCATGTTAATTGTCTCAGAAAACTGACCACAAACAATATTTTTTACACTCTAGTTCTGTTTCATTTTATGCTGCAGAAATTTGCCCCATTGCAATTAACTTACTGTAAAAATAGCTCCATTCAGTACTGTTGCAATGGACGGAAAAATTTACGGGTTAATTAATGCTAAATTTTAAGAGGATTCTCGCACCCACCCACAATTTTGTGAGGTGGGCATCAATAAGAGTTCTGTGCTGAAGTTACTGTTGATTTATGAAACTTATAGAGTTGTGCTGAATGTGATCAGTTCCTAGATAAATTGTTATTTGCGTCCAGTGCGCAAATGAGCACTTGCCCTGTGCTAGAATTTTGTTGTTCTTTCTAAATGTTAGGTATTTCTTGAAGAGTTGATCATCTTTGTCTTTTCAGTGATTTAACCATTTTTCTTTTGTTAGGTGCCAGTGTAATCAGCACTCGCTGCTCGGAAACCTTTGAGACCAAGACGGCTCTTCTTAGTCTATTTGGAGTTCCACTGTGGTACTATTCCCAGTCTCCCAGGGCTGTCATTCAGGTATATAATCCTCACATCGCTGCTCCGTTCTTTCCTGAAGGCAGTGACACCTGGAGACAGATGGGTACAAATGTGCTGTATGACCTTAAGATTTGCTGCTCAGTGCAGCAGGACTAGGGCCTGCCTCCTGCTCTGAACTTGAATTCATTTAGTTTACGTGTGAAGTGACATGTATGAATAGTTCTCACTCAGGAAAATGATGCACTACGTGACAGGGTGTTGGTATAACTGTCAAGTAACAGCTTGCACTGGTTCATTATACATGCTTGATCAATACCACAGCTCTGAGGTGCAAAACGGAAATAAAAAGTACTAATACAAACAGGCAATTAGGCCCTTTGAGCCTTTTTCCCACATTAGTATGATTATGGCTGATCATAAATTCTATCTTACTTCAGCTTTTTTTTCACATTTTGATCCTTCTGGCCGTGAGAACTATACCTAATTCATAAGCATAATTAATAATTTGATTTCAACTACTTTGTGTCAAAATTCTTCAGGTTCATGCTCTCTGGATTTTTCCTCTCTCTTCATGTCTTCCCTTTATCTTCAGATGGTGACCCTAGTCCCTGACATTAGGTACCTATAACTAATCATTAGAGTCCTGTTAAGATGTTGTAGATTTCTGTCAGAGTATTCACAGTTTAAAAGGACTTTCTCTTCATACATCACTCTGCTGAAACTTTGCTGCACTCCCTCCATAGCAAGAACATCCCTTCTCGTGTCTGGCAGAGTTCAAATTTTCTAAACCTATTCAGAGCTGTACAGCACAGAAAAAGGTCCTTTGGCCCATCGCATCTATGTAGACCAAGTACCCATCTATACTCATCCCATGTAAAGGCATTTGGCAATTCAAGTACTTGTGCAAAAACTTTGTAAATGTGGTGAGAGTATCTCCTACTTAAGCAATGTATTCAAACGTCAACCAAAAAGTTTCTCCTTCGATCGTCTGTATACCTTTCACTCCTTGCCTTAAACCAGTGTGCTCTGGTCTTGGATATCTCTATCTTGGGGAAGTTTGTGTTTTTTGTCTATCTATCCAATCTCCACCTCAAATTCTTATACCTCTAATGGGTCTCTTCAAGGAAAACAAACCCAGCCTATCCAGTCACTCCATCTTAGTAACATCCTGGTAAACCTCCTCTATACCCTCTGTCCTATCATATCCCTCTGATAGTATGGTAACCCGTACTGCACACATACTCCGGCGGTGGCCTAACCCATACTTTATAAAGTTGTATTGTGACCTCCTTGCTTGTACAGGTCCACAATCCCTTATCCAAAATCCTTGGGGCCAGTTGCAATTTCGGAATTCAGAACTTTTCAGATTTCAGACCACCCCCCGCCCCGATACCAAAAACATGTATGCTCAAGTCCCTTATTTAACCTGTCTTAGTGTGGTGGACTTTAGGACCCAGTGGCACACCAAACCTACGCACATACTCCCGTATACTTTAAATCATCTCTAGAGTACTTATAAATCCTAATACAATATAAATGCTATGTAAATAGTTGTTGTACTGTATTGTGTAGGGAATAATGACAAGAAAAACTTTATTTCCAACAAAAACATTCAATAAAACATAAAGATATACATCTTCAAACGAACCGAATCAAACACATGGTAAGTGACTTATTGGAATAAATGTAGACCGTCACTGTCACTATAAAACCTCAGCAACTTGTCTTTCTGTTTATTTAAATCATATACAGTGGTAGTTCCGACACTATTTTCTTCAGTAAGGCACTGCACAGACCCACCACAATCAAGCTTCTGCAATAACTCCACTTACTGTGTTATTGATAATGATAGATGCTTCCTTCTCGTTTTCTCATCATTACCCAAAGGGGTATCTGCAGCTGTTTTTGACATTTTCACAGTGAAATTAAACACAAAGTCAACAGTGAACACAAAATATCACCGAACAAATGCACGTGTAACCAGTACGAGCGCTGAGCCACAACTGATGTCTGGCGGCCTCTGCTAGCGCTGCCACGTCACACCTGAGTGACGTCAGCTGTTGGTGAAAAAAAACTTCGGTTTTTGGAGCTTTTTGGATTTCAGAATTTCAGATATGGAATGTGCACCTGTATAGTCAATGCCTGCCTTCAGCACTCTATCTACTTGCGCTACCACCTTTGAGAAGTGAGACAGATTTCCTGAGGTAACTGTGGGTAGGAAGTTTTGTAATTTGTTTTTCTTGTTCTCTCTTGCAGCCGGATGTTCACCCTGGGAATTGTTGGGCATTCAAAGGCTCGCAAGGCTTTGTTGTCATTCAGCTTGCTGCTCGAATCAGGCCCACAGCCTTTACCCTAGAGCACATTCCAAGGTCAATTGCTCTCCTTGGCTCAACCAGCAGCGCCCCTCGCGACTTCTCAGTTTTTGTAAGTGAAACGTGTCGAATATGAGTGCACTCTTCAGTATGCTGCTGAACAAAGTGAGGTATTTGCGGACATTGGGTTCAATGTTCAATGTCACACAACGGACATCATTGGCATGGGTTCTGGTAAACATTAACAAGCTCCAGGATAAATTACACTCTACAGTCTAGGATATGAATTCTGGAAGGGTCCAGAGCACAGCTTTTCACATAGTGCAGTGGTCCAGAAGCAAAATGCTGGCAATATAATTCAGGTTCTGACATTACAGTGTTCCAGTATAGAGCAACTTGTTGCTGGTAACTCCACTGAATTTCATCAGCCTCATTTAGATAGATAGATATACTTCATTGATCCCGAGGGAAATTGGGTTTTGTTACAGTTGCACCAACCAAGAATAGAGTATAAATATAGCAATATAAAACTATAAATAAGTAATAATATGTAAATTATGCCAGATGGAAATAAGTCCAAGACCAGCCTGTTGGCTCAGGGTGTCTGACCCTCCAAGGGAGGAGTTGTAAAGTTTGATGGCCACAGGCAGGAATGACTTCCTATGACGCTCAGTGTTGCATCTCGGTGGAATGAGTCTCTGGCTGAATGTACTCCTGTGTCCACCCAGTACATTATGTAGTGGATGGGAGACATTGTCCAAGATGGCATGCAACTTGGACAGCATCCTCTTTTCAGACACCACAGTCAGAGAGTCCAGTTCCATCCCCACAACATCACTGGCCTTGCGAATGAGTTTGTTGATTCTGTTGGTGTCTGCATATTTGGGATTACATACTTGATTATGATACCACCTTATTCTCTAATGCACACACAGATCTTAGTGCTATACTGTTTGATATACACCACAGCCCTCTAATGTTAAACTCTGTTATAAGAGCATCCTTTTTTATATCCATCATTCCCAACTTCATGCACTCTTTTATATCCTATGGACAATAATGAACAGTAGATGAGCAGCCTCAATCAACGGATGAGATGAAAGCTCTGTATTGATGCCATGTGTTTTCTTGAATGGTGGTGAACTAGAAATGAGAATTACTTGTTTCCATTCTGGGTCTATGGGTATAGAAGTGGCTAATGAGACCTATGTGGGATATGCCAACTATACCACAGATAAGGCAGAAAGTGTGTGATGAGGCAACAGGTAGGGGAAGGTGGTATGTGTGTTCCTTCCACCATTCACAAAGGATTTCTTTGTGTTCCAGCAACATGAACTTGAGATTCTCAAAACTATCCTGAATGCTCCCTGCATTGAGTGTTTGCGGGCCAGAGGTCCCCAGTGGGAAAGTTGCAGTTTTCTAAGTTGGCTTTGAGAAATACTTGAACCTTTTCTGCCCATCTGCTGATCTCTTGCTGTGAAATGATTAGAGTACAAGAGTTGAGATGCCATATTACAGTCATACAACACATGGGTTAGGTTACTCTTGGAGTACTGCTTTGTTCAGGTCACGAAACAGTAGGAAGGACATAAATAAGATTGAAAAAGTGCAGAAAAGATTCACAAGGCCGTTGACTCAGGACAAAGCACCATCCTGAACATTCACACCCTCCATCACTGGTAACAGTAGCCACTCTATGTGCCATATATAAAATGTGCTAGTTATTTTCACAGGTTACTCTGTAGCACCTTCCAAAGTATGAGCTCATTTACCAGGCAGCACAAGAGCAGCAAGCTCATGGAAAAACCACAATGTGGGTTCCCCTTCAAGTTGAATAACATCTTGACTTAGAAATGTATTGCTGCTCCTCTACCTCCAGGTGTAAAGGCTGATTTATGCTTGTGCGTCAAATGGACGCCGTAACCTACGCAAGTGGCCTATGCGCGTTGAGTATTTATACTTGTGCGTTGGTGTGTCTGCATCGCTCAGCAATTCGGGCACCTCGCACATGAGCACACACCTGCCTGTGCAAGGCTTCATTATCATGGTAGTCTTTCTAGGGGTAAACAAGTTTAAAGCGAGGGTCTTTTTTCGTAAAAGCGAAATGTGTCCTCCATAATTTCGGAGGTCTGTAAAGTTTTATAGAAAGCATTGCAGCCAGAGCTCCTTCCCTGCCTTTCAGTCGCCCAGTGGGAAGCTATTGCAGCGTAGGAGAAAATGCGATGCTGCCAAGCGGACCAATCACAGTTGTTGCAGGTTGCGGTCTGCATTGCTGCAACACATAGTTACATTTTGGGAGAGTTGGGTGGCAGGCTACGGCATAGGGATCCGCGTAGGCACTGTGTAGGGTTCGCGGATACTCCGTACCTACGGCATCCATTTGACACAGAAGTATAAATCAGCCTTAACTCTTGGAACACCCTTCAATGTCAAGGGAAGGACTGAAGATGACAGCTCACCATCATCTTGGGGGCAATAATTTGCTGAGCATATCCATAATAAAATTTTTAAAAATACCCCATCCCTCTATATATATATATATATATAAAAAACAAGGAATTAGAGCAGGACACTATTCAGACCTTTAAACCTTCTCCAACTTTCAGAATCATATTTATTATCACTGGCATATGTCATGAAATTTGTTATGCAACAGCAGTACATTGTAACACAATTAAAAAATGAAATGTACAGTATATGCTAAATTAATAGTGCAAAAAGAGGGGGGGAAAGTAGTGAGGTAGTGTTCGTGGGTTCAACGTCTATTTGAGAATCAGATGGCAGAGGGGAAGAAGCTGTTCTGAATCACTGTGTGTGTGCCTTCAGGCTCCTGTACCTCCTACCTGATGGTAGCAATGAGAAGAGGGCATGTCTTGTGTGATGGGGGTCCTTAATGATGGGCGCCACCTCTTAGAGGCATCGCTCCTTGAGGATGTCCTGGATGCTGGGGAGGGGTAGTGCTCATAATCGCGCTGACTGGGTTTACAGTGCTGTGCAGTTCATTTTGATCTTGTGCAGTGCCCCCACCCCATACCAAACAGCGATGCAACCAATTAGAAAGCTCTCCACGTTACATGTGTATAAATTAGCGAGTGTCTTTGGTGACATACTAAATCTTCTCAAACTCCTAATGAGATATAGCCGCTTTTGTGCCTTCTTTGTGACTGCATCAATATGCTTAGGCCTAGGATAGATCCTCAGATGTTGACAGCCTGGAACATGAAATTGCTCACTCTTCCGGGGCGCTTAGGTGTGACTCGAGTAGCAGCAGTACTCTCAATGGATATGATTAAATATTCCCGTTTCAGCCTGATACAACTAAAAAGCACAACTGCTTCCAAGGTCAATACAGTCAACAAAATGTATTAATGCGTTTAAACGAACTATCGCTGCTTAAAACTGACAGAAACAACACCGATTGTGGTCGGAAGCACCCATGGAGGAAGTACGGGTGCAGTGTGGGGTTACAAGTGCGTTTAAGGAAATGGGGTTTTAAACTCCCTATAACAACTATCTTGCTGACAAACATGCAGTCTCTGGTGAATAAAATCGATGATCAGAGCTAGGGTGCTGAATCAGAGGGACATTAGAACCACGTTTCATGGAATCCTGATTAACCCCTTCTGTACTGGATGCAGCCTAACGCCTTCACCATTGTTTTGGGAGATTTTAACCAGGCCATTCTGAAAAAATCACTAAGCAATTACCGTCAACAGATCACTTACAATACCAGAGGAAACAACACACTGGATCATTGCTACACCACCATTAAGAATGCCTACCATGCTATTCCACGCGATCACTTGGCTGTACTTCTACTCCTTGAGTGTAGACAGAGACTGAAGACTGCAGCACCAGTAGTGAGGACCAAGAAGGTATGGACAAGGGAAGCACAGGAGTGCCTACAGGACTGCTTTGAATCGGTGGACTGGATTGTATTCGGGGATTCATCTTTGAACCTGTATGAGTATGCTGCAGTTGTTACCGACTTCATTAAAACTTGTGTGGCTGAGTGTGTGCTTACAAAGACTTACTGTACACTCCCAAACAAAGACCTACTGTACATTCCCAAACCAAAAGCCGTGGATGAACCAGGAAGTACATCATCTGCTGAAGGCTAGATCTGTGGCATTCAAGTCTGGCAGACTATACCAGAAAACCAGGTATGATTTGTGGAGGGCTATTTCAAGGGCGAAGAGACAATTTTGAACGAGGTTAGAGGTGACATCGGATGTACGGAACTTTGGCAGGGACTGCAAGACATTACTTCCTACAAAGCGAAACCCAATAGCATGAATGGCAGCGATGCTTCACTACCAGATGAACTCAACACCTATGCCCACTTTGAAAGGGAGAGCACAGCTACAGCTGTGAAAATCCCTGCTGCACCTGATGATCCTGTGATCTCTGTCTCAGGGACCGATGTTAGCCTGTCTTTGAAGAGAGTAAACCATCGCAAGGCAGAAGGTCCCGATGGAGTACCTGGTAAGGCTCTGAAGACCTGTGCCAACCAACTAGTGGGAGTATTCAAGGACATTTTCAACCTCTCACTGCTATGGGCAGAAGTTCTCACTTGCTTCAAAAAAGGCAACAATTATACTAGTGCCTAAGAAGAATAATGTGAGCTGCCTTACTGACTATCGCACGGTAGCACTCACATTGACAGTGTTGAAATGCTTGAGAGGTTAGTCATGACTAGATTGAACTCCTGCCTCAGCAAGGACCTGGACCCATTGCAATTTGCCTATCACCAATAGGTCAATGGCAGACACAATTTCAATGGCTCCCCACGTGGCTTTAGACCACCTGGACAACACAAACGCCTGTGTCAGGATGCTGTTCATGGACTATAGCTCAACATTTAATACCATCATTCCCACTATCCTGATTGAGAAGTTGCAGAACCTGGGCCTCTGTACCTCCCTCTGCAGTTGGATTCTCGACTTCCTAACCGGAAGACCACAATCTGTGTGGATTGGTGATAACATATCCTCCTCGCTGACGATCAACACTGGTACACTTCAGGGGTGTATGCTTAGTCCATGGCTCTACTCTCTAAATACGCATGACTGTGTGGCTAGGCATAGCTCAAATACCATCTATACATTTGCTGACAATACAACTGCTGTTGGTATGCCAACTAGTGGAGTGGTGCCACAGCAACAACCTGGCGCTCAACGTCAGAAAGACAAAAGAGCTGACTGTGGAGTTCAGGAAGGGTAAGACGAAGGAACACATACCAATCCTCGTAGAGGAATCAGAAGTGGAGAGAGTGAGCAGTTTCAAGTTCCTGGGTGTCAAGATCTCTGTGAGGATCTAATATGGTCCCAACATATCGATGCAGTTATAAAGAAGGCAAGACAGTGGCTATACTTCATTAGGAGTTTGAAGAGATTTGGAACGTTGACAAGTGCACTCAAAAACTTCTTTAGATGTACCGTGGAGAGCATTCTGACAGGCTGCATCACTGTCTGGTATGGGTGGTGGGGGGATGCTACTGCACAAGACCAAAAGAAGCTGCAGAGGGTTTTAAACCTAGTCAGCTCCATCTTGGGTACTAGCCTACAAAGTATCCAGGACATCTTCAGGGAGCGGTGTCTCAGAAAGGTGTCATTCATTATTAAGGACCTCCAGCACCCAGGGCATGCCCTTTTCTCACTGTTGCTGTCAGGTAGGAGGTACAGAAGCCTGAAGGCACACACTCAGCGATTCAGGAACAGCTCTTGCCCTCTGTCATCTGATTCAATGTCCATGTGGACATTGAACCCTTGGACACTACCTCACTTTTTTTTAATATGAAGTATTTCTGTTTGCACATTTTTTAATCTATTCATAATATGTATACTGTAATCGATTTACTTATTATTAAGGTTGATGCTGTGGTTAAGAAGGCATACGGTGGGCTGGCTGGTGGTGCAATGACATCGGCGCCGGACCCAGGAGCAGAGGTTCCTGGGTTCGAAACCAGTTGGGTTCGCTCCCGAGTATGCTTTCCATTCGTACCGGGTAAAATAAAGGGAAAATACTGTGAAAATGTCCGTGTGAGGAGTGGTGCGCCACATAGTCTCTCTCTCGCTCCGCGCCTTGTAAAAAAAAGCCATGGAGAGAAAAGATATCATCATGGACACACGCACAGACACGCACGCACATGCACAGACTCGCATGCATGCAGGCACACACCAAAAAAAAGCCATACGGTGTATTGGCCTTCATTAATCGTGGAATTGGATTTAGGAGCCGAGAGGTAATGTTGTAGCTATATAGGACACTGGTCAGACCCCACTTGGAGTACTGTGCTCAGTTCTGGTCTCCTCACTACAGGAAGGATGTGGAAACTATTGAAAGGGTGCAGAGGAAATTTACAAAGATGTTGCCTGGATTGGGGAGCATGCCTTATGGAAACAGGTTGAGTGAACTCGGCCTTTTCTCCTTGGAGCGACAGAGGATGAGATGACCTGATAGAGGTGTATAAGATGATGAGAGGCATTGATCGTGTGGATAGTCAGAGGCTTCTTCCCTGGGCTGAAATGGTTGCCACAAGAGGACACAGGTTTAAGGTGCTTGGGAGTAGGTACAGAGGTGACGTCAGGGGTAAGTTCTTTAACTCAGAGTGGTGAGTGCATGGAATGGGCTGCTGGCAACGGTGTTGGAGGCGGATACAGTAGGGTCTTTTAAGAGACTTTTGGATAGGTACATGGAGCTTAGAAAAATAGAGGGCTATGGGGAAGTCTAGTAATTTCTAAGGTAGGGACATGTTCGGCACAGCTTTGTGGGCCGAAGGGCCTGTATTGTGCTGTAAGTTTTCTATGTTTCTATTATTGTTTATTTTATTTTATTCCCTCTTCTATATTGTGTAATGCATTGAACTGCTGCTGCTAAGTTAACAAATTTCACATTACATGCTGGTGATAATAAACCTGATTCTGATTCTTTCCACTCGTCCCTCTGTGAGTACTGGTGTGTTCCCTTGTCCTATCCTTTGAGGTCCACAATCAATTCTTTGGTCTTGCTGACTTTGAATGCAAGTTTGTTGCTACGGCACCAGTTGATCTACCTCACTCTTGTACGCCGCCTTGTCACCAATTGAAATTCTCCCTACAATAGTTGTGTCATCTGCAAATTTATAGATGGCATCTGAGCTATGCCTAGCCCCACAGTATTGGATGTAGAGAGAGAGAGAAAACAGTGGGCTAAACACACATCCTTGAGATATGCCAGTGTTGATTGTCGGAGAGTTGGAGATGTTATTTCCAATCTGCACAGACTGTGGTCTTCCAGTGAGGAAGTGGAGAATCCAATTGCAGAGGGAGATTTTGAGGCCCAGGTTTTGGAGCTTTTTGATCAGAACTATAGGACTGATTGTGTTAAAACGCTGAGCTGTAGTCAATAAACAGCAACCTGACGTAAGTATTAGTACTGCCCAGATGATCTAAGGCCACATGAAGAGCCATTGTGATTGCATCCACTGTAGACCTATTGTGGTGATGGGCAAATTGCAGTACTTGCTTTGGCAGGAGTTGGTCCTATCAAAGTACTTCATCACTGTAAATGTGAGTGCTAATGGGTGATTAGTCCATATTCATTACCCCTGATCCCCTAAAGTTTTGATTACTACAATGCTGAGACATGCTAAAAGCTTTGGTTGTCAGCTACAACTGATGTTTGTGGTAAAAGGGCTAGTAAACTTTGGGTTTGCCTTTTTCCAGAGCATGCTTTTGAGTAAATCAATTTGAGGCATTGTATTTCCCAGTTCTGCACTTTCCTCCAGCTCAAATAAAATGCTTTTTTTATCAATATACCCCCATCTTATTTTCATCTGGCATAGTTTGCATATTGTTGTTTGATTGTTTGTGGTTTTTGTATTGCTATATTTATGTTCTATTCTTGGTTGGTGCAGCTGTAACGAAACTCAATTTCCCTCGGGATCAATGAAGTATGTCTATGTCTATCTTTGACTAATTTTTCTCGTCACTGATTAAATATTCAGCACTCAGGTTGAGTTGAACTTCACAATCGTAAGTAGCAACACAGCAGTACATGACGTTATAAATGGCTCAGTGCCTACATTCCAGATCATAACTATTCCTAGTTAAATCTGTAGAAGCTTGTACAGTTGACTGAAAGCAAAGAATTGCAAATGCTGGAAACCTTGATATTGAACCAGAAAGATTTGGAGATACTAAGTGGATCAGACAGCACCCGTAAAGGAAAAAAAACACAGCTGATGTTCCAGCTCAGTAACCTTTCATCAGTTAATTCTGCATTGAATTTGGTTTCTAGATTTCGCAGCACTGGCTTCCATTGTACCTCCCGTACTGAACTACTTCAGCAGCGAGTACAATATAGATTTTGTTCTTTTGTAAATGAAGCCACAAATAAACCAATAATCTGGACGTGCTCCTGAGACCAAGCTCCATGCTACGTGTGTTGGACGTGTCCACTTCATTCAGTTTGCTTGTGTTACAGATTCACTTCATAATAAACAAGCTGGTGAGATTGTTCTGTTTGAAACATTTAGGGAACTAATTCTGTTTCAAATAAAATGACTTTTTTTTTCTAAATTTTTAAAAAATATTTTAGAGTAACAAGACAGAACAGGCCCTTCCCGTCCAATGACCTGCGCTGCCCAGCAGCCCACCTATTTAACCCTAGCTTAATCCCAGGACAATTTACAATGACCAATTAACCCACTAAATTGAGTGTCTTTGGACTGTAGGAGGAAACCAGAGCACCCCAAGGAAAGCCATGCAGTCATGGGGAGAAGGTACAAACTCCTTAGAGACTGCATTGGAATTGAACTCTGATCTCTGACACCCCCCCCCCAAGATGTAATAGTGGTGTCCCCATGGTTTATATTCAATAAAGTTTTTTTTTTTTTTTTTTACAAACAAGAGTGAAAGCCCTGCTGTTCTCATTTGCCTGATATAATTGTTGGACCAACTTGGGAGGGGAAATTTCTGGGTGCAGCTGTTACTGTCTGGAGCAGAATATTGTTGATTTTGCTTGTTTACAGGGCTTAGATGATGAGGATCGGGATGAAGGGTTCCTGTTTGGACAGTACACCTATAACCAAGAAGCGGATTCAATCCAGACATTCCAGGTGCAGGTATGAACATGCAGAAAGGACCATTGGTTCTTTGCTAAAATAATCCTATCACCTTGTTCATGCTTTTATTTTCATATGTCTTGAATATACTTTATACTTTATTGTTGCCAAACAATTGATACTAGAGTGTATAATCATTACAGCGATATTTGATTCTGCACTTTGCGCTCCCTGGAGTACAAACCAATAGTAAATATTAAAAATTTAAATTATAAATCATAAATAGAAAATAGAAAAGGGAAAGTAAGGTAGTGCAAAAAAACCGAGAGGCAGGTCCGTATATTTGAAGGGTACGGCCCAGGTCCGGGTCAGGATCCGTTCAGCAGTCTTAACACAGTTGGAAAGAAGCTGTTCCCAAATCTGGCCTTACGAGTCTTCAAGCTCCTGAGCCTTCTCCTGGAGGGAAGAGGGACGAAAAGTGTGTTGGCTGGGTGGGTCGTGTCCTTGATTATCCTGGCAGCACTGCTCCGACAGTGTGCGGTGTAAAGCGAGTCCATGGACGGGAGATTGGATTGTGTGATGTGCTGGGCTGTGTTCACGATCTTTTGCAGCTTCTTCTGGTCTTGTACAGGACAACTTCCATACCGGGTTGTGATGCACCCAAGAAGAATGCTTTCTACGGTGCATCTATAAAAATTAGTGAGGGTTTTAGGGGACAGGCCAAATTTCTTTAGCTTTCTCAGGAAGTAAAGGCACTGGTGGGCCTTCTTGGCAGTGAACTCTGCTTGGTTGGACCAAGTCAGGTCATTTGTGATATTGACCCCAAGGAACTTAAAGCTTTTGACCTATTCCACTTGCGCACCACTGATGTAAATAGGGTCGTGCGGTCCGCTACTCCTTCTGAAGTCAACAACCAATTCCTTCGTCTTGCTGATGTTGAGAGATATTTATCTATCTATTCCTAAAACATGCTCCTCAATATAGTAACTGGTAGTTGTTTTCTGACAAGTGACAATATCTGACCATCGGCTTGCTCTAGTGTTTAAGCTGTAATTTCAATCTTTACCTAGATTTTGTCACTTCAGACATTTTTACTTCAGTCAGTCTTTGCAGAAGGTCAAACTGATGTATTCCAGTAAGCGGGAACACGGTAACAAAGATTAATCGCGTGTTCAATGTGCTGCCACTGGACGTTTTCTAGTTGGTTACAGAAGACAACTGGATTTATGGCTGATCTACTTGTTGTAGTTGCTGGTCACAAACCAGTTAAACCCAACCAAAGTACAGGTTTTGATATTACAACTACTTAGTCACACCAATTGCCACAAAGCAAACGTTGGAGCACAGTGTCACCCAACCACCCCAGTCAGTTGCCACAAAGCAAGCTGTAGAGCATAGTGTCTCCCCCACCCATGATGCTACAAGAAGCAATAGCTTTGCTTTTCCCTTATTATCAATGCTGTATAGTCTTAAAAGAATGTCCTGGATTCCATGTAAAACACTGAAAATGGGCTACTAACATGTCAATTGTAAATTTGGTCTGCAGCTAAGCCCCGACCACATCCCAAAGCCCTGCCTTGTATCTGCACATATGTTTGTACTCTAGCACAGGTTCCCTGATTTGATGCCTTGTCTTTTATTCTTCCTTTTGACTTGTAGAATGAAGATCTTGCAGCCTACCAAGTCATTGAACTGAGGGTGAATAGCAACTGGGGTCATCCTGAATACACCTGCCTCTACCGATTCCGTGTCCATGGAGAGCCAGTGATGTAACTCCAGCAGTCTGCCATCCTGCATCCTACAGCCCTTCATCGACCTGGCCAGGTTTTACTTAATGCACATCTGAAGCTTCAGTGCTGGCGATTGCTCTAACTGCTGCCCAATCTCTGCTATGTTGCTTATTGCAAATAAAAAAAAAAAAGCCCATTTTACAGGAAGGAAATACAGAGGTACTTAGTGGAATGTATTGAAAAGAAACACTCAGTTTCAAGATTGTGAATATCCTAAGCCATGAATAATGTGGAGAAGTGATTGGAAGAAATCTATTGTGTGCCATTATTTATGATGCACTGTTCATGAAATTTTACCCTATCACATTGCACCTTTCAGATTGAATTTCCACCTGTTCATCCCAATGGAAAAGTTTGAGCATGTATTTTTATTATGGATTTTGAACACATGCAATGGTTTTAAACCTCTTGTACTGGACATTAAAGTAATTCCATAACATTGATTCAAAGTTGATTTCCTATCAACTGCAGCAATGAAATACAAGGAAACACTGGCAAACAAAGTTTCACTTTTTTTTAAGAAAGAGGCATCTGGGCTTTTCCTCTTTCGTAAATAGCCATTAACTTCTGCTGGGTATATAGTTTGCAAACGGTAGAATATTTGTATTTGCTGGAAGAAATGTTATCATGCACCCGACTGAAATTCTAATACCATTCCCACGCACATTCCAGCCAGTGGATGGACCAGTGCGGGCATTGTGTCTGTCAGGAATAAACTGTTACCATGCTGTGGGAACACTCATTCTGATCAAGCGTCCAATTGCACTGCCATTAAATCGGTACTATTTTAACTAAAATTAATAATTTTCAGAAGCTGTTGGTTGACATAAATCTACCCCACCTCACAGACCTTTAACAAGAATATTATGCAAGCTTGTCAGCGCAATACACAAAAACCTCTTGGCTTGGTGTAGAATTTAGAAGAATGCCAACATTCGCAGGAATTTTGGGAATCTTTATAAGAATTCTAATTCCTGCTATTCAGATGGCCTGGATGAACCAAGATTAATCACTGTCTGAAAATCCACATTGCTTTTGTTTGTGTATGTGCATAGGAAGTGAACAAAACTGGTAAGATTGTCCATTGCTAGCTGCTTTAACAGACACACTTATCTGGACTGGAGTTCTTCACCAAATTACCTGCTTTCATGGTTACTTTCCAGAATATAACTCTGACAAATTACCAACCTTTTACTGATTTTTATTTTGAGCTGATCAGTTACTTAATTTCTTGCATTTTCTATTAAGATTCTAATTGCCCATTCAGTTATGTAACCACAGTTCTACTGCTGTTGAGGATTCATGGTCCCGTACACAGGACCATTACACTGCCCAGTAAAGTTTTTCCAAAATCTGCATCTTTCTCTTGGCATCAGCTAGGGTGTGGTGGGTTTCTGTTGAACTTGTTACTTAGTGGTTCAATTACTAAACAAGTCAGAATAGCAAGCCCTTTGTTACAGTTTGGGACAAGATGTTTTGGCTGTTTCTGCATTTGTAAAAGTTTTCTTTGTGCTTGGCTCACCCACCATAAAGGTTAACAATCAGTTTATCTTTGGCAACTAATTAATTTCCTCAAATATCCAGTTGATTGCTGAAGCACTCAGAATTTCAAAGCAAGATGCAGAAAGGGCTAATTTCCCATTTTTGAATTCATGGTCAAAGTATTTATTATTATTCTTGTACCAAAAAAAAAATGAAATCCAGTATTAATGGTTCAATGACTGGATTTGTTTGAAGACGCATTTGCTTCATTAATTCCTCTCTGGAAGGAAATCTTTCTATCCCTTGTGTGTACTGTATGTCCATGACAATTTGGTATATACTCTGACTCTTAATTGTCCTCTGTAATGGCTTAGCAATCGAGACTTGCCAAATCATGAATGAGTGATCAAAAAAAAATATGGTTCAACACCATCTTGATGACAATTGAGGAAAGGTTATAAACTTTCATCGTGTCACCGACTCCTATCTGGACTGATCTAAATCGTTATAGATGCAAGGTCTTGTTTACTGAAGTTTAACCACAGAGAGTAGGCCCCGCCAGTTATTCCCCAATGTTAAAAATGATATTTCATCATAGCCCGTGGACACATTCACTCTATGCATTTGACCTGCAATACTCTTCCAATGTTGACTTCCACTGGAGTTCCAAAAATTCAAATAAAAGGATATATCTTTTTCTTGTATTGTTGAGCAAAAGTAACATGTTGGGGAAAATATTGAGGGGTTCAGCTTCCACTAACCAATGTTAATTGTGACATTACATAAGAGGATGTCTACAAATCTTGTTTCATTCGGGCATTTGATATTGTAAAGATTTTTATGATTTACTATCGTGTACAATGGAGGGATTTTTAAAGTGGGATTATGAAATCAATGATAGTTTTGAATTTTTTTCCAGACCTGCATATTTGTACAGTGTGTGACATTCAATGTATTAGATTCTGAAGTGCAATACTCAGTGCAGTTAAAGTATACTTATTTTATATTTATTATTTAACATTGTTATCTTGAGTTTTCATTATTTTAAAACCAGTATTTCTGGAAACATTTCAGGAAAAGAGGAAAAAAAGCAAGTCAATTCAATTGTTTATAAGCAAGTACTAAAGGAAAAGCAAAAAAAAATCTTAAAACTGTAATGATTAGACTTAGTAGGATCAACAGAGAAAATTTTTTCAGTTAATGACTTTTCATTAGAAATGTTAACTGTTTTACCCCAGCATAGATCCTACCAGACCCGAGTGCTTCCAGTATTGTCTTTATTTAGAGTACTAATAGAAACGTAAGCATGCTCTCCACTGCCATGATATGTGCTCATCGCCAATATTGAATAGGGTTTGTAGATCAACAGGAAACATCGTGCTGCCTTTCAATTTCTTTTATAAAATTTCATCTAAATGATAAGTTTGTCTCTGGCAAAACCAGAATTTATGGACATCCCTATTTGCCCTAGAGAAGGCACTGACGAGGTACCAACTTCTCTCTCTGCATTCCTGGGGAAGCTGCTCTCAGTTCCTGCTGAACAGGATTTACAACATTTAAATTTAGGGATGATGTACTTCTGTCGGAATGGTGTACGAGTTGTTATGGTGGTGTGTTCTCACATCTACACTCTTGTCCTCCGTGTTAGAGGTATTAAATATTGTCTAAGTAGCCTGTGTGAGTAATTGTAATTTGTTTTGTTGATGATACAGACTGCAGCTACAGTGTGTTGTTGGTAGAGACAATGATACAGCATGATACTTTGTCATTGGTGTTGAACGTTCTGTGTTGTTGGAGCTGCACATGCAAATTTATGGGGATTATTCCATCATGCTGCTGAATTATAAATGGTGTCAGGCGGTGAGGCACTTGGTGCAGGACTGTCAATCTACCTGCTGTTTGTCTGGTATCTCCCATATCAGCCAGTGCTTGCACGCAACCTTTTTTTTTGCTCTGTGCAGGTGTGGATTGTTTCATCGGCGGAGGAACTGCAAATGGAAGTAAACGCTATACAATCATTTGTTTACTCATACTTCTGATCTTATCATGGAAAGTCAGTCATTGATGAGATAGTTAAAATAGTTGGGCCTTGCAGACGGCGCACTAATGTTTAACGAAGTATGAGATGTGCTAAACTAAATTTGATCTCTAGGAAGCATCTTGGACGATGTTACTACATTAAAAGTACTATTCAGGTGGGAGTGGTAATTATAAACTAGAAGGACAAGATGTGTTTTAGCTTATAAAGAGCACTGCTGTGATCTCACCTGGTGTACTGTGTATTGGAATAAGCTCATTTAAGGAAGGTTCTTGTTAGACTGGAAGCAATTCAGAGAAGATTTATTGAACCAATGCCTAACCTGGGTTGCCCCTGAATGAGGAACAGTTGGAAAAGGAGGCTTGTATCTCCTGCAGTATTTTTCAGAGCAGGAGGAGACTTCTTTGAAACATAAATGTTCCTGAGACGTTTTCTCTCCTGAGAGAAGTTAGAATTTTGAGGATCAGGACCCTTGGGAACTCCATCCTCAAAAGGCAGAGGCAGAGTCCTGGAATATTTTTAAGGCAGAGGTAGACAACTTCCTGAAGAACAAGGCATAATGTAGATAGATGGGAATGCAAAGCTGAGGTTACTATTAGATAAGCCATGTTCTTGTTAAATTGTGGAGGAGGTTTGAGAGGTGCAGTGGCCTGTCCTGTGCCTAATTTGTATGCACATTTGTATGATCTGTAACAAATATTAAGAGCTACATGTTTCCGTAACTTAAGTCAGTTTGGTGTATTTAGTCTATTAATGACTGCAAGTTTAAATCTAATTGAATGTTGTTCTGTTCACCCAGTATGCATTTAACTTCCCTGCCAGTAAATGGAATTACCAGTGGAAGTGCTAGTGTACCAGACAAACAAATGTCATCTAACTTAATTTGATTTTTTTCTTCACAAATCAGGCAGTGATTTATAGAATTGCATGCCAGTAGCACATGATATATTTTAAGTGCTTAAAGACCTGAGTCAGTTCAAACACCAGCTGCCATGCTGACTACAAAGCTTAATTGCTCTTATACAAGATCATCAAATCACTTACATAACTGCTTTCAACATGCGTCTGCTACAAGGCCTTCCAGCTTAGTATCCATTGCTACACAGTTATATAGTTCAGAATGAAATTATACATTTCCTCAAATTTTTAACTATGGGACAGCAGCCACTTAACCTAAGTCAATTGAAGAAAGAAATCTGGCTAAAAATACATTAGGAGCTTGATGCAATTTATTCTTTTGATCCTTTTGCATCACTGTTCTGATTTGTGTTTGTCAAAATGATTTTGTTCATGGATGGGAAATGCTTCATAAACTCATGGAACAGGGAGAACAGGCTAAATTGTGAAGTAGAAATGTCTATTTAAGGAAAGTCCATTTAGAACACAAACACAGAGCTTTGAGGAAGGGTAAATGCAAAAGTAGGTACTTTCTGCAATAACATTCCCATTCAACAGACATCCAGTGTAAATCTAACATGCCACCATCATCATCATCTGAAGGTCCACATTGAAATGGTGTTTCTGGTTTACTTTCCTATAGCAGCACCTGCTTTAAGGTACCCTACCTGAGGGTCTACCTAGGCCTTTGCATGATTGTCTATTTACCTTCCTCAACAATCATGTGACAGTAATGTCCCAGTATCAAAGAGACACTGATTGAGGGTGAGGCCTTATCCTCTGCCCACACATGTAGTGCTTTACCCATGATCAGAAACGATCAACAATTTTGCCTGTTGCTAGACACAATTTACTCTGCTGTTTCTCTGAGCTTTTAGAGAAATGCAGTTCACCAACTGCACCATTAATTGCAAAACATTTTAAATTTATTTACTCTATA